>NC_083111.1:32311178-32634380 GCF_949774975.1 Lagenorhynchus albirostris
GTCATATTATGGCAGAAAAGAAATATATGCGTCTATTTTCTTCTATATTAAAACTGCTAAGGAGTGGGGACCAATGAACTAAATCAATTGTTTTGGGTTCAAGTTGTAGTTTTTAGTAGCCATCCTTCTTAGCAAGTTTTCAGAAGCAAGTGTAATTCGTTTACTATCACCACTAAATGTGCAGTTGTGTAGATTTGTGGAAAAAAGTATTATCAAATATATATACTTTAAAATGATTTGTGTAAATTTATCTATTCATATTATTATTCTCCCCAAGTAAATCAAAATACACTATATACTATGTTTTTCTTCTATAGCTTAAAAGGGGAATGTATGTTGAAACTTATTCAAATATTTATTAGGTGTCTACTAAGTGCCAGGCACTCTACTAGGCAGTAGAGATGTTGTATTAGAGGTGGAAAATGTCCTTGACCTCCAGAACTGATATGCTTGTAAGAGAAATACTGGGTCAAACTAAGTCAACAGTTTCTTTGCTACAGGGCTTTTCACGAGTCTTGTGAATTATGAGTCTCTGATAAGGAGATGTAGTGGACAACAGATCCCAAATTTATTTGAAATCTTTTCCTTCATGGACTGTCTCACAGGATTTATGATCCACTGAACACACCTTGAGAGACACTAGTATTCTGCAGTGGTTAGTTAATTGTTTTCTATTAAACAACTTTATACTGAATCCATGATATTATTCTGGATGTTTTGGAGGATACAATGATGTACATGGCCACTGTGATGATAAGGGGTCCAGTTTAGTTAAGAAGAGAAACCACAGGAGCTGTAACTTAATGTAACAAAGAAATACACACACATATACATATATTTATATGTCAATTACTATTTATATAGTATACAATGTTTTCTGAAGAAGATAGAGTTGTTTGTAACTTGGGATCTCACAGGAGGTTTCACAGAGAAGGTAGACCCTGAGCTGGGCAGAATTTCAGTAAGTTAATTTGGTTCTGACCGTACGATAAAATCAGGTATTTGCACTGGTCAATCTGACCTTGATGGAACAGCATTCCATTTGCAGGGAATAGTGTGATCAAACATGCAGTGCTGGTGATGGCCAGATTGTAATATTCCAGTACCTGGAAAGTGTTGAAACATCTGCTTTCACCACGGTCTAGAAAAGTGAATCTCAAGTGAAATGCACGTATAATGGAGGCCAGTGCTCTTTGCTTTGTACACTGCTTTGATTCTACAGCATGCAACAATGTAGTGATCTGTTTCAGATTGTCATTATTCGAGAGGGTTCTTAGTAACAGGAGTGGAAAAGGAAGACCTCTCTTCCTGTGTTTCTGCCCTATGCTCTTAAGCCAGAAAAGGTACCAACATCACTGACCTGACCTTGTCTCAGGTATCTATCAGGATCTACTAGAATCATTCTAGTGAAAGGTAACTAGACATCCAAAGGACTCAAAAGATACACTATAACCTTTGTATACTTTATCTACCTGGTGAAACAAAAATGTCACCTGAGTGGTCCCCTTCCCTAGAAATACCAGTATGTTTTTCCAGTGCATGGCAGAACTTTGCAGGTAAAACTGGGATAAAGGTGAAGAACAGTCTTAAAATTCTAGTCCTTGAACAGCACCTAACACAAAACAGGTTTTCAATAATCTTAGCAACAATATTGACAAATAATGACCATCAGTGTAACTGCTCTTTTGTGCCAAAATACATTACCATATTACTTTTTTTCCTTCAGCTTTACAACTTGGGTTCTATTATTGTTTCCATTTTACAGATTAGGAAGGTGAGGCTCAGAGATGCTAAGTCACTTGGGCAAGGTCACAGAGCTTGTAGGAGATAAACCTGCAGCCTTACTGTTGGATCCTACAAAGCAGACCATAATTTAAGTCCTTCAAAATATACCTCAGAACATTTGAGTAAATTAATGAATAAATCCTCCTAGTCAGACTGACCAGATCATTATATTAGGTTCAGCTATAAGTGGAGGAAAGTCATAATCATAGTTGGACAGTTAATACAGTAATTTACTTGCTTTGAATTTTCTAAATGACGTTTAGCTGCTAATTTCATGATGATAACCATCGAATAAAAACAGGTATATTTTGATGTTTGGAATAAGATCTCATATTGAATAAAATACATATTGATTCCTAGACCTATATGATGTGAGTAACAGATGACATTGAGATGTCATCTAGAAGTACTCCTGTGCAGTTCATCATGTCAACCCAGCTAATAATTTTAGAATGTTCAGAGTGAATAATATATGCAGCCATAAAGCATATTTATAATCAATGCAAATAATGTTTTTCCTATGCTAAACCCAGAGTTAAGTTATAACATGCATCGTAAGATTAATGGGCCATTTTTTCTTCATCACTTTGCTAAATTATTTAGTCTGGAAACCATTCAGAAGGTTGCGAATTGGAGCTGAGCAGTAGTAGTGAGACTGTGCCTCTGATGATGAAACTATTTCCACCCCGACCCCTACTGCTCCCTTCTTGGGAAAGAAGGCAACATTTCTCCTAGAAAAAGTCACAGGTTTATAAGCTGGCTTGTATAATACGTTTGGAGGAATATTGTGTCTTTTAAGCAGAGCCTATCTCAGCATATAAAATATTTTTTACCTACCATTTAATGAAATTAACACTCACTTTGAGGCTAGGTCTTTTGCCATTTGACTCCCGGATCACGTCTATGGATATATTTTTTTCTTGAGATGAAGTGTGAACCCAATATAGTATCCATCATTCAGTCTATCTAGCTGATGTACATCCTCTGAAGCACAAGCTCCCTGAGGCCAGGCACTTTATCTGCTCTATCAGTGTAGCCCTGATGCCTAGTGTCTAGCTTTTGGAGATTCTTAATAAACATTTGTACTGAATAAGGTATGTACATGGTGAGCAAAAGTTGGCTTCCCATTTTACAGTCAAGAGTATCCCACTCATGTTCTGTGAACACTGGATAGCAGAATCTTACTATGTTATTTTTCTGTTCCCTTTGCAAGTTTCCTGAAAGGGCATTCCTGTCCTTAGAATGTCCATCTCCTCCCATCTTCCTGGAGAATAACTTTTCTTTCTTAAATACTTAGTCCCATTATTGACTCTTTAAGATTGAATTTATTACCTCCTTACAAACAGAAAAATGCAGTGCTGTTTTTTTTTTTTTGGACATTTATCACCAGAAAATTATTCTAACACCTGAAATTCTGGACCTAAAATGCCTGGACTAGTGGTTCTCAAAGTCTGGTATCCAGACCAGCACATCAGCTGCACGTAGGAATTTTTAGAAATGAAAGTCTTGGGCCCTGCTCCAGACCTACAGACTCAGACACTCTGGGGGTGGGGCCCACTACTTGTTTCAGCAAGCTCTCTTGGTGATGCTGATGCATACTCAAGTTTGAGAGCCACTGCTTAGACCTAGAACTTAAGGTTTAGGCTTTGGACAGATCTGAGTCCTAAACTACTGAGACACTGGAGTGACCATGAGCAAGTTACTTCTGGGAACCTCTTAGCATCTGTGTGCCTTGCTTAGCTAATAGTGATTTTAATTAATTAGAATAATGCACACAGTGTACTCAAGAGAGTAACCAAAGCATACTTTATGTTCCATAAATTCTAGCTGTTTACGATTATCATCAATCAGAGCTTACTGACACATCCTGAAGACATTCTTCTAATAAGTGTAATAATATGGTTTGTAAAATTAACAGCTTAGAAGAGCATATTACAAAGTTCATCACACACGGTCTCAGCAGGAAATCAGGGGTACATCAATAAGGATAAATTGAGCCCAATGTAGAGAATCAAGAGATAGTGTAGTGCCCTGGGTTCAGTAAAAGTGTGGCTACTTTATAGGAGATGAAAGAGAAAGGAAGCCTTGCTGGAGAGAGAGTCCTCCCCAAAGATGCTGTGATGCCCCACAGAGAAGCACTATATGTTAGTTGGGGGATGCAGCCAACTCCCAGCAATTTGGCAAGAATTAATACCCTAACTTCACTCCCGTCCTTCGTTCCCTACAATCTTCTATTGGTACTTTTCATTGGTGAGCCAAACGGAATCCAGAGCAAGGACACTTACTAAGATAGGCCATGCAAGCCATCCATATAGAGTTGGGTGGAGAAAGGATGTGGAAGGGCAAATAGGACATATTTCCCGTAGGTGGTGAGCGAGCTGTAAAATCACTCGCCCTTCTAACATCATTGCCATTGCAGGAGCACGGAGGAGCAAGTGGTTAGTTCTGACTTGGCAGATCCAGGAGACTGCAGGACAGAACTGGTATATGAGTTGGGCTTTAAAGGTAGATTTGAATTTTAATGGAGAGTATGGAGTAAGAAATGGTGAAGAACCAAGGGAAAGGGAGATTCATTGCAAATGGAGAAAAGAAAAGTGGCATAAAGATAAGAAAAGTCAAGACTTACGGAAGAGATAGCAAATACTCTGCGTGTGACTGGAGCAGAGAATGGGTAGACGAAGGCTGGAAGTTAAGATGAAGTCATCCTTGAATAACATTAAAGTTTCCTCCTTTAACCTCAATTTCTACCTTCTACTCCCTTCACTAACATTGGAAAATTAAAAGTGAATTTGACTGGGTTGGTGACAATGGCAGTATGAAGCAAAGAGAGGAGAATAAGAGTAAAAAAATTAGTAGTACCTTGGTGAAGCTGGGTAAACGATGGGTGGTGGTGTCACGTCAAAGCATGGGCAAGTGATTGTGACAAATATAGGCTTATTTCTTGACTATATGACTTCAGTTAAGGTACTTAAGCCCTCTAGGCTGCAGTCTCCCAACCTGTAAAATGGGGATAAAACCTCGCTTCCTCCAAGGTTTCTGTGAGGATCTAATGAGAAATGGAAGTAAGAGTTGAGTCCAGTAATCAGTTTTTAATACATATAAACTAATGTGAGGATAAGTGTAAGAATACTTGCTATCATTTATTGAATACTTATTATGTGTCCAATATTGTGCTAGTCTATTTACATATCTTTTCTCACTTAGCTTTCTTTTCTCTTATCTGCCTTTCTATAGGCAAGAGATAACTGATGGCTCAGTTATGAGGAAACGCAGTTGTGAGGAAAATGTCAGAGGGAAAATGTACCAGAAAGTTAATTCCTAATGGATCTGTCAGCCTTAAACAGAGCATGTCTGTGCTAAACTGTGTAAAATATCTGTGCTAAAACTACTCAATTGGACAAGTTTTGATAAAGTATTAACTTAATGAATAGGCATAAACAGCTTGGAGCTTTTTGGAGGGTATGTGGTAATATTAGTATTGGTGTGATGACTTTTGAAAGTTCTATGGCGTATAGAAGTCAAAAAGAAGACCCGGAAAGGGGGAAAACTCTCTCTGAAAGTTATTGGGGAAGTCTGGCTAGTAAGACTCCAAAAGGGAGAATCAGTAAGAGGCCAGGTTATTCATAGGCCTTCTAAGAATGTGTCCATGAGAAATATTTACAATGATTGGATGCCGGAATAAAGGAGAACACTGGCTCCACAAATGGTAACTTATTTTACACAAACAGGCTAATGATAAAAATAATGAAAATCTGATGGATTTTTGAGAGTTTCATTGACCAAACTGAGACAAAAGTGCATAACAGCTAGATGCTCATAGTTTTAATCAGTTCCCTTTGGAGTCAAGCAAAGATAGCACCTGAAATGGTAAGGGACGTTTATGCAAGGTCACAAAGATTTTTGGTGGTGCATTTGGGATATAAACCCATTTCCGTAAGAATTCTTTCAGAAGTCAAATGTTTTCTTGTCAAAAATAGCATGAACTTACTTCCAAGAAAAGTTCCTAAGAAAAAATAATTTGAGTAATGAAGAACACTGATGTAAGAGTTAATTTAAGAACCCAGAAATAGAGGTAAAGAGTAAAGCAATTATGGGTTAAGAGTCTGCATAGGCAGAAGGAGCGGAGCGGCTGCTGCTCAATGGCGGAAAAGCCGCCGGTGTTCTGACCAATTCGTCCCCCTAGCAGTTGCGGGGGAGTTTCCTGCCGGCGCGGCTGGAGTCTCTTGTTTCTCAGGGTTCGGTGGCTGGAAGATGCTCCAGAGAGACGAGGCTGCGGCGGAGGAGGTGGCGGCGGCCGAATCGGCAACGGCGCTAGGGTGGAGAGAAGGCGGCGGCGGCGGCGGCGTGCGGGGCCCAACGGTGTAAACAGCCCCGGAGGCGGCGGAGGCGGTGGCCAAGACCCCGAGGGGGAAGCGGCGGCTGAGCCAGGGTCGCGCCTCCGTTGGAAGCCTGGGCTGAGTGCAGCAGAGGGGTTCTGCGGCGGGCGCGAGCGGACGTCCTAGACCTCGCCTCCCTCCCTCGCCCCAGGTAAGGCCGCTGGGCGCCCCGCCGCAGGGGGAACGGCTCGCGAAGCCCCGGACCGTTTTCGGGGTGCCACCGAGCTGCGGCCGGGACCTCTCCCCGCTTAATCCTCGCCTCTTTCCCTCGGCCGCGGAGCCCAGAGGAGCCCAGAGGAGCGGGACGCCGGGCCTGGCTCCTGGCTACGCCCCTAACCCAGCCGCCGCCTCCGCGCTCGGCCGAGGCTGGGAGAGGCTCGGGGCAGGAAATTTTAGTTTGCTCCAAAGCCTGGAAGTAAACTGCTTGTCCCTGTTCTCTGCGAGCATCTCTTTCACCTGAAAGCACTGGGGCTACTCCAGGCCGTAACTCGTCCCTTCCTGGTGCATGCCTGTTTGAAAACACTACCTTTCCCATTTGTTTCCCCATTAGCTTCTGCCTTCCTCTGCGCTCCATTTCACTTCCTCGTTAAATCTTCTTTCTCGCTCTTCTGTCTACGCCTCTCACCACCTCCTTCCTCCCTAGCGACTTTATTTAAATCGTTTCTCTTTTTCTTCTCAGGAGACTCCGGTCTTCTCTTCCCTGTCTTCCCCAGCAGTCCTTTTCGGATGTCATTCTTTTTACTAGTGAAGTTCTTAAATGAAACTGCTATCGTCAGTATCCCAAATCTACCAGAGGCCCATTAAGAATAGACTCACCAGCTTTAAGTGGCAGATCAGTTTCTGATTTCACCGAGCCTAGCATCCTTTGTAAAAAATTGTATTATTAAATGTAGAGTGTGGAAATAGCCCTGAAGTTATTTTTTAAAATGAAGGGCTCAATGAGTGTTGGAAATAGTTATTTCATTTTTCAAGTTGCATGACCTCTAATGTCAGATTGAGCAGATCTAGAACATTTTTGCCCATCCTGTTTGGCAGAATGCTTCTTAAGCGTTTTGATAGCGGCTCACATTCATCACTATTCAAGTTGGCTTAAAAACACTTTGAAAACTTTAGAAAAAAGACATTATGAGAACAACTAGGAAGCTGTTTTGATGAAGTCACTGTTAAATACCTTTTAAAATAGGCTTCACATGTTTAATGTATCAAAATAAAGTTGGCGGGAGTCTTGTAAAAAGGATTATTTAGGAATTTGAGTAGTCTTAAGAGTTATGTAGCTGTTTTGGGAAAAACATTCTTTTTCTGTTAACAAACGTTTACAACTCCTGTGATGTGAGAATTACCGAGGTTTACTGTGGGATTAACACAGGAACTCATTTTATTTGAGCTACTACATGGATGTAGAAGTGGTAAATTGTTCAGGTTAGCGTAAATCAGTATGTAGAAGAAAAAAAAAAAAGTCTGCATAAATTCCCCTGGAAGGGGGATATGGTCAGAGATGGCAATTTGAAAACAGTGAGTCACCAAAAGTAAAAGTAAATTACAAGCTGTTTTGGGGGTCTTCAAGAGAGATTTTATAGATTGAACAACAACAGCAGCAAGGATAAAATATAACGCTGTCATGTAGACTGCAGCCTGAAAAGAAAGCATTGCAGAAAAGCCACATCATCCTGAATTTATATTTCCGTGCATTTGAACAGATTGGAGAGCAGTAAAGTTGCTTTAAGAGCGAGTGATTTAAGTCAGCCAGCTTGTGAATAATACGAGATATTTTTGCATTTACATTAACTTATGTCCATAAATAACGAACTTTAACAATGAACAAAATCCATAATCCTGATAATGCTAAGAAAACTGGAAAGATACCTTTACCTTGAAAAGACAAGATAAAGAAGACAGCATAGAAATTTAGGGAGATTGCAGTTTTGGAAAACTTACATTAACATTTATTAGCTGCTACAGCTTTGAAATGTGATGATTTAAAGAAAGAAGTAGACTGTTGATTTCTAAAAGGTAATGTGTTGGCTGAAAGAGAAGAGAATCTTGTTGAGACCTAAAGTGTTCTTTTAAGGATACATTTCAATGTCATTTCAAAAAATAAACACATTTCCCATAACAAAACAGTGAGGTTAATGGAATAATGCAGGTGAAAGCTTTTTGGCCCGAAGGAGTTCGGTCCTTTGGAACAAAGTTTTATTGTTGAACACACCATGACCCGGGCCTGTGAGTGCCAGCACAGTGGCTGTTTTTACAAGATCGGGTACAATATGCACAGTAGTTCTGGCCTTAGCACTAGGCAAGGATCATTCTTTTTGTATCTTCCTGATTGCTTCCTCTACAGAAATGGGATAATCCCTCCTCTTCTAAACTGGAAAGTAGTTTCTTCCCTCAATAAAACTAGTTTCTTCTCCAGGTTGAGCTTTTCCAACTCTTAGAGGTCTAAAATGAATGATATGAAACATACTGTATTTGCATCTATTTTTATTTAAGAGTTATCTAAGGAGATTTATCTAATTAAATAGGAATTTCCTAAGAGATGCCAAAATAAACAATCAACAAGTTTTCTTTAAAGATCATATATATTATATAACAAGATCCACCTAAGAGTTAAAATATAAGTAGGTATACAATTTAACTATTTGAAGATAATTTTTCTTCTTACCACTGAAGCAATAAGCAGGTAGTAGTACAATTTGGGGAAAACAATATTTCTGGCTTTTGTTTGTTTTATTTTAATTTGTGATATTCATGAGATCTTTTGTGAAGCCTTTGGGTATATAGTAAAATTCATGGGTTTTTAACTTTGTATTGACTCGTATTTTTGTAGATTTAAAATTTTTCTTCTGGCTTTAATTTATACTATCTCCTTTTACTTTTTCATTTAGAAATAATGTATTTTTCTCAGGATTGCAATCTCAGTGCAGTCCTCTACTTTTCTATTTGTTGGACGTTCTCTTAGACGTCTACATTTTTGTCTAGTTAGTACATTTCTAGTTTTTTATACAATTGATAAGAACTCTTTAATCTTATGAATTCTTTATATTTACTCTTTGGAGACAAGACTTATAGGGATTTCCTTGGGCTTAAACTAGAAAGAAAAACGAATTTGCATATGAAATGTTGAAGGCTTTGTTACAAAGTGGGTTAACATTATATGTATGTTTGAAATAAACTACTTCAACCAGAGCACCTAGCTGTTAACCTCCAGATTAATATCTATCATAAAATATGTGCATGCTTCCAACACATGGCATTGCCTCCTATTACTGCATGTCCAGGAGAAATGGTTTTGTCTTGTAGCAAAAGCCATTAGCTCTTTGCACATTTTTTTTTTTTTTTAATGACAGCTATCCAAAAATCAAGCTGAACCCTTGTATATGAGGACAATTTTTAGACAGGTCTAATATCCAGTTGTACCTTTCAGTCACTTAGAGAGAAGGCTAGGACCCCTGAAGCCCAAAGTCACAGGTTTTTAAGGATTATGGTGGTATATACCTCCAGTTTATAGGAAAAAAATGCGTTGTAGAAAATCCAAGTTAAATTAGGACTAAAATCCAAGTTAAATCTAGAACTAAAGTTTTACTGCCCCCAATACGTGTAAACTCTAGGTTACTGCTCTGTTGTCCATTTCATCAGTTGCAGAATATTCAAGTTAGTCTTTCAGTGCTAACAAGAACATAAAAATGCATTATGTCTAAAAGCAGAACATGATTGCCAAGCCAGATCTGCTCATTACCTGAGAGTTTGGGGGGCCACCCAAGCGGCATCTACTTGTTTGCTACTGACCTTCAGTTAGACTTGCTCAAGAATTGTTACAATGTAATAACATACACCCTTATGTACTCTTGAGTTTATTGAAAAGACACAGCAAATGTGCACACACACACACATACACACCAGCACACCAGCCCGCACCTACTCTAGAGCCTAGAATTTTAAGAGTCAGAACTTTTTATTTGCTTCTGGATTAAGATGGACCCTGTATTTCCTCAGCATGCTAATTAGAAACTCTATAAACAATTCAAAACCAGCTTCTTAAAATTCTGTTTTACAAAAATTGATGTTAAATATTGTCCTCAGAGAGTTCTACTCTGACTTTTCAAATTGTTTTTTCTCCCTTCATGGGATAAACAGTTAGGGTTTCTTTTTGTTTTTTTATCTCGCATGTAAAAAATTCTATCTTAAAAGCTGATTTATTATTTCTTCCTTAGCATGGATGACATGGGAACAAAGATGATATTTCATCAGTCTTGTTTTTATTTAAGTTGAAAGGTTATATATTTCTACTATCTACTGCAATAATGCTAAATATTTTTATAGTGCTTGTAAATCTTATGACATTGTTTTTTTAGTTTGTATTTAAGGCATTTACTCAAAAGGGACCATATGCCTCAGTTCATGTCACTCTATCATCAGTGTGTATGGTCACTCTGTTTTCTAATACTTTTAAGATTGGTTTTGGCCCCGACGTTCCTCTGCCAGATTTATTTCCTTTATTTTCCCCTATATAGCACCATTTGGGCCATTTAATAAATAATTTCCCAACTCACCTTTCATAGTTATTTTAAACATATGTATATATTTGAAATACCGAATTGTTTTGTATTTTCTAATTTTTGCAAAAGTAGTATCGACTAAAAATCACATCCTATTCTTTTATTTTTTCTACACAAAATTATTGTTTTAAAATTTGTCTGTGTTGCTCCATAGAAATTATTGCTTCTGGCCACTGTCTAATATTCCACCATATGTTAATACCATATTTTGCTTATCCATTACCCTGGTGATACATACTTAGGCTATTTTCAACACTTTATGTCCACCATAGGCATTAATACACTCTTTCCACATGTCCCCTTGAGTAACAGTGCAGAGTAACAGTGCAGCTGTGGAATGGCTGAGGTAGAAGTCATATATATGCCTTATTTCACAGATTCCTCCCTGGAATAGCTGTACCATTTTCCCCTCACCAGCAATACTTGGAATTTCTCTCTTGCCATATCCTTTGTCACCACACGCTGTTAATCTGCATTTTTAAAAATTAATTAATTAATTTTTGGCTGCATTGGGTCTTCGTTGCTACACTCAGGCTCTCTCTAGTTGCAGCGAGCGGGGTCTACTCTTTGTTGCGGTGCGCAGGCTTCTCATTGCAGTGGCTTCTCTTGTTGCGGAGCACAGGCTCTAGGCGTGCAGGCTCAGTAGTTGTGGCTCCCAGGCTCTAGAGCGCAGGCTCAGTAGTTGTGGCGTGCAGGCGGAGTTGCTCCACAGCATAATTTGCATTTTAACTTCTGGAAATTTGGCATGTGTGGATTCATATGAAGTAAGGTGTTTTAATTCTGCATTGCTCTGATTCTAGAAAAGTTAGGTCTTCATATACTTTCTTGCTATTCATGTTTTCCATTCTATGAATTGCCTATCATGACTTCGCTCATTTTTCTATTGAGTATTCTGTGTCTTTAGAGATGTAGAAGTTTTTGTATTCAGATGTTGAGTCCTTTGTTGGGTTTTAGATAATGTATATGTCTTCTACCCATCAACTGTTTTTCAGTCTGACTTTGGTATCCTTTATTGTACATAAAATTCTAATTTTTTATTAAAGTATAATTGATTTACAATATTATGTTAATTTCAGGTGTACAACATGGTGATTCAATATTTTTATAGATTATGCTCCATTGAAAGTTACTATAAAATATTGGCTATATTCCCCATGCCCTACAATATATCCTTGTATCTCATTTATTTTATACATAGTTGTCTGCACTTCCTAATTCCCAGTCTGTATCTTGCCCCTCTCGCTTCCCTCTCCCCACTGGTAACCACTAAATTGTTTTCTATATCTGTGAATCTCTTTCTGTTTTGTTGTATTCATTTGTCTTATTTTTTAGATTCTACTTATAAGTGATATCATTACAGTATTTGTCTTTGTCTGACTTATTTCACTAAGCATAATACCCTCCAGGTCCATCTATATTGTTGTAAATGGCACAATTTAATCATTTTTTATGGCTGAGCAGTGTTCCATTGTGTACATATGGCACGTATTCTTTGTTCATCTGTTGATGGACACTTACGTTGCTTCCATATCTTGGCTATTGTAAACAATGCTGTTATAAACACTGGATGTGGGTGCATGCATCTTTTCAAATCAGTGTTTCTGTTTTCTTCAGATATATACCTAGGAGTGGAATTACTGGATTATATGGTTGTTCTGTTTTGTTTTTGTTTTTATTAACATCTTTATTGGAGTATAGTTGCTTTACAATGATGTGTTAGTATCTGCTTTATAACAAAGTGAGTCAGCTATACATATACATATGTCCCCATATCTTCTTCCTCTTGTGTCTCCCTTCCACCCTCCCTATCCCACCCCTCTAGTGGCTACATCAGATAACATTCCCACCAACAGTGTACCAGTGTTCCCTTTTCTCCACATCCTCGCCAAGGCTTGTTAGTTTTGTTCTTTTTTATGATAGCCATTCTGACATGTGTGAGGTGATCTCTCATTGTGGTTTTGATTTGCATTTCCCTGATGGCTAGTGATGTTGAGCATCTTTTCATGTGCCTGTTGGCCATCTGTATGTTTTCTTTGGAAAAATGTCTATTCAGCTCTTCTGCCTATTCTTTTAAATCAGATTTTTTATATTAATAAATTTATAATTTTAATATAGTTAAATTCATCACTTTTGCTTCATACAATGTATGCTTCTTTATTTTTCAAAGATCTATTTCATCTCTTACCCTGAAATCACAAATATATTACCTTGCAATTTCTTTTATTCTCTCTAGATTTTATTTTTCACATTTAAATATTAAAACTATTGTATTTTAGTTTTGTACATTAGGTGGAATTATATAACATAATGGTTAATAGAATGATTTCTGTGGGGTTTAAGTTCCAGCTCCACCATG
This sequence comes from Lagenorhynchus albirostris, assembly GCF_949774975.1. Lineage (NCBI taxonomy): Eukaryota > Metazoa > Chordata > Mammalia > Artiodactyla > Delphinidae > Lagenorhynchus > Lagenorhynchus albirostris. The sequence continues at coordinate 32,324,249 of NC_083111.1, forward strand.
TACTTCTTAGGCTAGTCATTTTATCTCTCATACTTCAGTTTTTCCACCTGTAAAATGAGGATAATAGTTTATGCCTTGTGGATTTTTTTGTGAAGATTAGGTGAGCTATATAGGACTGGGTACAACATAAGTGATATCACTAGGTTAAGATCCAGTCTCATCTCTCTTTTTAAAATGAGACTGTTTCCCCAAAAGCTGTAATTCAACTTCCTCCATTGGACTATGATTCCATCTCTTTCATGTGCCAACTTTCTATCTGTATATAGCTCTATTTCTAGGCCACCTGTTTGATTTGTTTTCTTATTTGCTGTTTCTTCCAAGGGCATCACACAGTTCTTATCTATCATGACTTCCCAATATATCTTAATGTGTAGGGCACATTCTCCATTTTGAGCTTATTTTTCAAAACTACCTTAGCTGTATGGAGAACTTTATTCTTCCAGATACATTTTATTTTACTTTATTTTATTTTAATTTTTTTATAGGAGATAGAGCAATCTGCTCTTTTTTTTTCTTTTTTTCTTTTTTTTTGGCTGCATTGGATCTTCATTGCTGCGTGTGAGCTTTGTCTAGTTGCAGCGAGCCGTAGGGCAGGAGGCTACTCTTTGTTGTGGTGCACAGGCTTGTCATTGCAGTGTCTTCCCTTGTTGCAGAGCACAGGCTCCAGGCTCGTGGGCTTCAGTAGTTGTGGCTCGTGGGCTCTAGAGTGCAGGCTCAGCAGTTGTGGTGCACCAGCTTAGTTGCTCCATGGCATGTGGGATCTTCCTGGACCAGGGATTGAACCCATGTTCCCTCCATTGGCAGGCGGATTCTCAACCACTGTGCCACCAGGGAAGTCCCCCAGATACATTTTAGAATCACTTTTTTATGCTGTCCCTCAAAAAAAAAAAAAAGAGCTTGGCCTTTTATTACAGTTGCATTTAATTTTATAGATTAATATAAGGACATTTATATTATTATAGTAAGTCATCTCATCCATACCTGTGATATAAATTTCTTTTACTCATGTGTCCTCTAATAAAGTTTTCATTATGAAGATTTTCTGCATAATTTATTAGGTGAAACCCCATACTCTATAGGTTTTGTTACTATGGTAAATTCATCTTGTATTGTATCTAGATACTGATGCTATGGAGGAACACAATTGATCTTGGTGTATTAATTTTTTTCCAGCCCCTATGTTGAGCTCTTTTCTTAGATTTAATAGTTTATTGATTTTCCTGTGTTTCCAATAAAATACATAATCCAAACAATCTATAAATATGACATTTTTATCTATATTCTTCTAAACCTTCTCTCTTTCTATTTCTCTCAATACACAGCTCCAAAAAGGTTGGTTCCAATAGACCAGTAATGTTAGAAATCTTCATCTCAATTCTCTCCTTAAAGGAAATGCTAATTTTTTAAAAAAATTAGTAGTATAATAATTTTTGTTAGTGTATACATGTGCCATGTATTTTTGGTATATAGCCTTTATCAAGGAAAGATAGTTATTATTTGGATCTAGTTTTATAAAATTTACCCAATAGATTTTGAACCTCATGGGATGCTTTTTATCTCTTCTATCTAAAAAGAATGATGATATGATTTTCTCCTTTTATTTAACTAATACAGTGAATCACATGAATTGATTGGCTGATACTGAACCAACCTTGCATTCTCAAGGATAAACCCACTTGACCAAATTGTATTATAGTATAGATTAGCTTTTGCTGTATTACAAACCACCTCAAAACTGAGTGGCTTAGGGAGATCAGCTTGGTGCTTTGGGACCACCTAGAGGAGTGGGATAGGGAGGGTGGGAGGGAGGGAGACACAAGAGGGAAGAGATATGGGAACATATGTATAACTGATTCACTTTGTTATAAAGCAGAAACTAACAAACCATTGTAAAGAAATTATACTCCAATAAAGATATAAAAAACAAAAAAACAACAAAAAACTTAGTGGCTTAAAATAGCAATTACTTGGCCATTTGGGACTGGATTCATCTGGGTAGTGTTTTACTTTTGGTTTTATCTGGGCTCCTTCATGCAGTTTTAGTCAACTGATGGATCAGCTGAGTGAGAGCTGGTCTGAGACAGCCTCACTCACAGGTTCGGTGGTTGGCTTGGACAGTGGGAGCACCTGGTCCACTTGTCTTCAGAACCTAGTGGGCTAGTCCTCGGCAACTGAGCCATCAAGCTCTTTTGCTATTGTCTCATCATGTGGGTTGAGTATGCCAAAGCCCAGTCCTGCTGAAGTGGTGACTTAGGAATGAGGGTGTCAGAAGGGGATTGTACCATAATTTTTGAAACATCCTATCACAATGTTTTTAATATACCTTAAAACTCTGTGGAATAATAGTGTATTTAGGTTTTTGACTTATATTTTTAATAAGGAAAATTTGATTGTAATGTTTTTTTATATTGCCCCTGTTTGGTATAATATTCTTCTTGCACCTCTAGCCCCATTATTCTAGCTTGGGGTACTTAAAATGTATTGAAGGGGATAGAAATGAGTATTGCATCTTAAATAAAAGTCTTGGACAAGTGGTTCCCACTTATCACTGAGGTTGTTCAAAAGGCTGCACTCTCACGGTGGATTATTGAACCCTTATGTACACCAAGCATTACATCTCACTTATACAATATTTATATCACAGCGCCTATGTATAGCACAATACCCATTGCTAATTCAGATTGTGTTTTAAGATATGAGACAAAATGTAAGACTTTTATTATAGTCATAAACATCTAGCAAACCAACCAGAAAATAAAAGCTAATTTTCAGTTGGTTGGCCGAGAACAAAAAAGCGAAGAATACCTAGTGCAAAACCATATCTCTAACTACTGTTGGATTTAGAGCACACACATGCTAAAAAATATCTTCTTATCAAAGATTTGAGGTTGGACCTGAAAAAATTATATCAGAAGTGAAAATAATCATGTGGTCTGACCAGCGTGGATCACACAAAGTAAGTGTATACTATATATAAAGTAGATAGACTACGAGGTCCTACTGTATAGCACAGGCAACTATATTCAATACCTTGTAATAACCTATAATGGAAAAGGATCTGAAGAAGAAATACATATATCTGAATCTCTTGGCTGTACACCTGAAACACAACATTGTCAATCAACTATACTTCAAGTAAAACAAAACAAAACAAAAAACTAAGTGTAAAGGGAAGTATAGTTTTATAAATTCACCTCTGATATCCAATGGACCAACTGAAAGACAACAGAAACTACAACTATCTAGGAGACAGGACATGGCCAGCAAACCAGGCCGTTACCCTCGGTAACGGTCATACCTGCCAAAAAACATACAGACTAGCCTGCATTCATGAATACATAGGAATTCTTCATTTATCTGGCATTGTTAGGCAATGAGGTATTGTATGTTAGGAGAAGTTTTTTTAAAATGACAAATTGAAGAGGAGTTATTTTAACCTTCACTCGGTAATTTTTTTCTAAAATTAAGAAATGTATCTACTGGTGTATCTAATGTTTCCTTGATAACTCGGGGTCATCAGTTCAATCAACGTTTGCATGAATAATGCAAATGGAAACAAGACAGGCATGCTTACTGAAACTGAAAATGACATAGCAATGGCTGGAATAACTGATGAGAGAGCAAGAAAAAAGCAAAACTTAAAACAAACCATGATTGGAAACAATCAGTCAAGTTCTGACTTTCTGTACTTAGTTTCAAAAAGAGATACCACAAATCCCAGCAAGAGACTCCAGCATCATTAGCTGTCTGCTGTCTTTCTCCTTTGTTTCCACCTTCCTTTCCTTTTCCTTCTACCCTAGATTGTTCCAGGAAGTGTTTATAGCTCCTTCCAAGACAAATTCTAATACTTGCTTTCTCTCACACAAACTTCACAATATGTCCATGTGATAAATAGTGTGGAGGTAAAAGACAATTCATCACAGGCACATCTCCTATGAAAATAAAATTAGAAACTAGCTTCTAAACATGCAGAGAGAAGGGCGTGGTGTCAGGCACTAATTTCCTTGCGAATTCCTCTCCATTTCTAATAGACGTACTTCTTTACCAAGATCCGTTTTTATTGGTGTCCTATTCCAAACTGCTCCACTCCGCCCATCCTCATCCTGTAAAATACATTCACACTCTTTTGTGACCCTACTTATTTGCCCATTAAATAATCAATCATAGAACTGTCGGAATTAAATACAGAGTGAAATTAAAATACTGGAGTCACTTGGAGGGTTTAAGCAGCTCCACCAGAAAATACTGGGCATGGATTTAAAAGAGGCTGCGTGGGACTTGCTCTTGTCCAAGTTCTTTCTCAAGAAGTATCTGAAATAAGCCTCAATTCAGTTAATCAGACTGGCCTGCTTTCTCAGGTGGACTGGAATTCTGCTCTTTCCCCTCAACTCCCTGATGTCAGTAGTACTTTCCGGAGAGGACGTGGACTTCTCTGCCTACTGCAGAAGCGCAGTTCCCCCCGGGTCCGCTCCCTGTCTGAATCCCACACTTGAGGCCAGATGCCAGCCTTCCCAGAACATTCGTGGCCTCCTTTCAGTTTTTGACCTGCTCAGATTGAGTCCCTCTAGACTCTTTCTGGAAACCTGATCTTCAACCCCTTTCCCTGACCTCAATGGTTACCTGCCTACTTTAGGCCTCAGGTGCTTTAGCTATAAAATGATATAGTTGCCCTTAATTCTACAGTCTTCTTTCTAAAGCGCTACAATGTGCTGGCTCCTTGAAAATGTTTCTCTTTGCTGGTTTTAATTTTGTAGAGAATTAAAACCCCAGCCACTCTAAAAGACAGTAAGTTACATTGGATAAGGAAAGTGTGCTTTTGTAGTTAGATTAACAGGGATGGAAGACGACTTAGTATGTTTTAAGATACTCATGATCCGTTCTCGTGAGAGTCGGGGAAGAAGGGGAAGAGAGTTAATAAAATACCAAAGGATTGTGACAAATTAAGTTCACCAAGATGTAGGTGATTAGTTACTACTTGAATAAGCCACACAAATCCAATTCAAGTTGTCCTTTATTTTTCTAAGAAGGATCCCAGTAAACTGAGTCCCATGTTCAGTGACTCCACGTTCAATGGCTTAGTCTTTAAAAACTGTTATGTTGCTGGAAGCAGAAATATTGCCCATCAGTCCTAATTGATGTTTAGCTATCACGCACATTTGAAATAAATTTATTACTTTGCCTGATCTCAGTGTAATACATTCCAAAGGGGCAAAGAGCACACGAAAAGTTATGGAGTCTCCATCTTCTACACTAAAGTGTGCAATAAATTACATATTATTTGGCCGAGAAATTCACAAGCCATAGAAACCACACCATTAGCAATGTATACAGTGGTAAACAGCAGGTAATGAGAATGATATAAAACCAAACAGACTGTGTAGGTTGGCACTGCTGCCAATAAAGCAATTATTAAATGCATTCATATGCATCTACGCTAGGTAAGCTCTTTAGGGCAATTGCTATGAGTTCTACATACCTGTCAGGATATTATATATAGCCCAGTTTCTATGCCCTTTATTCAAAGACGCTGAGAAAGGGTTACTCTGGGTAAATTCAGACCTTTTCTCAATATAGAATTTGGTCAACATGCATTCTGAACAGCAAAATTTCACAGTATTTTCCTACACTAATTGTCACCTCAGCAAATGCAGGATTAAGTATAATGGATTATAAGAAGTTAGAAAGGAAAGATGGAAGAAAAGAAGGAAGGTAGAAGAAAGGTGGATATGGAGTACTTCAACATTTATGTAGAGGGGACCTAAAACTAACCTGAGGTTTCCCTGAATTATTAGCATATGCTATAGAAACTTAAATGAAAAAATAAAAAAACCCAGCAAGGGAAACTCAAAGATTCTTTGTTTTTTCACTTTACTGCATATACACGTCCATCTTAAACAATCTATATGCTTATATCCAACAAGAGAGCATTGTTTTGCAAGGCTATTTGGGTTCTATCAGCATGTAAAGGTCAGACAACTCAACTTTAGCAGAGTCAGCTTTCAAGTGAATAATTGTTTCTTTCAGGTTGCGAGCATTTGAATTCTCCAGAAATGTTTCCCAAAACATGAAAATTAAAAGAGTCCTAGGACAGCGTCCTTTAGTAGTTTTATAGTATCAAGGTTTTTGGAGGAGGAGTATCCTTGTCCATTATCAACACAATAATTCCAAGCAGATCAATTTATGCTGAGAATATTATATAACAGAACCCACTTCACCTCCATTATACTGACAATGATCTTCCTTACTTCAACCTTGTGCTTCTTAGTCAAGTTGAAAATACTGAGCCAAGAACAGACAGTGACAATGCCAGAGACTCAGATGTACCTATAGGTGCCTTCAGACAACATCAGCCACCCAGGCTAAAGTCCTGGTTTAAAACATCCCAACATGAATGCATCTCAAAAACCATATGCTGAGCAAGTGAAGCCAGATCAAAAGGGCACCTACTGTATTATTCAACTTACATGAGATTCTAAACTGGGCAAAAGTCATCTCTAAAGATAAAAAACAGATCCGTGGTTGCCTTGGGGTGGGAGATGGGGATACTTTTGCAAAAACCTGGGAGGAAACTTTCTAGGGTTTTAGAATTGTTATCTATCTTTATGGGGGTGGTAGTTATACAAATGTATACATTAATTAAAAGTCACTGAGCCGTTGACTAAAAATGTCTGCATTTTATTGTATGTAAATGATACCTTAATAAGGTTGATTACAAAATGAACCAAAACAAAGCAGAAGAAAAACCTCTCAAGACCTTAAAGAAAATACACTGTTTTCTTCCAGGGTACCAGATTGGAAATGAGGCATTGGTCTGTTCTACCCTCAGATTATCCCTAATAGATTATCTAGTCTATTTTAAAGCACTAGAGTCCCCTATCAGGAAAACTCACCCCATGTTTAATTTCTTTGATTTCTTCTGTGCCTCTTCTCCCAACACAGTGAAGCCATTCACGGAAGAAAAACCAGCTTTTTCCAACTTTGCATCACCATATATTCTTTGCAAAGCTATTATTTATAGAATAAAATTTGGCGACACTTTGTAAAAATCTAGCTTTTTGAGCCTTACAAATCTTAACAGTTAACCTATTGCCTCCACTGGAATTTGGAAAAAAAATTATTTTGAAAATGAATAGCTGAGAATTGACATTTTTGCTTTTTGTGATTTTCTCTTCCCCTAAGAGAGAAGTGAGTAGGAATGAGAAACACATACATAAAGAAAAAAAATTATCTTGCTGCCTTTGCATGGTTATAATTTATAGGAGGCCCTTTTCAACAATAATCTATTATCAGAATCAATAAAATACAATCTCCATGAAGGCCAGGCCAGGATATTTGTCTCTTTTTCAGCAGATTGCAATACAAACCACATTCATGGATATGCTTCTTGATGATCTTTGTAATACTGTAACAGTTGACCATTTCCTCATGCCTCTTCACCTTAACTTAAACCTGGTTTTTCACTGATGACCTCACATTTCCTTCTCTATCACTTGGTTGTGGGCCTCTTTTCCAACTCCAACTCCAACTCGCATTTCACTCTGGAACCAAAGGAAGACTCACACCTTCCTGTTTTTTAGTGATACCTCAAGGTCATTTCCATATTGTGATCACCCTGAAGAATAGCCAGACAATTGTTATTTCAGAGCCATCTGACAGTTTGTAGCTCTAAAAATTAACTAAGGACCGCGTTTGTAAAAAATATCCTAGTTTAAGATTTTGGTAATACAGCAACAGTAATCGCGAAGTCACTTATGACAATCAGTGTGGGAAGCACCCTCCTTCACGAAGATCCTTTGCCATACAATACTCTTTCCCTGTCAGGTAATAAGGAAGCACGGCCAAAGAAAGTAACCTTTTTTGGAAAGAAATACTGGGCTTCAAGAAGGCTTGCAGTTCATATCTTTTTCTTGAATTAGATTCCCCATTAATTACTTTATCCACAAAGAGGTAATTATCAGAATTATGTAAGCAATTAAGGAGATGCTACTCCACATTCTTTCAGCTTGTTGACCTTTCTCACTTTATTTCATGTGGCCATCTGAAACATCAGTGATTTACATGTCTTTCTTTTTTTTTTAACAGATTTCTCTGTGTGTGTGTGTGTGTGTGTCCCCATGATGAAGACATCATTAAAGTAAAATATCATGAATAGACTCTTAAGAAGCAGAGTCTACTGAAAGTCCTGGAAAATATGAAAGCACTAATATTCATGGACAGCTCTACACTCTGAAAGTTACTCCAAATGTTGTTGATCTCTCTTTTGTCTAGGAGTTTTTCAAATTTTCTACCATGATCATTTGTTAGTTTTATAATTAAATAATAAAGGCATTACATCATACAATCTTTTGTTATCCATTGCAGTTTTAAAACTATTCCTTTCCTTGTCCTCAGCAGATATGTCATAGATTATTAGTACACAAGCAAAGACTTTCAACGTAACAGTACTTTATAGTGAGAAGAACTATACTGAGCTATCTCTATCCTAAGACAATGCACTAGGAAAGCACTAGGAATTCTTAAGCACTAGGAATACAGAGACGATCAAGGGGCAAGTTCCTTGCCTTCGAGTATATATGATCATTATACCAAATGCTTAAATAGCACTTAGTATATAACTCACCACAGCAGTCTTATTATCCTCCTTTTTAATAGGTGAGCAGAGGAAGCCACAGGGAAGTCATAGGGTAAAGCCAGAATTTGAACCTAGGTAGACTAGTACACTCTCCACGGCTTTAACTACTACATTAAAAATATATATATATATATGTTATATATATATATATATAAAAACTCCAAGTATTCCAAAGTTACAAAACACTTATCTACCAAAACTCAAAAAGGAGCACACAAACTTGCATAGAAAATAAACATGTGGGCTTCCCTTGTGGCGCAGTGGTTGAGAGTCTGCCTGCCGATGCAGGGGACACGGGTTCGTGCCCCAGTCCGGGAAGATCCCACATGCCGCGGAGTGGCTAGGCCCGTGAGCCATGGCCACTGAGCCTGCGCGTCCGGAGCCTGTGCTCCTCAACGGGAGAGGCCGCAACAGTGAGAGGCCCGCATACCGCAAAGAAGAAAATAAACATGTAAAAGTTCATAAATAAACCACAATATAACCTGCTCCACATAATATACTGACTGCAGTGTCCTGGGCCTCTCCCATCCTTAGGTAGCTGGAAATTACAACAAAATAATACTTTTCACCTTTGGAAGCCACACCGTCTCTCATACCAACCAACCAGTTACTTCCTTAGAGGGAATAGGAAATTAACCTGAATATCATAAAAATATATATATATATAGCATTACTGATGTAGAATCTTTGTTTAAAGACAATAATTTCAATAGCAGAGGGAACGTTACCATTGCAGGCTTCCGATAACATCTATATTTCTCAGATTTCATGCTAAATCATATAATGCCATATTGTGTCTGAAGCTATTTTTTCAATAGTCCATTTTCTTAAATGGACTAGCAATGCCATAAATACTGAGGAACATTTTGGCTCCCAAATCCTAAAGCCATTCTGATTATGCCTGGCTGATCATGGGGACGTCATCGGAACTACCAGAGGACTGGCTGAAATACCAGTGTTCTGGCCAGCTTACAAATCCGAAATTATAGAGAATCCAATTTTATTTTTTTGTTAAGTAATTCCTATGAGGCTTTTGGGATGTCAATGTAAAGTCCTTTCATGTGTAATCTTTATCCATTAGATAGGGAACAATGCCAATCCCCGTCATAAATACTTTCACAACCTGACACTGAAAATCCATTGCAGGGCATAGGACCTGCAAATAGGATATGAATCACAAACACCCACTCATTCAGACAATCCACAAATATTCATTTTTAAGTCTACTATATGCCAATAATGTACTGGCCTCTCAGATGCTAAACCATGCTAAATGCTGAAACAGATATACTCAGTTCGGGCCCTCCTGGAACTTATTACCTACAGAAGTGCCTTCATTGTAAATGGTCAGGTCTCAGCCAATGCTATTATCATCAGCAGGTGACCAAAGGATAGAGCTTGCTTTCTAAACAAGCTCCACACTCTTTGCTTTCAACATTTTTGTTTTCCTTCAAGGCACATAATCCACTGGTCAGTTTCTCCCAGTTAGTGAGGTTTGGGGAAAAGGTACCCAGTGAACAATTCCTTGTGGCCTCACTCTTTCCTCACACTCTCCTCTGTGCTTTTGAGCTAAAGAGACCTGGATTAAAGTCACTTGTTCTAACCTTAATATTTTAAAATACGGCTGCTCCTGCTTTGAGGATTTCCACTGGACCAACACAGCAGCAAAGCAGTACTGAATCAGAAGCAGGTAAATTTCAAAATGACAGCTCTAAACATATCCACTCTCCTTTTGTTCTCCTCCTATCCCTTTGCTCTGAACACCTCTGCCCTGAGGCTTTGCCTTTACCCTTCTCTGATTACTGCTCCAAAAGGGTTTCCAAGAGAGGGGAGTATTTATGGTTTCATTTGCTCCCAAGTCCTTGGTGGAAAAGGATGCTTGCTTCCTGGTTCTTAATAATCCCACACTCACATCATCAACACAGAAATCATCATTAAAAAAAAAATTTCCTCAGCTTCATATTTCTTCTGGGCCAACACTGAAAGAATATATTCAAAGAAACAATATCCTCTCTCCTTTGCTCTTCTGAGTTTCACGTTATTACCTCCAGTCTCATTTTCAACCCTTATTACGGGATGCATCACAAAAACAGAAGAAAGTTCTTTGTGCTTTCCTGTACCAGCTAATTATTCTAATTTGTTCTGTCTCTACCGAACAGAATGCGAAATCAACACAAAGGCTGATTATGCGACCTCTTCCAAGGGAATGGTCTGAGAGTTGTCTATTTACTAATGAAGCTCGGTGTGTATTAAGGGTTGACTGAAGCAATCATCAGGAATTTTCATCCCTTAAATTAGTCTTTTCTACCAGATGCACATCTTTCATTTCGGATAATATAACTTTTAAGTTCAGGATACAACTGGACAAAAGAAAAGAAAAAAAGGTAACCAACATAACATTTGCAGTAATAACACAGTAACAGCTATCGTCCTTCCCTGAGGAATTCAGCCTACTTTATGGACACAATTTAGTACAAACTCATAAGAAAGCTAACAAAGCCCCAAACCACTTCACAAGAGCGTAGAGAGGTAAAGGTCAGAAATTATTACTGCCAGACCCAGCAGACAATGGCACCTACCGGAAAGAGCACAGGACAGGAAAACCTGGAAGCCTGTGTTCCAGTTTCGGTTATTCCTGTAAGCACTAGTACGATCTGAGTGAACTCAGCCTGCCCTGCTTTTTCCGTTTATAAAAACCTACATCATCCTCTCAGTAGAATGAAATGCCACATCTGAAAAGTTGCAGATCTCTTTAGGAAAGAAACAAAACTCATGCTTTCCAACCAAAATGGAATAATTCTGTCAATGGAGACTTAATAAAAATCTGCCATAAAGCAATTCTTTACTTGAAATCTATCTTTTGTGGTATATTTATTGGGGTAAGGAGTGTCAGCAAATCATAATTAGAGTTACCGATTATTCCAGAAATCAAGGTCATTGAGTTCAGATTCCAACTTTGACCCTGACCCAGGCTTACAGAGATGTAAGATGTCCCAATACCTCATATCCACCATACATGGGAGAAACAAGGTATGCAGACAGATCCTCTTATAAATATCCCATATGTAGTGGTTTTAATACAGGGTCTCAGATTCATTGCCATTCTTCGCATCCAGATGTGGGCATTTTCCCTTGAATTTAGGCAGGCTTTCCATGGCTTCAAACAATAGAGCAGGGGTCAGTAAATTATGGCTGGTGGGCCAAGTCTAGGCCTCTACCAGCTTTTATAAATGAAGCTTTATTGGAACACAGCCATGTTCCTTAGTATATGTATTGTTTGTGTCTGTTTTCACATCACAGCAGCAGAGCTAAGTAGTTGCAAAAGAGACTGTATGGCTTGTAAAGCCTAAAATATTGGCTGTCTGACACTTTATGGAAAAAGGTCTCCAACGAAAGTGATGCTATGTAACATCTAAGACTAGGTCATAAAAGGTCATGCAGCTTTTGCATGATTCTCGTGGAATGCTTCAACCCTGGACACTCATTCTCTTGGAATACTCTATCTTGAATCCTAACTACCACGTTATGAGAAGTCCAAGCCACCTGGGCAGCCATCTATAGGCACTCCAGTCAACAGTCCTTGTTGGGCCCAGTCTTCAAGGGCCAGACATGTGAATTAAAATTATCTAGATGATTCCAGCTCCAGCCATCCGAATCCTCATGAGCTGAGGTTTCAGATATCAGTCATGGAGTAGAGACAAGCCATCTCCTCTGTGTACTGTTTGAATTGCTGACCCACAAAATCTGGGCACATATTAAAATTTTTGTTTATTTCACCACTAAGCTTGGACTTCTTTATTATGTAGCAATAGATAACTATAGCACTGTGTCTGTACACAGGATATCTACATTTCACAGAGCACAGATTTTTAGATGTGAATGTTGACTGCTCAATTTCTAAGAAGAACGTATACACACACATAGGTACAAAATGTTTATGCATATGTAAATATTAGACCTATATAAACTAATCTATACTATCCATAAAATGAGGGGGCCTTGATAATGGCTAACATTATTTTTCGGTATTTATTGTGTTCCAAGAACTGATAAATTCTTGCATTGTATGAATTTTCTCTTTCACCCTCATAGCAACTCCCTGAGAGAAGTAATGGTATCTCTATTTTATAGATGAGAAAACTGAGGCAAAAACAGATAACATGCTCAAGAGTACTCAACAAGTAAATTTTAGAGTCAAGATTTGAACCCAGGTTCTCAAGTTTTTGATCCCTTACTCATGCTCACCAAGCTATATACTGAGGAAGGGGATGAAAGCTGACGCCATTACCTCATGCTCAAGAAGTTAGACAGAAACTTAGCAGGTATGGTTGAAAGAAGACAGGACTTGGAGTCGTAAGTCCAGAGCCTGAGTTATGAGATGAATTCTCCTCTCATCTAGATATAGGTTTTGTTTTTAGAAAATGAAGAAGATCACTGCATATTTTGATTGTTAATTTCTGTACTTAATGATTACCAAAGAATGGACTTTTACCAGGGAGCTATTTTGCAATGACATAAATTATTGATTCAAACTCAAACCTTTATTATAAATTGATTCAAAATCAAATCTTTATTAAGTCTCCCTTGCATCAGAAGTTTTTCCCACTCTTCATTTCTTTGAAACCCTTTCCTGTCTACTCTTGGCCAAAGCTTGAAGCCTAATTTAACACTTGGAAATAAAATAATGAAATAGTCATAACACAGCAATTCCAATGCCTACTGAAATGGAAGCTCTAAATAATTTTTCAGATAATTTAGGAAATTAAAAATATTTACATCATAGATGCAAAGACAGAAGTTACTTGTGTAATAAATGGTGAAACAAAAAGTTTCTGGTCAAGTAGATTTGTTTATATATGATCACTAATCTGAGTTCTACCCCTGTGCTAAAACCCAGTGACAGGTTGCATACAGCTTCTAAAGGGATAGTTCAGTGCATTGGGTCAAATTCATGCCATAAAATGTGGTATTAGTAGTAGTACTAGAAGACAGAGTGACTGTCTTCTTTGGGACATAGATGAAGGCCCCAAGATAGACAATATCAAGGACAAATTATGTAGAATAAGATATTATCTCAGTCCTTGGAACATGTCATCCAGGATAGAACAAGAAGTAGATTTATTATCAAGTACATGAAGCCAGAGACAGTAAGCAATGAGTGGTAGTTGGTTAAAATAGACAGGTTTTAGAAGTAGAGGCACGGATGTAGAAAACAAACTTAGGGCTACCAGGGGATTGTGGCAGGGAGGCTAAATTGGGAGATTGGGACTGAAATATACACACTACTATACATAAAATAGATAACTAATAAGAACCTGCTCTTCTTATTAGCCCAGGGAACTCCGTTCCGTACTCTGTAATGGGCTATTTGGAAAAGACTCCAAAAAAAAAATAAAAGTGGGGCTTCCCTGGTGGCACAGTGGTTGAGAGTCTGCCTGCTGATGCAGGGGACACGGGTTCGTGCCCTGGTCCGCGAAGATCCCACATGCCGTGGAGCGGCTGGGCCCGTGAGCCATGGCCGCTGAGCCTGCGCGTCTGGAGCCTGTGCTCCACAACGGGAAAGGCCACAACAGTGAGAGGCCCGCGTACTGAAAAAAGAAAAAAAAAAAAGTGGATATATGTACATGTATAACTGATTCACTTTGCTGTACACCTGAAACTAACACAACACTGTAAATCAACTATACTCCAATAAAAATTTTTTTAAAAAATAGGTTTTAAGAACCATAGTCAGGGAGCAGTGTGGATTGGAAAGACCTGGCAAGAAAAATTTCTGCATCCTCAGACAATGCTCCCCAAGCTGGCTATTGCAAGGGTGAGCATTTAAGAGATCTTTGACCTAAGGAGGACATGAGATTAACAATCTATCCCAATGTGCATGAATTATTCTCCTCGGTGCTATCAGAAATCAGATGGCATCCAAGAGCAGGGGTCAGCAGATCTTTTTTGTAAAGGGTCAGATAGTAAATATTTTGGATTTTCTGTACCATACGTCTCCATTGCAACTGCCCATCTGCTGCTGTAGCACAGAAACAGCCATGCACAATACGTTAATGAATGGATGCGGCTGTGTTCAAGCCAAACGTTATGTACAAAACCAGGAGTCAAGCGAGATCTGATCAGTGGGCCAGAGTGTGCGGACGCCAGTTCTGGGTCAGTGTTCACAGCTGAATGAGTCATGAGGCCTTAAGTTCCAGTTCTCATTGTACTACTTTCTACCTGGGTGAACTTGGGTTCATCCTTTTATTTATATGGGCCACTGTATTAGTCAAGGTTCTCCAGAAAAACAGAACCAACAGCATGTGTATACAATGTACCCATATATACTGACAGATATAGATCTAGATATCCATATCTATATAAAGATAGAGAAAGAGAGAGAGATTTTAAACAACTGGTTCACACAATAATAGAGGCTTGGTAAATTCAAAATCTGCAGGTTAGGCTGTCTAGAGACTCTTGGAAGAGCTGCAGTTCAATTTCTGTAAGTCTTCTGGCAGAATTCCTTTTTGCGACAGGGAGGTCAGTCTTTATTAAGAGCTTCACCTGATTGGATGAGGCCCATGCATATTATGGAGGATAATCTGCTTTACTCAAAGTCCACCACAAATTTAATTATGAATTTTATCCAAAAACACCATCACAGGGACTACCCTGGTGGCACAGTGGTTAAGAATCCGCCTGCCAATGCAGGGGACACGGGTTTGAGCCCTGGTCTGGGAAGATCTCACATGCCGTGGAGCAACTAAGCCCATGCACCACAGCTACTGAGCCCGTGCACCTAGCGCCCATGCTCTGCAACAAGAGAAGCCACCGCAATGAGAAGCCCGCACACCCCAACAAAGAGTAGCCCTCGCTTGCTGCAAATAGAGAAAGCCCACGTGCAGCAACGAAGACCCAATGCAGCCAAAAATTATAAATAAAACATAAAAATTTTAAAAAACACAAAAACACCATCACAGAAATATCCAGAATAATATTTGACCAAATAACTGGGCATGGTGGCCCAGACAAATTGACATGTAAAATTCACCACCTAAGCCATAGTTTTGTCACCTTTTACTGAGAAATATGACTTATCTGAGCTATTTTGATACCTAGAAGGTACCTTCTAGAGGTAACACCCTCAGTATTTTACATGGTAGGCAGTAGAGGGAATGAGCCCATTTGCCCAGTCATAAGACACCTAAAGGATAAAATTCTGTCTTCTCTCTCCAACCCACAAGGATGAATGCCAAAAATACATCACTTATATCTGCTTTAGCTAACATAGGATAGGTCTGGAACAGACCTATGCTCCCAGTAAGTCTCATGAAATGCTGTTTCATTAAGGAGAGACTTTACTTGCTAAGATTAGAAGCAAAAGAGGGTGGTGGATGAAAAACTGCCCAAGGATATAAGCTCATGCAAGGAAGCAGGAGAGAGAATGGGTATCCGAAGATGTGCTCTCTGAGCCAACACTAATTCCACAGCATCAGGTGCCCAACCGCTGGGGGTTTTTTCCCCTTCTTCTTTTCCCCCAAAGAGGGACAAGCATACTGACAAAGGAAGAGCATCAGTCACCACAGATAAATTGCTTTTCAGAGGTGATCTCGCAAATGATTTGGCTCAGTGTAGACTATGATTTGGCTCCCCAAACCATAAGCTAGAGCATTTCATTCCAGGTCCCTCCTCAAATATCCATGATAGGTAAAACTCTGGCATCAAGTAGGTCTTGAAGTCTCCCCAGGTGATTATAATATGCAACCAGTGCTGAGAATCTGGAGATGTAGAGCAAACTTAAATTGAACTTTAGTTAAACAGTAAAACAAGCTCTGACTCTACTGGCTGGAGCTAGACAAGGGATATGGATTTAGTGGGATGAGAAGATAAAGGACACCAGGGAGTAAATCAAATGCTTTACACCTGTGCTTAGCTAATTGTTACTCAGATAATTCAGACAATCTTACAGCACCTGAACCCTGAAATTCCTTAGTTCTGTTTAAAAAAAGGGAACTCTTCAAGTAACTGAACTCTGAGAATCATGCCAATCATAAAGAAAAAGAAGAAATCTTATTTTTTGAATTAGTTGATTTCATATATACTGTTTCACTTTCATGATATTAACTAGTTATCTTTCTTTCCATTTTATGTTTGAGGAAAGTAAGGCTTTAAAGTCTCAGTAATTTTCTCAAGGTCACTTGTTAAGGGTGTGGTAGGCAGCATAATGGCTCCTAAAAATGCCCTCACCCTAATCCCTAGAACCCAATAATATGTTACCTTACATGGTAAAGAGGACTTTGCAGATATGACTGAAGTTATAGGCCTTGAGATAGAAAGATTATCCTGGATTACCTCATGGAACAAATCTAATTGCATGAGTCCTTAAAAGCAGAAAACCATTCCCAACTGTAGAAAGAGAAAGAGAGAGATGTCCTAATAGAAGCAGAATCAGAGAGATGCAACATTTGGGGTTTTGTAGGTGGAGAAAGGGGACTCTGAGTCAAGGACTACAAGTGACCGCTGGAAGCGGATAAAGTCCAGGGAACAGAAACACCCCTAAGAGCCTCCAGAAAAGAATGTAGCTCTGCCAACACTTTTTTTTCTTTTTTAACCATCTTTATTGGAGTATAGTTGCTTTACAATGGCGTGTTAGTTTCTGCTTCATAACAAAGTGAATCAGCTATACATATACATATATCCCCATATCTCCTCCCTCTTGCATCTCCCTCCCACCCTGCCTTCCCTATCCCACACATCTAGGTGGACACAAAGCACAGAGCTGATCTCCCTGTGCTTTGTGGCTGCTTCCCACTAGCTAGCTCTTTTACATTTGGTAGTGTATATATGTCCATGCCACTCTCTCACTTCATCCCAGATTACCCTTCCCCGTCCCTGTGTCCTCAAGTCCACTCTCTATGGCTGCATCTTTATTCCTGCCCTGCCCCTAGGTTCTTCATAACCATTTTTTCTTTTTTTTTTAGATTCCATATATATGTGTTAGCATATGGTATTTGTTTTTCTCTTTCTGACTTACTTCACTCTGTATGACAGTCTCTAGGTCAATCCACCTCACTACAAATAACTCAATTTCATTTCTTTTTATGGCTGAGTAATATTCCATTGTGTATATGTGCCACATCTTTATCCATTCATCTGTCGATCCTGCCAACACTTTTACTTTACTCAATTGAGACCAATGTCAGACTTGTAAGGTAATAAATTTACATTGCTTTGAGTCACTAAATTTGGGATAATTTGTATGAAAGCAATAAAAAAAAATACAGAGGTCCTACAAGAGCCAGGCTATATATTTATTTATACTTAAGTATTTCTGAAATGAATTTAACCTTGTGATTGACAGCAGCAGCAGTAGCAGCTTCCAAGGGATCCCACCACACACCTGAGGCAAAAGGAGCCTAATACAAAGCAGTGACAGCAGCAGGTCACTGCCCCACACTTGGGGTAGAGGGGGACTTGATCTACTGTAGCAGCAGCATAGCCTGAATGGGAACCCATCCTCCTGTGGCACTAGTCCCATCAACATTCGTCTAATCTGCTAGCATCTGCTGTGCCAATAGGCCCAACATATACAAACCCCCCAACTCAGCAGCATTAAGTGAGCCAGGCTCAGTGTTTCCTGAAACTCATATCCAGTTGCACTGGAAATCCAAGATATCACCTACTGTTATGAAAACATAAACAATAACAGAAGACTGGGAACTTCAGAAAGAAAAGGGGAACAATGGAATGGGTGAAAACAAATGGGGTAAATATAAGAGACTATCATTAGCCTCATGAGTTTCTTAAATTCTATATGATGGTCAAAGCAAAAATGATGACACCATCTGATGGGGTTCTCAATGTAGAGAAAGTAAATACTACAGAAAATCATACTTTAAAACTGGGGAATATTAAGAGACCTAAATGGAAGTAAAATTTTGAAACTTCACTTGAAGTAATGAAACACTGATTCCAGTAGGCTATGATAAGTTACATATGTATACTGTAATGCCAAAAGCAACCACTAAGAAAACTATACAAACAGTATACACAAATGATTATAAATGAATTAAATTAAAATGGACTTATTAAAAAATGTTTAAGTAACCCACAAGAAGGAAAAATAAGGGAAACACAGGATTGAGAAGCTAAGGTAAAAGACAAAACAAAAAATAACATGGTAGACCAAATCTTTGACATGGCAATAATTACATTAACGGTAAATGATCTAAATAACCAAGTCAAAGACAGAGATTGGAAGAGT
The DNA here is from genome assembly GCF_949774975.1 of Lagenorhynchus albirostris. Classification (NCBI taxonomy): domain Eukaryota; kingdom Metazoa; phylum Chordata; class Mammalia; order Artiodactyla; family Delphinidae; genus Lagenorhynchus; species Lagenorhynchus albirostris. Next base: position 32,343,127 of record NC_083111.1, read on the forward strand.
AGATTAAAAAATCACAAGCATGATCCAACTATATACTGTCTATAAGAAGCTTACTTTAAACATCATGATATAGGTAGTTCAAAGTAAAAGGATGAAAATGATATATCATGTGAACATTAATCAGAAAAAGCAGGAATGGCTATATTAATATCAGATAAAGTAGACTTCAGAGCAAAGGAAATTATTAGGGGCAAAGAGGGTCATTACATAAAGATAACAGGAATAATCCACCTAGATGACGTCGTGATACTAAATGTGTGTGCACCAAACAACAGAACTTCAAAATGCATGAAGCAAACACTGAAAAAGGTAAAAGGAGAAAGTTTTAAATCCACAATTATTATTTGAGACTTCAACACAGCAATTTATACAACTACCAGAGAGAAAAATCAGCAAGGATATGGAAGAACTGAAAACATCATCAATCAACAGGATATAACTGACATTTAAAGAACACACTCAGTAAGAGCAGAATACATATTCAAGTGTCCATGGAACATTCACTCATATACCATATACTGGGAGATAAAAAAACATTAGCAGATTTAAAAGAATTAAAATCATAGAGAGTATGTTCTCTAGCCATAATGGAATCAGACTAGAAATCAATAAGAGAAAGACAACAGGAAAATCTTCAATCACATGAAAACTAAACATCACACTTCCAAATAACTCATGGGTAAAAAAGACAGCATCAAGGGAAAAAATTTTAAATGTATAGAATAAAAGAAAATGGAGATATAACAGATCAAAGTTTGCGGAATGAAGTGAAAGCAATGCTGAAAGGGAAGTTTATAGCACTAAATTGGGAAAGAAAATATTTCAAAGCAATAATCTAATTTTCTATATTAAAATAGTAAAAAAGGAAGAGGAAAAAACACTAAACAAGCAGAAAGAAGGAAATAATAAAGATGAAACAGAAATCCATGAAACTGAAAACAGGAAAATAGCGGGGGAAATCAATGAAACAAAAGGCTGGTTCTTTGAAATAAACAATCTAACCAATAAAGATCTAGAAAGACTGATAAAGATAAACAGAGAGATGGCACAAATCACAGATATCAGAAATGCAACCAGGGATACCATGACATATCCTGCAGGTTAATGAGGGACAAGTTACTATGAACAAGTCTACACTAGAAATTCAAAAATGTAGATGAAATGGGCCAATGTTTCTACACCCAAAACTACCAAAACTCAGCCAAGATGAAATAGATAATCTCAACTTTCCTGTAACCATTAGAAATACTGGTTTTTCATTTAAAAACTCCCAAAAGAAATGTTCAGGCTTAGATGTTTCACTTTTACCCAAGACTTAAAGAATTAACACCAATTTTACATGATTTGATAAGAAATAGAAGTAGAGGGAACAGTTTCTAATTAATTTTATGAAGCCAGTATTACCTTGATACCAAAACCAGACAGGGATAGTATAGAAAGAAGAAACCTACAGACCAATATTTTTTATGAAATTGGCTGAAAAACCCTCAGCCAAATATTAGCAAATTAAATCCAGAAATATATGAAAAGAATAATATACCATGACCAAGTGGGATTTATTCCAGTTATGCAAAGTTGGTTAAATATTTGAAAATCAAACAGTGTAATCCACCATATCCAGTAGATTAAGGGGGAAAAGTCATGTGATCCTATCCATTAATGCAGAGAAAGCATCTGACAAAATCCAATCCCATTCATGATTTTAAAAAAAGAAGAAAAAAAACTCCAAGCAAACTAGGAATAGAAAAGGAGCATACTGAAACTCATAAAGATGATCTACAAACAACCTATACCGACATTATATTTAACTGTGAAAGACTGGATGCTTTCTCTGTAAGCTCAGAAACAAGGCACCGATATCTGCTCTCACCACTTTTATTAAATATATCACTGGAGGTTCTAGTAAGAAAATAAAGCAAAAATAAATAAATACATAAATTTAAAAGTTAAATTTTTAAAAAGTTTGTTTAAAAGATAAAAGGACTATTCCTACTACGTTGCATAGGAAGGAACATATCCTACTGAATGCTGAATAGTAATATATCCTATTATACTGAATAAGGAAAAGTAAAACTGTCTGTATCTGAAGATGAGATGATAATCTAAATGGAGAAAATACCAAGGAATCCACAAAAAGCTTGAGAAATAATATTAGTTTGTAAATGATTTAGAGTACAAGATCACCACAATTTTATCAAATTATATATTAATAACAAATGTGTAGAAGCTTAAATAAACATATGTGATGCCATTTACAACTGACCTAAATAAATACTTAAATATAAGCCCAATAAGACATTTATAGGACCTCTAGACTGAAAATTACAAAATGCTGATGAAGAAAAAATTTTAAGTCCCAAACAAATAGGGAGACACACCTTGTTCATGGATTAGAAAACACAACATGATAAAGATGTCAATTCTCCCCAAATTAAGAGGCTTAACACAATTACTCTTAAAATGCCCTCAAGGTTTTTGTGGATATAGACAAGCTTATTCTAAGATTTATATGGTAAGAAGAGGCTGAAGAATAGCTAAAACAACTTGTAAAGGAAGGTGAAAATGGGAGGAATTAATCTACCCAATTTCAAGATTTTGCAGTAATGATGGAGGGTAGATACATAGATCAATGGAATGGAATAGAGAACCCAGAAACAGACTGACATAAATACATATAACTTGTTTTTGACAGCAGTGCAAAAGCTATCAAGGAAGAACAGACTTTTCAAAAAATGGTACTGAAACAGTTGGACATCCCTCGACAAAAACAAACAAAAAATGAACCTTAACCTCCACACCTTACACAAAAATTAAATCAAAGTGGATCATAATCTTAAATGTAAAAGCAGAGCATTTTTAGAAAAAAAAATAGGAGAAAATGTTTGGCATCTAGAACTAGGGGAATAATTCTTAGACTTGACACCAAAAGTATGATCAATAAAGGCAAAAACTGATAAATTGGATCTCATCAAAATGAGTTAAAAATGCTTCATAGAAGATCCTTTTAAGTGGATGAAAACTCAAATTACACAGTAGGAAAACATATTTGAAAATCCCATATGAGACAAATGACTTGTATCTATAATATACAAAGAACTCTCCAAACAACTTAAAAAAATCCAACTAGAAAATAGGCAGAAGACAGGAACACACATTTCATGGAAGAGAATATACACACGGCAAAGGAGCACAAGAAAAGATGCTCAGCATCATTAGCCATTAGGGAAATGCAAATTAAGACCATAATGAGATGTCAGAGAGTAACTAAAATTAAAGTATAGTGACAACATCAAATGCTGGCGAGTACACAGAAAAATTATATCACATCACTGGTGGGAAAATAAAATGGTTTAGCCACTCTGATCAACAGCTTGACAGTCTCTTTTAATCCTAAAAGTAGATTCACCCTACAACGCAGTAATTGTACTCTTGAGCATTTATCCAAAAGAAACAAAAACTTAATTAAGTTCCCACAGAAACTTACACATAAATGTTCATAGCAGTTTTATTTATAATAGCCAAAAACTGGCAACTACCCAAATGTCTTTCAGTGGATGAATGTTGAAACAAATTGTGATAAAATCTTATGATAGAATACTACCGAGCAACAAAAAGGAACAAATTATTAATATATGCAAAAATTGAAATGAACTTCAAGGGAATGATGCCGAGGGAAAAATTTTGAAAAGCCGATCTCCGAAGATTAAGTAATTCATGATTATGTTTACATATTATTCTTAAAATAACAAAACCGTGGAGATGGAGAACAGATTAGAAGTTGCCAAGGGTTAGAGATGGGGGTAGAAGGTACAGCGGGGGAACTCTGTGAGGTTTTTGTGGTTCCAGTACAAATAATACAGCAATCTTGGTTTTAATCCCTAAAGATTTCTAAAAGCAATTCCTAATAAGAGGTGTCCAGATATTTAGCAATGGCAGATTAGAGGTATAGCTCCCCAACATAACAACTTCAAAAGAGAACATACTAATTCAATGCATATGTTAATTTCAAAAAAAAGGCCAGTCACAATACTTAGATGGTATATATCTTAACTATATTATTCTAAGTATCCAGCTATACCAGATGGACTAGCAAGATTTTCTGTACATTCAACCTTATTTAAGACAGTAAATCTTATAATAAGACAGTTAAAAAAAGAAAAAGAAAAAAAAAACAAACCTCAAGTACAGTTGGATATTCTCATAGGAAGATGAGGTGAAAATATGCAGCAGCGGTTCAAAAGCTTAAGCAGTGGCACCTAAATTTGGTTGTGCATTAGAATCATCTGAAGCACTTTTTAAAAACCCTCACACTGACGGTTGGTCATCGTAGACCAATAAAATCATTTTAAATCTCCTCAGACGATGCCAATGTCTAGCCAGAACTGAGAGCCAGCGGACTAAGCAGAAGGGGATGTTTCTACAAAGATCTCTTAACAATAAGTCCTTTCACCCAATCAGATTTACCTCCCCGCAAAGGGCTAAAGAACGCTAGTGTTGTCCATACTTGCTTAGCTTTAATTAGCACTTGTGACTCGCCCAAAACCTAGATCATGTTTCCCCTAAATTTCATGTTATTCCCTACGTTTTTCAAACCCAGGGCTAAGGGGTTTGCCAGGATGAGATTTTAAGTGCTCACACAGGGGAAGTCCCTGGCAAACCAGGACAGCGGTCCCTCTACATTGAAATGTAAAGCATCCTAAATAACCCTGCCACTGCTCCCAGATCCTAGTCTGTGCCAACCAGTGGAGAAAAGGCATTCTCCATTACTACCACGGCAAATGCTGCTGTACTTGCCTTGGCTGGTCCCTATCTTTTCCAGGCACCACTCCCCTTCACCTGCTGGTGGACGCTTTGGCCAGCTGACAATGCAGATATTTTCAAACTTTAAGGTGAATAAAAATCATCTGGAGGGCCTGTTATAACAGAGATCACTGAGCCCCACCAGAGCTGCTGATTCCATAGGGCTGGGACAGGGCCCTAAAACTTGAATATCTGACACATTATCAGGGGACGCTGGTAAAACTGGTCAGGTTGTTACCGAATGCAGGTTCGTGTGTCTGAAGCACAGTGAGGCCAAACAAACCTAAAGGTTGGAGTCTGGAGCAGAGAAAGGTTTATTGCAGGATCGAGCAAGGAGAGGGGTGGCCCGAGTTCCAAAACACCCTGAAATCTCCAAAGGATTTCAGCAAAGCATGTTTAAAGGCCAGGTGAGGGAGGGGCGTCCCAGGGAATGTGATCAGCTCGTGCACAATCCTCTGATTGGTTGATGTGGAGGCCACAGGGCAGGTAACATTATCCATCCTTAGGTGCCAGAAGGTCTGGGGGCTACGTGCTCATGATCATCAAGGAGTTAATTTCTTCCATTGGGTGGTGGTTTTTAGCATCTGAAAACTCAAGGAATATGCCTGAGATACTATTATCTGAGTACTTCAGAGAGGAACTACAGCAGAGGATATGGGGGATGGGTCTGTCCTAGGAAGGCCCCATAGGGTACTGCTTGGTTACAAGGTGACCATACTTTGAGAACCACTGCTCTAGTGGCTTGGAATGTTCAGAAAGTAATGGAAGAATCCCTTCCCAGGTCTAGATTCTAGTATCGCCAGCTATTTTGGTGGGGGGAAGGGTAAGTTTTGTCCTTGCTTGGACTTCTGGTTCATTTATATCAAAGCCTATTTGAGGCAGTGCGCTCGGCAGTCCTGCAGTTCTGTCTTCTGCTTCAACAGTGTCTGGAATGAACAGACCCAGGGACGCTCCTTGCTCCAGCCCCCGACCACCCTCCAACCTTTCTTCCTGTCGCAGTCTTTGGAATCAGCCACTCAGCTATCCTCAGCCTCCAGGACAGGCCAACACCGTTTTTTGAGCTTAGCTCCTTATCACTGATCAACCACGAGTTCCCAGGTTCGTCAGAATTATTCCATCGAGGTGGAGGCCGCCGTCCACTGCCTGTTCAACATGCATCTGGGGACACTTACCTCTCTCTGAGCTTCTATTTTGACAGCAACAATGGGACTCTGGACAGTGTGGGCCACATTTTTCGCCAACTGGCTGAGGAGACGTGTGAGGGCGCCCAGCGTCTCTTGAAAATGCAAAACCAGTGCTGTGGCCGCGCCCTCTTCCAGGATGCGCGGAAGCCTTCTCAAGATGAGTGGGGTAAAACCCAGGACGCTGTGGAAGCCGCCATTCTTAGGGAGAAGAGCCTGCACCAGGCACTATCAGATCTGCGCGCCCTGGCTTCCGCCCGCGCAGACTCCCACCTCTGTGACTTCCTGGAGAGCCGCTTCCTGGAGGAGCAGGTGAAACTCATCAAGAAGATGGGCGACCACCTGACCAACCTCCGCAGGCTGGCTGGTCCGCAGGCTGTGCTGGGCGAGTATCTCTTTGAAAGGCTCACCCTCGAGCACAAACAGGAGTCTCTGAAGTCCAGCGGCCTCTGAGGAGCCCCTCTGGCATCAGAGCTTCTGCCTGAAGCCCTGCTCTGCAGCTACTAGGCAGCTTTGTAACCGCCCTGGAGCCCTCTCCCAAGCCTTGGACCAAATGGAAACAATAACGCTTTTTGCAGAAGGAAAAAAAAAAAGCCTATTTGAAACACAAACAGAATAAAGAGGAAAAAAAGAAATATATATATATATATATGTATATATATATATTCATGTTTTTTTCTTTTTTTAAAAATTTATTTTACTGAAGTATAGTTGATATACAATGTTGTGTTAGTTTATGCTGTACAACAAAGTGATTCAGTTATACATATATATAATTTTTCATATTTTCCATTATGGTTAATTACAGGACATTGACTATAGTTCCCTGTACTATACAGTAGGACCTTGTTGTTTATCCATCATATATATAATAGTTACCTCTGCTAATCCCAAACTCCCAATCCATCACTCCCCCCCCTCCCCCTTCCCCTCGGGAACCACAAGTTTGTGTGCTATGTCTGTGAGTCTGTTTCTGTTTCATGGATAAGTTCATTTGTATCATATTCTAGATTCCACATATAAGTGATATCATATGGTATTTGTCTTTCTCCTTCTCACTTACTTCATTTAGTATAATAGTCTCTAGGTCCAGCCATGTTGCTGCAAATGGCATTATTTCATTCTTTTTTATAGCTGAGTAGTATTCCATTTTATATATATCACACCTTCTTTATCCATTCATCTGTGAGTGGACATTTAGGTTGTTTTCATGTCTTGGCTATTATAAATAGTGCTGCTGTGAACATAGGGGTGCATGTATGTTTTCGAATTATAGTTTTGTCCAGATATTTGCCCAGGAGTAAGATTGCTGGATCACATGGTAGCTCTATTTTTAGCTTTTTGAGGAACTGCCATAGTGTTTTCCATAGTGGTTGCACCAATTTACATCCCCACCAACAGTGTAGAAGTAAGTCAGAAAGAGAGAGACAAATACCGTATGCTAACACATATATATGGAATTTAAGAAAAAAAAATGTCATGAAGAACCTAGGGGTAAAACAGGAATAAAGACACAGACTTACTAGAGAACGGACTTGAGGATATGGGGAGGGGGAAGGGTAAACTGTGACAAGGCGTGAGAGAGGCATGGACATATATTCATGTTCTTTTAACATATGAATTGCCCCACTTTATCTGTGTGAAATAAGTTTGTTCCCGTTATTGGGCTGCTTCTCAAGCTTTGCTGCTCATTTGAATGACCTAAAGAGCTTTTAAGAAAAACATTGGTGTCTGGGTCCCAGCCCCAGAGATTTTGATTCAGTAGGTCTAGGGAGGAGCCTGGGCACAGGGAGGTCTCAGAGTTCCCCAGGTGATTCTCAATGTGCAGCAACTTTGGGAACCACCTCTTGGCTTCAATCCAGCTAGTGATCAGATATTAAATCTAAGACACATGGGCTAGTGCGTGAGCTCTAGGAAGATTCGTGCCAGGGAAAATGATCGATAGTTGTGTTACTTCTCTGAAATGGACTGAAATTTCCAATTAGCATGAACAGGGGAGGGTGAATGGGTGAATGCAATAAGGTGTATCATTTACGTATTGCCCTATGTGTATGGCTAGAAGCTTTTGCAACTGAGGTCTGCCCTACTTTTCATGCTAATGGTAATGCTTGTCCTCCTAATGCAGCTGTAAACTTTATAAGCCCATAGGTAGACAGCATCACAAAATATTTACCCCTCCCCACTGGCCCACTCTCAAGCTTCTCTCCCCTTCCCCAATACACAAATGTACATCAATGCTCTTGAGACCACTATCAACATATTGACCTTCAATTCTTCTACTTTGCAGCTTCCCTCTTATCAGGAGATGTCAGCATTTAGTGCAAGGACAAATGCTTGCCTCTTGGTGAGTAATGTAGGCAATGCCTCCAAGAGACAAATAGCCCTTAGGGAGGGGGAAAAAGTCTTTCAAAAAGGTTGATGCCCAGAGGAGGCATTTTCAGTCATCTCAGCTTAGAGGTCAAATATCCAAAATTAAAAAGGTTAAAAAAAAGAAAAAGAAGAAAGCAAGGAAGAAAAGAAGGAAACAATTTTCTTATCTCATAGTAATAAGGCAGTTTTCCTTAAAAAAAAAAGACTTAAGCCTTAAATTCTCTTTCCTAATCAAAATGTGCTTTTCCGTCTTTAGACTATTCCTCTTATATCCTGTATTATTCATGACGTTTAATTCTTGAAATAGCACATGGCTGAAAACAGAAGCTAACCTCTTGTCCACTATGAATTAAATCTTCTTTTCCTAGGACCTGTCTACAGTGTACAATTTGGGGTTTGCCAACATAATTATTTTTTCTGAAATAAGTTACAGCATTTTGCCTTTTCAATATATAGTTATACAATATATTGTTAACACAACATAGTTAATATAGTCAATATAGTCAATACAACTATAACACACGTGATATGATGCCACTTTGGTGATTTTCTTCATCCATGTAATTCTGAAATTTGACAGTATAGTTTTCATATTCTAATGAGCTGAGTATTACCTTTGCAAGGATAGAAAAATAAAATAAATTCATAATATTCTTGTGTGGTTTGCCCCTGGGGTGGATTACCATAATGGGGGGATATTTGAGCCTTTCCCCAAGTCATTAAAAAACCTCCAGCGAGCAGCCCCTTGTCCTCTCCAGGGAGTGGGGGGAAAGGATCTTTAATCATAATAATCCTGGGGGGAGAAATCTCAGAAATAAGACATCTGCTTCTCTGCCTTGTTGTTTTGCAGAATAGCAATGACTGCTTTAGCAGCTTCTATTGCCATGTGTGTACAATAAGTAAATGAACATAAAATTGAATGAACGCATAAAAGAAGGATAAACCCACCCAGCTTAACAAATCCACTCTCTCACCTGCTGTCCCCTGAAACATGAAGAAAGAATCACGGGATCTTAGGATTAATAAAATAACAGTCTCTGTTAACAATATTGATGGAAGGTATAGGAAAATTTGTCTGATGTGGGACCAACAGCTTAACTGCTTAATCCTTTTTTTTTTTTAAGGGCAACTCATTCATTTATTGTTTAAAGATTGCAAGACAACTTCTGAATTTCTGTAGCACAGTTTAAATGTTTTACTTTCTTGATAAATCAGAGTATAATAGAAAAAACAATTAGTTTTCAGTAATATCTATATCTCTATTCAGAATTAAGTCTTCCACAGACATGTAACCTGGAAACAAAATCCTGTTACAATAAGCAAAGCTTCAACAGAGCTGCTACTTTTCGGGCCAGGGAAAGGTTCATCCCTATAGGAGGAGGATGTGCTATGTAAAATGGCTGCAAGGTCACAGCCTTGAGGGCGCTGGAAGTCTATTATCCTATCCCACATTAAGTAGTTTGGTGAACTTCAAACGTCCGTTCATCTGCAACCAAGCTGGCAAACTTTAACTGATATCTCAAGCAGGTAAAAAATAAATTAAAAGAAATCCTTACACTGATGTTCCTTGATTCACACTGTTAAATGGTTCATTAACATGTAATTCTGGCTAAGAATTACATTTGAGACTCCTTGCTCAGATTTTGGTTAACAGTACAAATCTTTGAGAAATTCCAGTTCTTATTAATCAATAATTTGTCAGCTAGGCTACATTCAGGCATCAGCTGCAACTACAGAATAGGTGCACTGCCTCAGCGCTTTGGAAAGACATAATCTAGAACACTACTAGCAGACAAAATATCTGTTACTAGACAGCACAGGTGAGTACAGCAAGACAAAAACATATATTCATGTGTGCCGCGGACCAGCCGGACAAAGAGGATTTCACTGCCCAGGGTCAGAAGGGAAGGGGTAAGGAACTGAAGTAGCACCGACGGATGGGGTCAGAAGGACCAAGACAATTGATGGTTGCAAGGCAAATTTTATTGCGCTACAGTTGCAGATTATATAGACTAGAAAAAGGAAGGCTGCCAGATGGTGGTTTACATTATCTACAGACTGTCTCAGCTCAAGGTTAACTTCCCTGGGAGGAAACCCATAAACCCAGAAGCATCAAAAATAACCTGCATGTGCAGGGGAAAGACAGCTTTGCTTGTCTCATTTTACATTCTTTCTGATCGCTGGGCCCTGGTGATTTATCTCCCATGGAATGGAACAAGGAGGGGAACAAGTAGGGACAGTCCCTTCGAGCAGCGGCCGCATGCCTGGCATGTCCTTACCTGCTCTCAAGGCTGACTGCTTCCCACAGGTCCCCCTTTTTTATTTTTTAACTTTTGCTGCAAAATAATTCCATGAAGTTTAGTGCCGAGAGTAGTGTACTGTTGCATGAGGATACGAAACAGACATGAGAAGATTATTATCAATAATAGGCAAATTATGGCCAGGGTAATAAATCCTGACAACCTTCCAGTAATCCAAGACTGAGGGTTTAACCACTTTAAATGATCCAGTAAAGTTTGAATTACGTCTTCTGGCGAAACATCATCAAGATGTGTATTTTGTATATCCTGAATTTCAGCATTTAATTTCTTAAGATCAAGACTAATATTATTATCTGACCAAACACTCAGCAGATGCATTTTTACTTTTTCCCATTCCCAAATACAGTCACTGTACTTTTAAGGAGTAACACACATCCATGTATACTTTGCATGACAAGCTAAACGCATCCTCAATTTTAATGCTGCCATCTGATCTCTAACCCCCAAAATTGCGTTTTTAAATTCATCTAACTTGTTATTAATCCGTAAATATATGTGACTTTGTAAAGATAAAGCAAGACTGCTATGTTGAGATAACTGATTAGCAAAGTGAGCATGATTAATACTCTGTGAAAGAGCAAGACCGGCAGTAGCCACGGTAGCAGACAGAGCAGCCGACGCAAGTAAACTTACTATTAGCCACCCAAGAAAGCGTCTCCTCTGCAAGGCTTTAGAGACTTCCACCCATGCCTGTACTCCAGTATCTTCATACCAAGGTTCTCTCAGATGTACAGGCACCATAACATACATGGGTTGCTTTAGTATAAGCACAGATTGCGTTCCTGCAGAAGGGAACATACAACTGCTAAAAATACAATTAACACAGCTAATATTATATCCTCCTTTGGAAGAATTACCAATGTTAATAGAACCACACAAACGTGTATATGGAGGAGAAACACAAGTTATAACAGGTGTATTGGAATAAGTTAGAACTAGTTTCCATATATCCCAGTTCTTTTGAAATGTGATAAACCTATCTATGATGGGAAAAGAAGAGATAAGAATTGACACCGTGGTATAATCTATAGTACACCATATTTGGTTTTATTCCAAGATGCATTGCAACGTTCAAAATTGGATCCAGGAAAGTTAACGGTCATAAGGGGAGGCAATTGATTTTTTGATTTTCTGTTAAGCATAGTAACCTTATGTCCAGCTATAAGTATCCCTTGTCCTCCAAGTAAACGCTTCATACAGAAATAATTTCCTGAATCTTCACCTGTAACCTTGGCTATAGTAATAGCGGAATCCCTAAGTGGTGAGGTGTATGAGATTTGACCTCTAATATTAATAGGTTGCCCATTTTATACCAAATGATGGTATCCTTAAGATACTCTCGTCAGCTGGTAGCCGGGCATGTAAGAGTAATGTTGGTTCCTGTAAAACGAAGGATGCCTGGAGAGCCTGACAAACTAATTGATTGATCCGTTCCCTCATAAACATCTGTATGCTCATAACTAATAGCCTTTACACGTCCAGTTTCCAGATTCAATGGGCTAAGACAGACAGGATGGGTACTAAGCCAGTTAGTATAATTTACAGACATATTGATTTGTTTTATATTCCCAATAAGAGGCCCATAAACACTTATCATTGTAAAATACAGGAAACTCTGCTTCAGACCAAGATACGGGTTGTAATAGTGGAGGATCAGGTACATAGGCCCAGTAAGTTGCTGCATTAACAGAGGGAACACATGAAATGGTTGCCAACATAGCCAAAAATAAAGTTACAGGTGTAACAGGATTATTCTGTTGTTTCACTGACTCTTGAGCTCATGAAACCAGTTGTTTAATTTGTCCCCAAGTTGGAACATCACTCCTTTGAGTCGTCCTGGCAAGTGGTCTCCTCTTCTTCTTTTTCTGAATCAACACTGTCAAATTTTTGGGAGAGATGCAGAGCTTCTTCATCTTCTGAACTAGGTGAGCTGTGGCGAGCCATCTATTTGCTTGACTAAGCGTTCAGGAAGCCAGCAAGGTCCAGGCGCTGATCTGGGAAAGATACACACGTGACCACGTCCCCAAATCAACACAGGATCAGGACCACGCCAAGTGCTGGTTAACGGATCTTTCCAGAGGACCTCCGGAGATTGAGAGGCCAATCTTGGCTCAGCCACCAACCTTCCCCCTGCAGAGCAGCCAAATTTGTCAACAGTGAGAACATTTAAAATAAACAGAGCATCATTTATAAGGTTATGTGGCGTTGTTCTATACAATTCCCCCCTTTTTATTTTTTCAATAGTTAGCTTTAAAGATCTATTTGCACGTTCTATAATACCTTGTCCTTGAGGGTTATATGGAATGCCTGTAATATGGGTAATTTTGTAATGAATTACAAAATGTTGCGAAAGCAGCGGGCCCATTATCTGTTTTAATAATTTTGGGAAGGTTCATGAAAGCAAAACAGTGTAATAAATGAGTGATAACATGTTTAGTAGCTTCTCCGGTCTGTGCTGTAGCACAGAGGAAACCAGAATAAGTATCGATAGTGACATGAACAAACTGTAATTTCCCAAAAGACGGGATATGAGTAACATCCATTTGCCATAAATGTCTAGGTAATAATCCACGAGGATTAACAACATAATGTGGAACAGGAAGGTGAGGTAAGCATTGTGGGCACTGCTTAACAATTTGTGGGGCGGCTTCACCAGTAAGGGAAAATTGTGTGTGTAATGTAGCCGCTGACTGACGGTGTAAAGCGTGCAACTGCTGTGCTGCTTGTGAAGCAGTTTGATCATAACTTACCATAATATGAGGGTGTCCAGGACATGGACCATGAGTATCAAGAGTATGGAGATAATGAATGCAGTATATTAGCCATTCTTGACAGCATGACGAACGGAAAGGAGGAGTACGGTAAATTGGGACATGTCCTGCTTTAGGGAAAAGAGATTGAGGAGGAGGAGTAACTTCAACTCTATTCTTGGGAGGAAAATGTACAGGATAAAGATCACGTTTAGATCGAGTTAAAACATCTGCAGTCGCATTAAGTTTAGTCAATGGACCAGGCAAGTTAGAATGAGCACGGATATACAGACCTGCAACAGGACCATCATGGGAACGAATAAGCTGTTGAAGCAAACGAAAAGAGGATGATAATTCAGGGTCATTAGTATGTCCTATGCTCGCAGTCTCCAGAAGAAATCACAAGCTAATAAGATATTTACTATCAGAAAACAAATTAAAAGATATAGAAGGCAAATGTTTAAAAGACATAATGACAGCATACAGTTCAACACGTTGAGCTGAAGTCAAGGAAGTTTCTTTAACGAGGTTTGTTCCGTCGTCAATGATTACAGTAGCCACTCCTGAAGAAGAACCGTCCGTAAAAACCAAAGGTACATGAGGGACAGGCTGTTGCCTAATTATAGAAGGAAAGATATGAGTTAAGTTTGCTGAATTGGATCAATTTATCAGCAGGGTAATGGCATTCCAAGGTACCTGAAAATCCTGCAAGAGCAAGACCCCATTCATTACTATGTTGAAAAAGCCAATTCTGTTGACTAACTGAATCAGGGATAATAATTTGAGAAGGTTCTATACTTATAGGTTGTAAGCATCTAGTTCTACCTTGCATTATTAAATTACTAATAAGTTCATAATAAGGGTTAATAACTTTAGAGGGTGTAGTTTTCATATGAATCTATTCAATAATTCCAACAGTTTGCCATAAGACGGCAGTAGGCACATGAGGAGTTGGACAAATTATTAAGAAAATTGGAAGGTGAGTATGAATTCTAGTTAATTGTGTAGAACTGATAGATCTATTGACTATTTGTAAAGCTTGAAATCCTTCTGGAGTCATAGAGCGTGAAGAAGAAGGATCTGAGTCACCTTTAAGAATATCAAACAAAGGCTGTAATTGAGCAGTAGTAAGTTTTAAGGCAGGCCTTAGCCAATTAATATCTCCAAGTAATTTTTGAAAAGCATTTAATGTTTTTAAATTATCAACTCGAATTTGCAGTTTTTGAGGCCTAATAGTAGTGTTATCAATATATTTTCCCAAATATAAAAATGGAGATTGTCTTTGAAGTTTTCTTGAGGCAATGACCAAGCCAAATGATTGTAAGGACTGTTGTAAAAATTGAAACGCACTCTCTAATAAAGAAATATTATCAGTGGCTAAAAGTATATCATCCATATAATGTATGCGATATAATGATGGAAACCTTTTTCTCACAGGAGTCAAGGCCTGAGCCACATATTTTTGGCATAATGTAGGACTATTTGCCATGCCCTGAGGCAATACTTTCCATTGAAATCTCCTCATGGGTTCCTTAAAAATTAAGGCAGGCAAGCTAAAAGCAAAATGTTTTCTATCTTCAGGAAACAAAGGAATAGTGAAAAAACAATCTTTTAAATCTACAACTAAAAGATGATAATTGTGTGGTATGGCTGTTGGAGAGGGTAGGCCTGGTTGAAGAGCTCCCATTATTAGCATAGTTTTATTAACAGCTCTTAGATCCTGTAATAACCTATATTTTCCAGATTTTTTCTTGATAATAAAAATAGGAGTATTCCAAGGACTACTGGAAATTTCTAAATGCCCTAATTGTTCCAGTACTAATTGCTCTGGAGCTTCTCATTTCTCCTTTGTGAGGGGCCATCGGTCCACCCATACAGGGTCATCAGTCAGCCAAGTAATTGGATCAGCAGTGAGTGGAGAATCCAAGGCCCCTAAGAAAAACCCAAACCTTGTCTATCATTTTTTATTTTCACATCAATAGGACAGACAGTTCCTTGTTGATTTGTTCCCAGCCCTTTTGTGGGAAGAAATCCTTGATCCAACATCATATTAGAGACTTGAGAGTTTGGACTATAAAGTAATACTCCCATTTCTTTTAATATATCTCGGCCCCAGAGGTTTAAAGGCAGCCCAGGCAAAACATAAGGCTGGAAATATCCTGAATGGCCCTCACTATCTTGCCATAAAAAAAACTGACTGCTTTGCATAGGAGAACAACTTTGTCCTATTCCGTGAAGTTCTGTAATAGTAGGACTAATGGGCCAACGTTTAGGCCAGTGTACCTGCGTCATAACAGAGACATCAGCTCCAGTGTCTAACAAACCTGAAAAAACCTTTCCATTAATGGTTCATTTCATTTCTGGACGTTCTTTCCCTATCTTCTGAATCCAGTAGGCAGCATTAGACGATCCAAAAGCCTTTGTTTCTCTCTTTCGATGTTGGAAAATTTGTCCATGAGGTACAAAGGGCAAAAGTAGCAATTGTGCAATTTTATCACCAGGAGAGATAGTTATTATATTTTTAATAGTTTGTGCCATGACTTTTATTTCTCCTTCGTAGTCAGAATCTATGACTCCTGGCATAACAGTTAAACCTTTCATGGTGACACTACTTCTTCCCAATAATAGTCCCATCAAACCCTTGTGGGTAAAGGTCCACAGATGCCCGTAGAGAGGGCCTGAGGACCCATTTCAGGAGTTAATACATATCGGGCGGAGGTACTGAGCTCCAGTCCTGCGCTTCCTGGTGTTGCTCTGGAGAGCGAGGATATTGTATGTTTTTGTTTTTGGTTAATGTCTGATTGATAATTTGAGGAGGATACACAGACATTGCGCTTATTATTTGTTGGGGCCGGGGAAGGCCCTGGGAAGAGTTTCCCGACAGTGGTGGCCCATCCTTGTGGGCCACTGAGCAACAATCTTGTGCCCAATGTTTTCCCCTATTGCATTTAGGGCATAAGCCAGGGATTTTCTGACCATCTGGAGGTTTTTGAGTAGGGAAGGAAGGACTAGGGTTAGAATTAAAAGACCTACATTCTCTAGCAAAAGGACCTGCCTTTCCGCATTTAAAACAAGTCTTTGTTTTCTTTTGATTGTTTTTAAACCCCACTTTAGTTAATGCTGCAGCCACAGCAGCACCCTGTATATAAGTAGGCCCAATGTCTGCACAAAGGCGAATATAATCCTCCAATGTTCCCCGTTTTCTCCAAGGTCGAATCGCAGCCTGACACGCATTATTAGCATTTTCAAAAGCAAGTTGCTTAACTACAATTGTACCAGTGAGTCCGTCCACAATGAGTCTCCCCACCGCCTGTGACAACCTATCTACAAAATCAGCATATGGTTCATCAGGTCCCTGTCTAAGTTTTGAAAGATCTTCAGTTTTGTGTGTAGAAGGACATTTCCTCCAGGCTTGTAATGCCAAATGATTTATTTGAGGATAAGCAACAAAGGGATAAGTTAATTGATCTTGTAAAGAAAGATATTGTCCTTCCCCAATCAGCATATGATAATCAACTGGAATATTATGGGCAGCATTCTTTTCTGCTTGTTCAGCAGCCCGTTCATAAAAATCAAACTTCCATATTAAATAATCTCCACCATTTAAACAAGCTCGTGCAATAGACTTCCAATCAGCGGGGGGAAGAGCTTCTCCTGTCAACCATAGCAGTAGTAAAAGGAGCAGTGGGCCCATATTGAGCACAGGCAGATTTTCAATCTTTCAAAACTTTCAAAGGGAGAGCCTGATGCTCCCTAGTAGCTTGTTGAGGATTATTAGGATCAGGTCTTTCTATGACGGGACAACAGAAAATAGGATCTTCTCCTCGTTTTATTGCTCCTTGTACAGCGCGCTGCAAGGGACTGAGCATTTTTACAGACGTAGATTTTTGAGGAAGACAGTCCTTATTAACCTGCAGCTTTTTCACTGACTTACCAGCCATTAGAAAATCATCCTCAGGATATTTCTCTCTTTTATGTTTACAAGCCTCATCTGTTAAGTCAAAATGTTCCTCTTCATCTAAACTATTTAAATTAATTAGCTCTTTCGGTTTAGGAAGTGGCGACACAGTAGTTGATAATACAGTCTCTCCTTCTGTCAGAGGCTTATGTTTTTCTGACTTTACATTCAAATCAACACTATCATGAGAAGAATCTAAACATATTTTTATCAGATTCCACAAACTATATGTAACAACAGGAGTATGAGTAGGCCCTCGAGACTCGTAATAATTTTTTACATCTTCTCCAACTTTCTGCCAGATTTCTATGTCAACAGAGCCGCCATCAGGAAACCAGGGAGATACACCATGGATATGCTGTAAAAATTCAGTCAACAATAAAGTTCAGAAACTTTATTACCCCGAGCCCTAAGCATCAAAAGTAAAACCTGAGCAAATAATTCATACATCTTTGAGCCCTTTTGCCTCATCTTATTTTACTTCTGACTATTGCCTTATGCCTCTATTCGTTTCACTTTTACTGGTGGCCACACATATTTTGCCTAAGTGTTCTCTTACCTGCACTTTCTTTTTCTTTTAATTGCCTTCACGCTTCAGGTCCCTGTTCGAGTGCCACTTGCCGCGGACCAGCCGGAGAAAGAGGATCTCACCGCCCAGGGTCAGAAGGGAAGGGGTAAGGAACTGAAGTAGCACCGACGGATGGGGTCAGAAGGACCAAGACAACTGATGGTTGCAAGGCAAATTTTATTATGCTACAGTTGCAGATTATATAGACTAGAAATCGGAAGGTTGCCAGATGGTGGTTTACATTATCTACAGACTGTCTCGGCTCAAGGTTAACTTCCCTGGGAGGAAACCCATAAACCCAGAAGCATCAAAAATAACCTGCATGTGCAGGGGGGAGACAGCTTTGCTTGTCTCATTTTACATTCTTTCTGATCTCTGGGCTCTGGTGATTTATCTCCCATGGAATGGAACAAGGAGGGGAACAAGTAGGGACAGTCCCTTCGAGCAGCGGCCGCATGCCTGGCATGTCCTTACCTGCCCTCAAGGCTGACTGCTTCCCACACGTATGTTGCCTTGTTTAAGCCTCAAGCCCTCGATCCTTTGTTGAAATACAATAATTTCATTCCTATGGTTTTCAATACCAAAAACTCAACCTCCAGGAGGGCTAAAGTCTAATTTGTACTCCAAACCAAGTAGCAGTGCAGTTCGCTACTACTGAGACTGAATCCACAAAGACTTCAAGACCACGTCCAGAAGACAAGTTATTATATATAATACCCTAGAAGGTCTGAAACATAATTATCATATACATAGCTGGTCCTTCAGAGCTTTTTACCTATAACATGTTTTTTGATGAAAGTTATTTAATGTACTGGAGATAACTGTGACTTACTTACTGATCAAATATTTGAATACTTATACTTACCTGGGATTTCATTTCTGCTGAAAGAAAAAGGTAGAACAGGACTCACTAAAAAAAACAAACAAACATTAGAAATGAAAGTAAAAATCTTAACACACACTATGACTTTTGGAAGCAGCATAGAGGGGCAGTCAACGGTAAAACACTGGTGAAATAGGTCAAAACTCTAGGCCAAAAATCCATTATTATTATCATCAGTGACAGTACCACAACTGTGCCCTTCAGAATTAATAATCACTCCTAAGAATCTTCATTTGGCACCAGATGATGCGGTTAAGAGAAACACTCTGGGAGGTTTTGAATCAGACTTGGTTTTTTGTTAGCCAAGTTACAGGAGAATTTTTAAAGTAGGGGGAAGGGAAGAAGGAAACGGACCAGGAAAAGAATTTAAGCCATCATCTATAAACCAACAAAGCACTGATAGTTCCGAACATTATGTCAGACACTAAAATGACTGATATAGGCTCAAGTGGTTTACAAAACCTATAAAAAGACTATACCAGCAAAGTCCCCATTTATCTGTCGAGTTCAGAAACTAAAACAAGGAATATTTTAGCTTAAAAGCTTATCTCAAGAGAATCGTACACACTTCACATGAATACAAATACCTGAAACCAAACATTTTTAAAAGCTCCAATACCCAAAATATAAAGAAAAATATTAATTCAGAAGACTCAATCAATCCATGATAATCACAAAACGGCTGGGCAATCTCTATCTCCCTTCCACACTAACCATCCATCCCATGGAAGACCAAGGGAGATCAGACCTTCCAGACTTACCTTCCAGACCTTCCAGACACCTGGCTGCTGCAAAATTCTATGGAGACTCCTTGTGGAACAGCAGTTTCCCATCTCTTGTGTCTCTCCCTATCGTGATCATGATCATGCAGGAAGCAAGTCTGGCTGTGCTATTTCTTATCATTGTCTGTCACCCATCTGCAGCATGGTATTGTACAGATAAGGAAAAAGTAGTTCCCTTTCCCCCAGAAGGTTGAGGCTCAGGTACAGGGTAATTCTCCTGTGCACACAGTCATTATTTAGGCCGACTCAGTGACTTCAACAGGCTTAATCATGTGATCAGGTTTGTTGCCAGCTGCGTAATGCTCCCACATCTGTAGATAGAGCCGCTCTAGGTCCACTGTGTATTGTTTGGTGTTGAACAGAGGGCTAGATGTTCTCTGCTTCCAGACTTTGCAACGAATTTTCTTCAGGTATTCTAGATCAGTTCCCAGTTTCACAGCTATGTCTTCATATTCTTGTCTATTTTGAGCAATAAGCTCAAGACAGCCTAAACAAGTGAGCTGGGAAGCTGCAACTCGGGAAGCAAGAGTCTCTCCTGGCATAGTCACCACGGGTGTCCCTGACCAAAGGACATCCATCCCTGTGGTGTGTCCATTACAGAGTGGAGTGTCCAAGCAGACATCAGCCAGCTGGCCTCTCCGAACATGTTCCTCTTTAGGAGCAACAGGTGAAAAAATGATACGGTTCTGGGGAAGGCCCATATTTTGTGCATACTGTTGAATATTAGGTTCTCCTACTGCTGGAAAACGCAACAGCCACAGCACACTATTGGGAACACGCTTCAGAATATTTGCCCACATCTGCAAAGTAGATGGGTCAATTTTATATAACTGATTGAAGTTACAGTACACAATGGCATCTTCCGGTAACCCGTACTGAGAACGTGTGGTTACAATAATGGTACGGGGAACCTCCTCTCCAGTGGCAGCCTTAATGTTGATCTGGGTAGTTGCCAGTCCATTGCTAAGACTGAATCCATTAATTGTTATCTGAATTTGTCCTCTGTTAATCATTTCAATAACTGCCTCTGCAATAGTATTCATAGGAATGACAGGCATATTAAGAGCCGTATTACTGCTGTCTGCGTTGTCTCCTCCATCAGGACATTTCATCTTGACAATCTGCACATCTGGGAGACTATCAAGAAATGCTTTGAGGTCGATGCCATTCAGCACAACCCGATTGTCATAAATGTGCCCATTGGACTTAAAATCGATGACTGCCTTCTTCTTCAGGTGAGGGAACATATTAGCATGATCACCAATAAAGAAAGTATGGGGCATATAAGCCAGTTTCTCAGAATACTGCTCAGCAACTTCAGCAGGTGAAGTTTCCTGATCAGTGATGATATAATCCATGAAAAGCACGCCACTGGTCCCAGGGTAGCCCAGCCACATTGCCTGAATAGGAGCTGGCCTGAGAGCAAAGAGTTCATTTCGAGCACCCCTGGTATAACCATTCATATTTACAAGGATGTGTATACCGTCTTGATGGATGCGATCAGCTGCTTTCCCATTGCATGGAATCTGAGAAAGATCAATGAAATGATGGGCTTCTGCCATCACCTTCGCTCGGAAGTTTGTGCCATCATCTGGGCTCAGGGCATAACAGAATACCTCAAATTTATCAGGATTGTGCATGCCTGGAATAGACTGCATAAGATGAGAAGTAGGATGATTCCCAAAGTCAGAACTCACGTATCCTACACGCAGTCGACCATCACTGAGCTTCAAGTCTTTTGGATGTTCGTACGGTGGTTTATGAAGGACACTGATCTCATCCAAGCAGAGGTTCCCATGGCTCTCAGCAATAGCCTTCCTGAAGCCATGAGAAAGAGGATAGAGCATACTATGATGAGGCTGCACAGAAGGCAACCTATTCTTCTCCAGCTGGTCAGCCACAATGCTGACCAACTTCTTCATTCGCTCATCATAGTCTGTCCAATCACAGACAATCTGCAGGCAATGAGCCAAATCACAATAAGCGTCAGGAAAATCAGGTTCAAGCTTCAGAGCAGTGCGATAAGAAGCAATTGCTTCTGGAATATTCCCTGAATACTTGTGAATGGAAGCCAGATTGCTGTGGGCATCCGCAAGTGCAGGGTTAATCTGAATGGCACGAGTATAACACTGCAAGGCTCCCTGAACATCCTGCATCTCCTTTAGAGTGTCTCCCATGTTACAGTAGGCATCAGCAAAGGTAGGACTGATTCGAACAGCCTCCTTATAATGCATCAGAGCTTCCTGCAGTTTTCCCTGCTGCTGCAATACACTTGCTAAATTTGAATGGGCAACAGCAAACTCTGGGAAGACTTCTAATGCTTTACAATACAAGCGAACTGCCTCTTCAAAGTTTCCCTGGTCTCCTTTGATATTGGCTAGGTTATTCAGAGAGTCTGCATGGGTGGGACACAGCCGCAGAGCTGTATTATAACACTCTTCTGCTTCGGCAACACTGCCCTTCTCTTCCAGAGCGTTGGCTAGGTTGCAGTAAGCATCAGGGAAATGTGGTTGCAATTCAATAGCTCGCCTGTAGGTGTCTACTGCCAGATCCATCAGGCCTTGCTCATAGTATACACAAGCCAGGTTGGCATGTACCACTGCATGATTTGGGCTCAAGCTTAGGGCACAAAGGTAAGCTGCCACAGCTCTGTCAAAAATCCGTGCCTCTTTCAAGACATTTCCTAAATTGATATAAGCATCCAGAAAATTGGGGTCAAGCGTGACAGCCTTTTCAAAGTGATGAATGGCAAGCCAAATCTCCCCTTGTGCATTGAAAACACAGCCAAGATTACTCCAAGCTACTGCAAAGTTCGGTTGCGTCTCCATTGCTTTCAAATAACATGCCTTGGCTCCTTCCAAGCGACCCAGGGCTTTGAGCAGGTTCCCCAGGTCACTGCGAACACAGTACAAATCAGGATTGCACTGAAGAGCAGAGACGTAAGCTTGTACTGCCCCTTCCATGTCGCCTGCTGCTACCAAAGCGGCTGCCAGGTTAATATAACCATCGATGAAATCTGGTTTGAGATGCAATGCCTGCCGGTAATGCTCAATTGCCTCCTGCAACTGCCCTCTTTCCTTGTACACATTCCCCAAATTCGAATAGGCTTCTGCCAGAAGAGGGTTCTGTTTAACTGCCAGAGTACTAAAGTGGGCAGATCTGTCCAGCCTTCGACACTGGAAGTGTAGAGATGAAAGTAATAAAAGTACTCCAGTATTGTCTGGCTCTTGTCTCCACAGCTGCATGCAGTGTCTCTCAGCTGCCTCAAAATCTCCTGCCTGATACTCTCGATGTACCAACTCAGCTAACCCTTGGAAGGAAAGCATACGTTTCGTTGGTTCTGTGCTGTCGGCCACGTTGCCCACAGAAGACGCCATCTGGAGCTTCTGGAGAGAGTGAGGAAAGGGGGTAATTGAGTCCCGCTGCTGCCACTACTGGCAAGAACGTTTCTAGAGGTAGCAAATATGAGGGCAGCAGCCATACCACTGCTTTGGCAGGCTTAAGCGGCGGCAACAGTTACACGCACTGAAACTTAGGAACTCTGGTTGGCCATCTACCTCTCACGCTCTTGAAATCTTAATTCTTAACCCTGCCCTCTTCCACCATTTTTCTCCTAATCAGGGAATAAAAATTACCTATACACTTGCCTTAGAAGAAATCAAAAGTCAGTAGTCCAAACACTTTTTAAAATTTTGTTTTCTGTCCAGTTGGAAAGGAAATACATGACTGACTTTACTTCATCATTCATATAGTCAATGTGGAAAACATTAGGGCCGTGAATTTCAATACAGTAAGATCAGAAAATCTTAAATTGGCCTTCCCAAACCACTAATAAGTAACCAATGTTGTACATAATGCTAAAATCTTAGAGACTGAGTTTGATATTTTAAAAGTTCTGAAAGGATTAGCTAATTTCTCCTCATCATACTTCTCATGCCTCAAACCTGAGTATTACTTTTTTAAAATTAAATTTATCTTTATTTATTTATTTTTATTTTGGCTGCGTTGGGTCTTCAATGCTGCGTGCAGACTTTCTCTAGTTGTGGCGAGCGGGGGCTACTCTTTGTTGCGGTGCCTGGGCTTCTTATCACAGCAGCTTCTATTGTTGTTCCACAACTCTATGGGTTCCTTTTTAGGTCCTATGAAGAACCCTAGAAATTAGTTCATGGAATTATAAGTTTTTGCAAAATTGTCAAAAGTGAGATATTTTAACTTCCATCAGGTAAGACCAGCATCTCTTTCTTTGCCAATTTTCCTTCTATCATATTCCGCTATGTTGGATCATATTGGAATGGCCACAGGCTTTCTTGAAATCTGGCTAAGGAGATTTTCTTTATTCTGTGGTACGCGGGCCTCTCACTGTTGTGGCCTCTCCCGTTGTGGAGCACAGTCTCTGGACGCACAGGCTCAGCGGCCATGGCTCATGGGCCTAGCCGCTCCGCGGCATGTGGGATCTTCCCGGACCGGGACACGATCCTGTGTCCCCTGCGTCGGCAGGTGGACTCTCAACCACTGCGCCACCAGGGAAGCCCTAAGGAGATGTTTTAAGTGAGGCTATTATGTGATTTTCAGACACCGCCATATGTAATTGACTATATACTATCGCATTACAGGAATAACTTCCAGTACTCATACTGACTACTCTACTGACTTGACCTAGCACAAGACACAGAAGCATAAGGACAAAAACCACCTTACAATATAGCCATGTCTTGCACTTCACAGCTCTCAAAGCATGTGCGTTTGAAGAAGAAAAAAAGAACTGAAAAGTACAAAACCAGAAGCTAATCTGTGGAAAATTATTTCAATCATCAGGCATGTGAAAGATAAGTCAAAGATTCAGTTCTCATCAATGCTTAGTCAAAACGGAAATTTTCTTCTGTCAAGAATATACTCCAGGGGCTTCCCTGATGGCGCAGTGGTTAAGAAGCCACCTGCCAATGCAGGGGACAAGGGTTCGAGCCCTGGTCCGGGAAGATCCCACATGTCACGGAGCAACTAAGCCGGTGTGCCACAACTACGGAACCTGCGCTCTAGAGCCCGTGAGCCACGACTATCGAGCCTGCGAGCCACAACTACTGAAGCCTCCGTGCCTAGCGCCCGTGCTCTGCAACAAGAGAAGCCACCGCAATGAGAAGCCTGTGCACCGCAACAAAGAGTAGCCCCCAGTCCCTGCAAGTAGAGAAAGCCTGCGCACAGCAACGAAGACCCAACACAGCCAAAAATAAATAAATAAATGAATGAATGAATGAATGAATGAATGAATATACTCCATCAACAATGTGTGCAATGGAATGGTATGAATGAGTATTTTATCAGAATCCCTGTAATGCACAAACCTATAGCAGTACTGAAATCAGTAATGCATTTATAATAGTAAATACTTATGAGGAAGTAATCCATAGAGGTTTTCTCAAAGTTAACAATGAAAATTAATGTGACATTATCAATAATAAATTGTGAAGCTGAAATAAACTTTTCTAAACTATTAATAACTAGAAGCAAATTCTAATCAACCATGCTACAAGAAATCTATGTCTAAAAACTACAAAGTTTATTTCTTAAAATTTTATTTCGAAAATACATAAACTGTCGTATGAGGAGGCAGTTAAAGAATATATAGCTGAAAGAGTGGGGGAAAAGTTTTATAGAGACACATCTGGCAGTAGTTCATTTTTAAATGTCATTTTTCTAGGTTTTGTGACACCTATAGTATTGATATTTGAAAGCATTTAAAAAATTGTAATTTGAAGATTTGCTACTTCCAGGTAGAATAAAATATTTTGAAGCAAAACAACGTTTGCACTGAGAAAAACAAAAAAAGCCAAATAAAATAGCCAGCATTCAATCAAAAAGTTCTAGACAAACCAAGAGATAGAATCATATGGCTAAAATTCTAAGAAAAGAACAGATAATACAAAAATATTTATATAAGATATTGTGTGTCTTTATCAGGAAAAGTCTTTATCAAGAAAAGACTTTAAAATCATCAGAATTAATATTATATTTTATTTATTTGTATATTATATTTATATATAGATATTTATATATTTATATAAAGAACTTAAAGATAAAGCCCTAGTTAAGGCAGTGACAATAGCAGTAGCAGTGGGAGTGAAAAGAAATGGTTATATTCAAGCATATTTTGTCAGGAAAAGTCCATGATCAAATGTCTGACTGCATACATGGGATGGATAGACGGAGTGGGAAAAATCAAAGTTAACTATAGAGGTTCTAGTGAAGATGGGGTTGCCGTCACCCAACCCAAGGGGCTGCGATCATCCCCAAGGTCTAGGAGACTCAAAGGGAAGGTCATGGTCAGAGGCAAAGTTAATTGGTGGGAAAATAAGACTCCCAGTCTCTCCATCTCCTTATACCAGTTTTTTTTGTAACATCTTTATCGGAGTATAATTGCTTTACAATGGTGTGTTAGTTTCTGCTTTATAACAAAGTAAATCAGTTATACATATGTCCCCATATCTCCTCCCTCTTGCATCTCCCTCCCTCCCACCCCTCTAGGTGGTCACAAAGCACCGAGCGCATCTCCCTGTGCTATGCGGAAGCTTCCCACTAGCTATCTATTCCTTATACCAGTTTTGTTTTTCTGCTCATATACGTAGCAGCATTTCATTCAAGGGGAAGTCATTGATCTGACTGGTCAAATTAAACAACATAGTTCAAGGCACATTTACAGTGGTTAGTCCCTCCACAATTTAGAAAGTCACATTCATAATTTCCCTCTTCCTACACCACGGAACACATTGGCCATTCCTCCAAAGTTTCCACTCCACAGAGTGGACAAGAGATGACGTTAGCCCAGAACTGAGAGCTTGGCATGAGATGGTGTCAGCCCCACGTACAGCTCTGGGCATAAGTTATAACCCAACCCAGCTCTACAGAGAGCTCTGCATGGAATCCTGGGAGTAAACTCAGCCATAATAATGGGATTCTGTT
Organism: Lagenorhynchus albirostris; assembly: GCF_949774975.1. Lineage (NCBI taxonomy): Eukaryota > Metazoa > Chordata > Mammalia > Artiodactyla > Delphinidae > Lagenorhynchus > Lagenorhynchus albirostris. The sequence goes on from NC_083111.1 coordinate 32,369,694, forward strand.
TTTCATTTGCTTTTCTTCCTTGCTTAACTTTCCCTGGCCACTCTGACAAACAAACTTTCAGGCATTCCTGGGCCACTCACTAACTTTATTCCATTTTATGTCATCCAGATTCTCAAGAAAATTACTAACTATAAGGAGGGAAATTTGGAACATGGTGAGTTTTAGGTGCCTGAAATATACAGGTCATTGAATCCAGTGAAGTAGCAAATTATCTGGATCTCAAATATGCCAGTAGAATAGCAGACTAAGCTCAATTTAATGTACTCTTACTGGAGACACACGTAAATTCTGGGTCAATTTTGAAAAAGTTAAAAGGACATAGCTGAGATTAAAAGAAAGAAAGGAACACCTGCATGTTTCAGAAAGTAACAGAGAAATTAAATCCAGAGAAAGAAGAGCGGACTGATGTCTGTGGGTTCCGTTCCTTAGTATAGGCCTTATGTACATAGGGGCTGGAGCTAGAAATCTAACATTACCTTGAGGCCAGGAATTTATAGACTCAGGATGGAACAATATTGAGAAGTTGGTACAGATATCCTACAGAAATTTCATGAGGAACTGCTTAGTCCATTAAGAGGGCCAAGGGCGGTGGTGAGGAAGATTGATATCTCTTGAAAACCTTCAGGTACAGAAAACATCAACACCTCTGAAAAGTAGGCCTCTCCTTCCCAGCGTTGTAATGGCCAGGTTGTCACTAACCTGTAAGGCCCTGTATGAATCAGAAACTGCAAGGAGAGTAATTCAAAGAAAAACAGATGCAGGATGGGTGTGGCAATAAATCCTAGGACCCTATCAGAAACAAAATTAAAACCACTCTAAAGGGAAATTTTAACAAACCAGAGCAGATAGTATCCTAACCAGAATAGAATAATAATTCTGAGGAAGTTACTTTAGTTATTTAAGTAATATTCAACATCCAGAGCAAAATTCACTTAAGCACTGTACTGGTGGAAACTAGGCAGCACTATGGAGACAATAAAAAGGTGTTTACCATCAAAAAACATCAAGGTAAGAAAGATAATGTCTAATATTTAATTATCCTAATTTTTAATTATTTTAATTTTTAAATATCCTGTGGTTTATTGAAATCTTTTGGAAACCCAAAATAGAGAAAACCTAGCAGGCAATGAAGACTTAAATATTTAGAGATTTATCAACTCATCTATAAAAGCTTTATTAATCTCTTCTTTTAATACCACTCCTGAGAGGTATAAATGTGTCCAGTGATAGGGTTGAAGAAGCCTGAGAGAATTTCAATTGTTTACTATTCTTGGTCAGCTATTAAGACCTTTCAGGAGCATCTTGATTTTCATGGCATCATCCAACAAAAAGCAGGATATTTTACAGAAAGTCCTGGTCCACTTTTTGGCTTGCTTTTGTGTTTATGTTTTTGGTTTTCTCACATTGGGCGGTACATTAGGCTACCTACTGCACACTCCCTCATTCATGCATGCATTCATTCAAACAATATTTACTGAGTTGAGATATTTAATTAACACCCAATAAATGATGTTTAGATGAATGAATGCGCTTTTTATCAAAGTAAGTGTAAGAACTGAGAAAAATTACAGAATGTATGATCCCAGCCCCACAAAAGCGTATAATTGTGTTGAGGATATAACATATGCTGGTGAAATAACTAATATATCATATTGGACAGTTTCTAAGTTCAAAAATGAGTTTTTGTAAATAATCAGAGCCTAAGGAGGACAAAGAAGGGACAGTTCATTATGGGTTGAATCTATCAATAAATGTACATTTCAGATGAGATTTGAGATTGACCTTAAAGAAAGAAGAGGACTTAGATATATGAACAGAGAACAAAAAAGGCATGGTGATAGCATGTGCATAGATAGTGTGGCCAATATTTATGTTCTTCATTAAAGACAGTCAGAGATAACCCAAATGTAACTGTTTCCATGGGTCCATTCTCAGTATCCAAACAAAACGGCAAATCCTATCTTAGTAAAACTAATGAAAAACACAGTCTTTAACAAAGACATTGTGAAGGAAAGGGGGAGAGAAAGGCTTGCGTCCCACACCACACAACAAAACTTATTTAATTATTTGTTTCATTTTCTCCCTCTGAAAATTTCCTCTCCCTCTCTCTGTACGTCTCTCTTCTCCCACCACATCTGGCCACACTCTACCAGCCACCTTTCCAGATCTTTCCAGAACTCTCCATCCTAGTTTCATTATGCCACAAGTTAAACATCTCACAGGTCTCCAGGATGCATCCTCATCACTTATTCCACAAAGACAAACAAAGGACACTTCTCAGGATCAAGTTTCCTGGAAGGAAGAGGTCACGAGGAGTGATTGTAAATAATATAAGGTGGAGAGCAGTGACTTAAAATACCGTTTTTCCTCTTAGAATGTGAATACAGGGAACTTTGGGAAACTAGAAAATCTAGAAAGGATTCATTGATAATTATTTATTTTCAATGAATAAAATAAAATGTAATAATACGGCTAAACTCTGACAGATTAACTTTTTCAAAAGTTGCTTTCACACACCTTCACTATTGGGATGTTTGATAAACACATCTTTCTTCTTTCTTTGCAGATACTGGCACCAAACTTTCAAACAATAAGAACCTTCCCATAAGTCCCTTGCCAGGCAAGATTAAGGTATAACAATCCAAACAGATTTTTGAAGAAGATAACTGGTTGAAAGCACAGGAAAAGAGCTAGGTTTCTCTTTTTCAACAGTCACATAATGAGTCATGTGGGAATTGGTTTACAAAGTCTCTCTCCATGAGGGGCTAAGGTTAAGATTAGAACTTCTGAGGCCAGAAGAGCAAAATAACTACAACAACACACATATTTTCAAGAGCCGCCCTTTGGATGTGAGGGATTGATTTTTCCCACGCTTTTTTCAGCAACCCAACTGGTGTCTTTAGTAAATGACATAAGAGAATACAGTGTGGCCAAGAAGGCTTAGATTTCCTTAGCCCCAAGTCAGATATTCTCAAGTGACTGTCCACTCAAATTAAAAAGAGAGATTTACAAGAGGAAACTGGATACAACTGAGTGTACTTTTATTTCAACCCTTTACCTGAATGTTTTGTTTTGATTTCAGTTCTCCACTGAAGTTGCCTACATTAATATATTTTTAAGAACATTTCCTTAAGTTGAAGTATTCATTCAGTATATTCATTTACTATAATTGAGAAAAGCCAAATGACTTAGGCAAATTCATTTCTATATTGCCACAGCAGTGTATTGTGGACTAAATGACACCTGGCAGTTCTTTACTCAGATACTAACTCAATTAGAAGGCAGAACAAGGATACCTACCCATTCAGGGAAGGAAAGGTCACTTAGCCTCTGTAGCTGTCTTAGGTCTCCTATCATCACAGTAACAAACTGAAGACTAAAAACCATACGGTCATCTCAATAGATGCAGAAAAAGCTTTTGAAAAAATTCAATATCCATTCATGGTAAAAGCTCTCCAGAAAGTGGGCATACAGGGAACATACCTCAACATAATAAAGGCCATATATGACAAGCCCATAGCTAACATACTCAATGGTGAAAAGCTGAAAGCATTTCCCCTAAGATCAGGAACAAGACAAGGATGCCCACTCTCACCACTTTTATTGAACAGAGTTTTGGAAGTCCTAGCCACAGCAATCAGACAAGAAAAAATAAATAAATAAAAGGACTCCAAAATGGAAAGGAAAAAGTAAAACTGTCACTGTTTGCAGATGGCATGATACATAGAAAATCTGAAAGACGCCATCAAAAAACTATTCGAGCTCAAACATGAACTTGGTAAATTTGCAGGATACAATAGATTTCTATATATAAATTTTGTATTTCTATACACTCACAGTGAACTATCAGAAAGAGAAATTAAGGAAACAATCCCATTTACAATCGCATAAAAAAGAATAAAATACATAAGAATAAACCTGCCTAAGGAGGTAAAAGACCTGTACCCAGGAAACTATATGACTCTCATAAAAGAAATGAAAGATGACACAAACGGCTGGAAAGATATACCATGGTCACGGATTGGAAGAATTAATATTGTTAAAATGACCATCATACCCAAGGACATCTACGCATTCAATGCAGTCTGTATCAACATATCAAGGGCATTTTCCACAGACCTAGAACAAATAATTTTAAAGTTTGTATGGAAACACAAAAGATCCTGAATAGCTAAAACAGTCTTGAGAAGGAAGAACACAACTGGAGGAATCATGCTCCCTGGCTTCAGACTGTGCTACAAACCTACAGTAATCAAAACAGTATGGTACCGGCACAAAAACATCCATCACTGGAACAGAATAGAGAGCCCAGAAAGAAACCCATGCACTTATGGCCAATGAATCTATGACAAAGGAGGCAAGAATATGCAATGGAGAAAAGTCTGGGCTTCCTTAGGGATGGTTTCATCAATTAATTTGTTTTCTTAAATGGACCATACTTTTCCATGTCTTTGTATACCTTGTGAGTTTTTTGGTTGAACATCTGGCTTTCAAATATTATAATGTGGTGTCTATGGAAATCAGATTCTCCCACTTTCCCAGGGTTTTCTGGGCTTTGGATTGTTGAAGGCTGTAGTAGTCTGTTTGTTTAGGGACCTTTCCAAACTAGTTTTGCAATGACTGTACCCCTTATCGTATGTAGGCACTGAAGTCTCTGTTCCTTTAGTTCATGTTTAGCTAATGTTTTGACAGAGATGTCCTTGAATTCCTGCACCTAAGACAAACAAAAACAAATATACACAAGCACATCCACATGCACACTCAAAACCACACACCTCTCCCCATTGTGCAGATTGCTGGATCACTCCTTCAACATTTAGCTGACCTGCACTGAGTTCAGGGCTCAGCCCATGGTAAAAGCTTAGAGACTCCTCTGGTGTTTTCAGAGCATGCATCTGATCTTGAGTATGCATGTGGCTTTCTTAATTTCTCTGGACACATGTGTACTTTTTGTATGTTCTAAGTTCCCAAAGAATCTCCCCCAACTTTTGCTCCTGCATCTTATGTGGTCTATTGTATTTCAATGCACAGTCTTCTGCCCCAGCCATCTGTGCTTTGTCAGTTCACCTTGCACTTTTTTTGAGCAATGACCGCTGCTTTTCCAGACTGTGTTCCAGGTTAGCTAAGACAGAGATAAGCATCTTGTGTCAGTCCTTCAGGTAGCTCCCAGACAGGTTAGAACAGATACACATAATAATCCGAGAGTATGGGCTCTTCTGCTCCCTCCTGAAGCAGGATTGAGGGCCCCGTACTACGAATGGTCTGCTGCTACTTTAAGACTATCACTGCATTAAGACCCCACCACTTTAAGACCATCACTACACTAAGAGTAGATGGGGCAAGGGCAAGTAAAAATGCCACAAAGCTTTCCTGCCATTTTCAAATTGCCTCTTCCCTGGTTCAGTATGTGTTTGCTTGCTGTAAATCTTTGCCTGATTTCAGGACTAAGAGAAACTCAAGGAACGCCACAAGAAACAGTATAATCAAACTCTCAGATGCCAAAAGACAGAGAAAGAATCTTTACTCTCAAAGGAGAAAGAAAAAACAAATCTGTTACAAAGCAGGGATCCTCAAAAAGATTCATAGCTAATTTCCTATCTGAAACCATGGAGGCAAGAGGCCAGACATATTTAAAGTGCTGAAAGAAAAAAACTGTCCACCAAGAATTCTATATTTGGCCAAACTGGTTTCAAAACTTAGGGAGAAATTAACACATTCCCAGATGAACAAAGGCTGAGGGCGTTTGTTTTACAACTTCCTAACACTGCCCTATGACAAATGCTAAATTGAACCTTCAGGTTGAAATGAAAGGACACTAGACAGCAACTCGAAGCTGTATAAAGAAATAGAAATCTCCAGTAGAGATAAATATATGGGCAGATACTAAAGCCAGTATTGTGCTACTGGCTTGTAACTCTACTTTTTATTTCTTACATGATTGAAAAAACAAATGCATAAAATAATCATAAATCCATGTTATTGGGCTCACAAAGTATAAAGGTGTAATTTGTGACAACAATGATGTAAGGAGGAGGAATGGAACTGTAGAGGAACAGAGTTTCTGTGTGCTATTGAAGTTGGTTTCAATTCAAATGATACTGGTTGAACTTTAGAAGGGTAAATGTAATCTTCTTGATAACCACAAAGAAAATATCAATAGACTATATGCAAAAAGAAATGAAAAAGGAATCAAGAGTTCACTACAACAAAATCAGCTAAGCACAGAAGAAGTCAGTAATGGAGTAAATGAGGGGCAAAAAATGCATAAGACATACAGAAAACAACCAGGAAACAGACAGAATTAAGTTCTTCCTCATCAGTAATTTTTGAAAAAGTAAGTGGATTAAGCTCTCCAATAAAAAGATAAAAATTGGCGGGCTTCCCTGGTGGCGCAGTGGTTGAGAGTCCGCCTGCCGATGCAGGGGACACGGGTTCGTGGAGGATCCCACATGCCGCGGAGCGGCTGGGCCCGTGAGCCACGGCCGCTGAGCCTGCGCTTCCGGAGCCTGTGCTCCGCAACGGGAGAGGCCACAACAGTGAGAGGCCCGCGTACCACAAAAAAAAAAAAAAAAGATAAATATTGGCAGAATGGACTTTAAAAACATCCATAATCCAAGTATATGCTGCCCGCAAAAAACTCACTTGATTTCAAGAGACACAAGTTAGTTGAAAGTTAAAGCACAGAATAAAATATCCCATGCAAATAGTAACAAAAAGAAAGAAAGAGAGAGAGAGAAAAAGAAAGGAAGGAAGGAAGGAAGATAGATCTGGGATGGCTACGTTAATATCACACAAAATAAACTTTAAATCAAAAACTATCACAAGAGGAAAAGGAGGCCACTATATGTTGATAACAAGTTCAATCTATCAAGAAGATATAACAACTATAAACATATATGTACCAAACATTCCCCAAATATGTGAAGCAGACATTGACAGAATTGAAGGAAGAAATAGATAGTTCTAAAATAATAGTTGGAGATCAATACCTTGCTTTCAATAATGGATAACACATCTAGACAGAAGATCAGTAGAGAGGCAGGGGGACTGAATAACACATTTAACCAACTAAACCTAACAGCCATATATAGATCACTCCACTCAACAACAGCAGAATACACATTTTTCTCAAGTACACATGAAACATTCTCCAGGAAAGACCATATGTTACGCCACAATACAAGTACCAATACATTTTTAAGAAACTGAAATCATACAAAGTATCTTCTTTAGCCACAGTGAAAGGAAGGTAGAAATCAATAACAGAACCATTGGTAGCCATTTCCCATCATGCCTGCCACACATGATATAAAGCAATGAAGGGAAAAACATAACTGACCATTTAGAAAAGTGGGAAAGAGGACATATCATTGACACAGAGTGTGTGCTGTTTCCCGTTGTCAGAGATAGAAATAAATTAGCATCATTTATTCATTAGTGTGTTAATTTCTTGGTCAATCATTGCTCAGCCAGTGTTTCTGCCTGATGGGAAGATTTCCTATACTCAGTGTTGAGTGGAGACAACCTTGAAAGGGACATTTAAAAGGATTATACTGTGATGGGCTTAGCAGTACCCTTCCTCCTATGCCAGTATTTAGGCTGGGGTATTTCCATGCAGTGTGTACAACCGTAGGCCCCAGGTCACCAGAATTTAGTTGGATTCGTTTTCTTAATACATTCCCTCAGTACTTTGTCTTTTATTTGACGGTTGCATTTACTTCATTCTTTATTATCACTGCGAAACAACTTTGTTTCCTGTTCAGATGCCAAAAAGTGGATATCAATACCTCCTGAGTTTTACACATCACAGATCTGTTTTACATATCGGAGACAGAGACAGCAACTATTTCCAATGACTTTGAGACATGCTTTGAACATGCGATTAACATGTTGAGTGTTGAAATGTGTGTCGAGCTCATTATACTTGCTCTAAAAGGTTTCAAACTGCAAAGATTTAAAAATCTTTGTCTTTGAATAGTTTTCCTGTGCTGTCCCTTTGTGTCAGACTGTTAATGTGCAGTCTGGCACCTTCAAATAATGTGGCTTTGTAACCAATTATTTACATGTTGTTTTATCCACAGAGAATCTTTTTTTTTTTAATAAATTTATTTATTTTTGGCTGTGTTGGGTCTTTGTTGCTCCACATGGGCTTTCTCTAGTTGGGGCGAGTGGGGGCTACTCTACATTGTGGTGTGCGGGCTCCTCATTGCTGTGGCTTCTCTCGTTGCAGAGCATGGGCTCTAGGAGCTGGGGTTTCAGTAGTTGTGGCACGCGGGCTTCAGTAGTTGTGGCTCATTGGCCCTAGAGCACAGGCTCAATAATTGTGGCGCACGGGCTTAGTTGCTCCGCGGCATGTGGGATCTTCCCAGACCAGGGCCCGAACCCATGTCCCCTGCACTGGCAGGAGGATTCCCAACCACTGTGCCACCAGGGAAGTCCCCACACAGAGAAGCTTAAGGTCAAAACATACAACTCGATTAACTACACGTCCTCCTGTTCACATTTCCCTCATCTTTTCTTCATCTTCTATGTTTCCTTGGCACTGTTTATATTAAGTGCTTTTGCCATTATATTTGATTGTCTGTATTCCGGTGAGTTACCACAATGCTTTATGAGACACAGTAGGATATAAATGCATTTAAGATATATATATATTATATATATATATATATATAATATATATATATAATTTGCTTTAGTGCAGTGTTTTTTGTTTTCTGTACTGAATTCATTAGCATGGGTCGGTATAAAATTTAGCATAGGTCAATATGTAATTTGTAAACTAATAAGGTCTTAAAAGTGAGGAATTAAGTCTTTTAAATTTAATTATTTATTGTAAAGAGCAGAATAGCATACATAAACAGGTGCCTAAGGAAAACTTGTATTCTAATATGGAACTCTCATGAACACCTTTTTTTTTTTTCTTCTAACGGTACGATAGTAGGCCATTTGATTATTTTTATGGCTTTAACTTTACAACAATGAAATATTCGTAAATTTTAAAAAGTATTTTTCTTTATTTGATGCGGGTGGGATACTGGAGAAATGAAAGGTCAAACACCTATTGAGGAATCCATACTTGTCTATATATTGTGTACTTTTATTTCAAGAACTGATTTAAAATTCCTAAAAGGATGCTATAATAAGTTATTATGCCATTTTACAGACTGAATTAAGTGAATTTCAGGGAGGTATGAAACCTGCCTAAGGCTATCCAGCTACCAAGCGGTAGAAGTGAGAATTAAATCCAGGTATACCTATCGCCAAAGTTTCTGCTCATCTCTTTACATCATCCACTTTTAATAGCCAATGCTTTCCTGCTTACAAATATGACTGAGGTTTCCAGACAGTCAACAGTCCTTTTTAATCAGATAGAAAAATTACTGTTGATTCTCTAAAGACATATTCCTTTTCCATTAAGTGACTTTAGTTGTTCAAATGATACTTCCAGACAGTAGTAATCATACAGTTGGAGACTAAGAACAGAACTCAGGGATGTGTCTAGCAGTCAGTAAAGACCAACTGGGCTCACTGATGATATTTACGGTCATTTCCTCTAGACTAACATAATCTTATTAATAAGACCCTAATAATTCACAGTACTGCCCTTGCCTGATTGTTTGTTCTTCTCCCTCTATCACTCTCTCTTTCCCCATATTATTATTATTTTTGGCAATTTTTGGTGAATTAAATTCAGGGATTAGTATTCAGGAGTACTCGTCACAAAAGCAGAGAATCTTAGCTCACACCAAAGGAAGAAAATAGAGAAAAAGTATAAATTATATGAATACACACACATACACACATGTCCCAGCTATATGCTGCACTTCTCCAAAATCTATTCGGTATCTGCACATTTACTGTATATTAGCAGTAAGAGCAGAAATGAGCGTAACGCTCTGTTTACAAGGCACAGAAAACAGACCCAAATATGGAAATTACTAGCAATGAGAATGGGGAAGAAAGACTACAACAAGGAATGTAGATGATATTTTTGTTTCCTAGCTATGATGCCAAATATTGAACTTTCAACTTGAGACAAGGAGGCCATAAAAAGTTGTATGAGTTTCCTAGAGCTGCCATGACAAAGTACCAGAGACTGAGGAGGTTAAACAACACAAATTTACTCACTCACAGGTCTAGAGGCTAGAAATCTGAGATAAGGTGTCAGCAGGATTGATTTCTTCTCAAGTATCCCTTCTTGGTTTGTAGATGCCATGTTTTCCTTTTGTCTTCACATGGTCTTCTCTCTGTGCATGTCTGTGTCCTAATATTTTCTTTTTATAAGGACACCAGTCATAGTGGATTAGAGCCCACCCATTTGACCTCATTTGACCTCAGTTACCTACTTAAGGGCCTCATCTCCAAATACAGTCATATTACGAGGTATTGGGGGTTAAGACTTCCACATATTAACTTGAGCAGGACGCAATTCAGCTGATAATAGAAGATAAGAGTAATTTAAGCAAGTAAGTAACTATTGTTTACAGTGAGTTGCTTAAGGATATGAATTTACTCAAGAAAAACAAGAAATTACATAACACTGTGCGTTATACAAAGATATTAAATTAATCATCGTAACATCCTGTGAGATGGGCATTAAATTAGACTAAGCAAGATGAAGCAACTTATCCAGAATTGTATAGTTGGTACTTTCCAGAATTTAAACCAGGTATTTTCCCAGTTCCATTCTACGTTATATATTCATTTCATTATTTGAAATGAATTTTGAGTCTTCATTTTGCTTAGTTTCTGAAGTTATATGGGGATAGAATGGAGTTGGATATTTTCAGTGACATTAACACATGGGGAAGGAAATTGAGTCCAGAAGCTTCAGCAATGTTTCCATGGAGAACACTAACAACAGAACCAGAAATACCGTTATCCTTTTGGTTCAGTGATCTTTCCTGAAGCACTACAAGAATCAATTTTAAGAAGCCCAGTGTTTTCCAAACTTTCACCAATGGGCTCTGTAGGGTCCTCTAACAGTATCTAAGAGACTAACTAGTTTCTCATCCCAAGCCACTTAAGACAAGGAGTTCTGATTGTTCTCTGTGAGGAAATCAAGTGACAATCATAGCTGGTGATTTAGGATAGTTTCTTCAGGGCCCAGGCAAAACCTAATACACAGTAATAATCATTGTTAACTGCATCTTTGACAAGGATTAATCAGGTATCAGAGAGGTCTATAAACTGGGAGAAATTATGATCAAAGAGAAACATAGACCACAGATATTTAATTAATGCTCAATTATTTATGAGTTTAACTTTGGTTAACCTAATTTTCCTTCTTCTAGACAATTTCCAATTCGTCTCCACAAAGAGACCAGAATAATCACCTTCCAATACACGATTTATTGTGTTGCTTTAATTTAAAGCATACAGTGACTTCTACATTCACTCCACCAAGTTTTGCCAGGAGAGAAAAGGAGACGTGATATTTTTTCTTGAATTAGATATGCCACCATACGTGAATTAGCTCATCCTACTGGAAGCACTTTGAGGGCAGATTCTACAGTCTTGTCTTACATCCTCTATGGAATCAAGCCAAGGGAATCACACACAGTTACAGCTGGAAAAACATCTGTTCTGGGTTAATACTTTTAGCCTTTACCACCAAGACTTTATCACCAAGACCTATCTTTACAGTCTCTAAACAGGAGACCTTCTTGCCTTCCCTTTTCATATTGACTAGGAAGGTAAAGGGAAGAACTGAGAAGTACCCAAAGTCAGCTAGCAGCCAGCACAGATAAATCATCTGCGGAGATATTGTTTCTTTCAAAAGATATAAACATAAGAGGAAGTCCTAGTGTATGAAACAACTGTGCATAATAAAATTCCATGAAAACCTAGAAATCCAGATGCAGATCAGTAACATATTGGTTAAATAAGCTGTTATGTTCATGCAATGGACGAGTGTACATACATTAAGAAGAACGAGATATTCTTTTCTATGAGATTCTCTTTTCACTGAACTCATCAGTGCTGCAAACACAATGTTACATAATACTTTTTCTTTAACATTATATCAGGCATCCTCATCTTGTCCTGCATTTATTGCCAGTGTTACTAAAGTCTATCACTTACCTCTTTCTCTTTTAGACATATAATTTCTTCTTATTTTGGAAGCATTCATCAATCCTATTTTACTCTTTCTTTTAAATTACAAATGAATATTGAATTTTATAAAATATCTTTTGGGGGATATTTCAAGTGATTGTATACTTTTGCTCTCCTTTGACCTTGTTATATGGTAAATTATATTTTGTTATTTTATATTTTGCTATTTATTATATATTGTATTATGTTTAATAATGACATTTATTATATTATAATTACATTATTTTTAAGGTAGCATTTTGTTTTAGATAGACAAGACAACCAGTGGAATAGGAAGCATCTTAAAATTAGATGCAAGAGCATAAGGGAATTGAGATTAAAATAAAATTCACGTTTTGGATCAGCAGCAAAAATTATTCAACAAAAGTGGGAAAATATGGCTATCATAGAATTACTAAATTCTAGATACAGCAACTAGTTAAAAGTGAAAAAATAATGAAAGTGTAAAAGTATCAGAAACCTGGGAGACTTGAAATAAATTATTCATGAGGAATATCTTTCTAAGATACAAAGAAAAAAGGATACATTTAATTATGTAAGAATTAAAATCTTCCTCATGGCAAAATGCACTACAAAGGTCAGAAAACAAGCAAAAGAAATTGGGAAATATATTTAGAAATGGATATGCCTCCTTTACAACTTTTGAGAGAAGCACATGTTTCTTTTTCCTTTAACCGGTTATGTGGGTATTAATCTATAATGTAAGTGCATGGTTTCTTTCCTTTCATCTGTAATGTGAGCGTCAACATGGGGCACTGTTTCCAAGCATAGACTTTGGATGTTCCTGTACTGGTCCCGTCACTGACCATCCACAAAAACTTACAAATGCTGCTTTACTTTCCTGGGGGTTAGAGTCTTAGCTAAGAAATGGAAGCAAAATAGAACTTTCCCCCAGGGATGATAGAAGGTTTAAAGGAGTAAATATGTAAGTGACTTAGCACAGTGCCTAGTACAAGAGAGATCAATATAAGTACATAGCAATTTTTTAAAGAGACAGATGAAAGAAGTAAAATGTGGTGATTTCAATCTATTGATATATATTCTTGACATTAAACTACACTGGATGACCTAACTTGCTCGTGCTTTTTCTTACTCTAGTGAACTTGGGTCGCTAATATCATAGTTTAAAATTTTTCCTTTTATATTTACAAGTAAATTTGACCTGTAAATTTCTTTTTCCTTACAGTCCTAATCTATTTTCAGTATTAGGATTATATAGACTTCGTAAGATGAATAAAGGAGCATTCTTCCTTTGCTACTCCCTAGAAGTTTTTCTTTGTTAATATTGATGTTATCTGTTTAACAGAAGTTGGATAGAATTCACCTCCCAAATGATCTGGCCGGGTCTGGTATTTTCTTGGTGAAAGCTTGTAAACTATTGACTTAATTCCTTTACTGGTACAAGAACTCCAGCTACAAATTTCCTCTTGTGTCAGTTTTGGTAAACTTTAGGAGCTAGGAAATTGTCCACTTTACAGAAATGTTCAAATTTACTGGCATTTCATATATTCTCTGTTTGTACTCTCTGCTATAACACTGTCCTGATTCTTTCTGTATATTGTTTACTTACATTTTTGTTTTGCTTAATCAAAGTTTGTTTTTTTAAATCTTTTCAAAGAATATTCTTTGGACTTACTAAATCACCTCAATTTTATACTTTTTTCTGTTTTATTAAGTTCTGCTCGTATCTTTATTGTCTATTTTTCTATGTTCTCAGGGTTTATTGTTTTACTCTTCTGATGTCAATTAAAACACTTGGTTATTAATTTTAATAAATCTTTTTACTTATAAATAGTTGAACTTTTTGAAGGTTCCAGCTTAGTTGTACGTATCTAAGGGTCAGCTCCTCCTCACAGTTGCTGGCCTAAGGCTTACTTGACCCTATAGCAATGTATATACTGACATTTTTTCCCCTCGACTTTCTGTGTTTTGCTACTTCTCACTTCTCTTTGCAGAGAAGCCCTTTGAAATACCCTTAACTTATTTTACAGCCAATAAGTCTTTAAAATACTGTGTATTTTTTAAGATAAATCAACTTATATAATTAGGCAGGAAATCTGATCTGCCATATTTTTAAAAACAGCATAATTTCACTCTTCTCCACGATTAATCTGCTGTATTACACGACCTTCGAGTTTTTAGCTTTATCAATGACATGTACTTTAAAAATGTTTGAAAGATCCTACCCAGTCTTTTAAAACATCCTCGCTCCTTGTTTCAGTTCTAGTTTTATGTATATTTTCTGCCTGGCACCTGATTATTCCAACATCTGATGGATGGCCTTGGGAATCTAATTCTGGTATTGATTGTTTTTGCTGATTCTCTCCACTTGTAGCTGATTTCTTCATTATTGTGTAAATTTAGATCATGAGCTCACGTTTAGCTAAACTTTATCTGTGGGAACGCTATAGGCCTGTGTTGAAGGTCTACCTCTCCAGAAAGGGTTTAGTTTTGTGTTTGGAATACCACCGATTTGGGAGCATTTTAAGTTAATTTCTTAGCTTCTGTTTGCAAGACCGCAAATAAATTTGCAACCCAAACACTGTGAACACAGGTCTGCGGTTCAGAATTCTCAAGATTTCCTACCTGTTTCCTACCCAGAGCAGAGGCCAAGAGAATTTGCTCTTAGTCTCCCTTTGCCAGCAGATATTTTTTTCTCCTGGCACACCCTTTCATTACAGGTGAAGCCAGGGATAGGTAGGTTTAGTTCTAACTTCCCATCTAGTAGGGATGGAGTCTTACCTCCTGCCTCCCATGTGGTCATGGCCATTTAAAAACAAGTCTCTATACCAGGTGTGTCATTCAACTACGGCCTGTATTCCAAATCCAGACAGCTGCCTATTTTTTATGGCCTATGAGCTATGAATAATTTTCACGTTTTAACTGGTAACATTTTAAATGGTTACCTAAGTACCTAAATAATATCCTCAATTTTGCCTCTTTGGTCTACAAAGCCTAAAATATTTGCCATTTGGCTCCATAAAAACAGGATTTCCAGCTTCTGTTCTAAGCTATGAAGATCTTCAATCCACTCTTAATAGAGCTATCACTCTCACACATGGACCACCCTTCCTTCATGGGTCCTGGAAATTTCGACTGCACACTTCCAAAATCAACCACGCACTTAAAAGTAAGTTGTGTACGTTTAACCTAGCATACCTAACCCTTTTCTTTTAGGAGAGTTTTTCAAGTAATCTTGCCCACCGTATTCTTCAGAACTTCATTAATAATGGCAAAAAACTGGGCTTACCTGGTGGCACGGTGGTTGAGAGTCCGCCTGCCGATGCAGGGGACACGGGTTCGTGCCCCGGTCCGGGAAGGTCTCATATGCCGCGGAGCGGCTCGGCCTGTGAGCCATGGCCGCTGAGCCTGTGCGTCCGGAGCCTGTGCTCCGCAACGGGAGAGGCCGCAACAGCGAGAGGCCTACGTACCAAAAAAAAAACAAACAAAAAACAAAAAAAGGCAAAAAATTAAAACAACATTCAACAAAAATGCGAAATGTTCATAACAATTATAGAAGCACATACAGTAGAAAACTATAAACTGTTACTGAAACAGTGAGACATAACTTTTTATTCTTAAAGAACTATATTTAGGTCCCTTTTGTTTAAATAAGTATATTTCTGTGTATGTATGTATACAGTCATGTATTTATATACACATACACTATTTGTATATTTATAGAAACATATGAAATACATACCTATACACATACCTTTGATTTATATTTGTATACATACACAGGAATATAATTATATATTATATATTTATATACATTGAACTGAAAACGGGTAGTATACATATATATCGTGTATAAATGTGTGTCTACGTGCATGTGTAGAAAAGCGGGTTGAGAGATATGGAAGCATGAGTTAGACAGGGTTCAAGATTTTAAAAGTACTTATGTGTAGGTAGTGAGGTTAAGGCCCATTTGATTGAAAATATTGCATATTTTTACATCAATTGTTATGATGACCAGATTCCTATGTCAATAAAATTATAAATAGCTATACATACTCGTATGTGTAATGTATAACTAAAAGATATATAGTTTTATATATGTATTATATTTATATTATATAATACAATTATACTATTATATATTGTTATATAGAATATATTAACTATAGTGTATTATATCAGATAATAATAATTATATATTTATATATTATGATATAATTGTTTTATAATCAATATTACAGGATATATCATATTAATATTATGAACATATTAACCATAGAAATACATTTCATTACTCATATATTTTGTATATAATATATGCCAGGCAAAAATATATATTAATATAATACATAATTGTTATACACTAACATAAATATTAGTATATTACACTTATACATCAATATAATATTTAATATTGGTATATTTATATTATTTTTAATATATACATAGCTAATACTCTTTAAAGCCATCTGCTACAAGTAGAATAAGACCAGGAGTATGGCCAAAGCAAATTGTAAAAATATTAGATTACTTATATTCATTTATATGTCATTTTCCTGGAATCTGCATCTGGCTACTAGAGAGGACACACAGCAAAATCAACAAAAAGTGCCCGGGACATAGGATCCTTTATTCATTGGAACCTCAAAGGAAACACAGTGCTATTCAGTCCCCCTTCAAAGAGCCAAGAGCAAACCTTGAAGCACCCAGTAAAAGCCAATTCAAACAAAAAAGCTTTTCCACTTAAACTGGAAAAAGTTAAGTTCCCAAGAGACCCCCTACATCAACCACTGAAGCTCATTTGGCAGTAAAAACAATAATGTTCACCGAACAACAAGAAACGCAAAACAATAGGTGTTTTGCCAAAAACACAAAAAAGCAGCTGATTAGTGTCTTTCCTGTTTGAAAGAAGGGGGTGGGAAGTGGGCAGACGACCTGATAGGAAAGATAAAAAGAAAAGGAAAAGGAAAATAACAGTTTCCAGTTTGACACTCAAGCTGTCTTCTGCATCCATTTCGTCAAGACCACCAAGTCAATGTGGAGGCTTTTTCCTCCTTCCCTTTTCTTTTCATGAGACCCATCACAACCAGCACTGCAGATTCCATCCAATTAAGGAATGCTGTTGCCTACATGTGTGAATGAGCTGTGAGGAAAGTACTGAAGTAGAGGACACCTAAAGTGAAACGTCTTCATGAATGTCCACGTGGCTGAGCAGCAAGTTAACCTTTCATAGATGTGCTGAAGAAGAAGAGTTGGGTTTTATTTTATTTACTTTTCCCTGGACTGTGTTGAATGACTATCATCGACAAGTTCAGGCTACTTTTTGCTGAGGATTAATGCACTGGGAGAGCTGAGAGAACACTGAACAGTAGAGCTGTCTTTTTCTTGACCAGTTCACCTTAGTTTCCCAAACTCTAAGTCTTTCCCTAATTCTTTCTCCTTTTTATTGTAGTAAAATGAACATAACACAAAATTCACCATTTTGATCATTTTACAATTCACTGTACCATTCAGTGGAATTTACTACTGTCACAATGTTGTGCAACTATCACCACTGTCCAACTACAAAACATTTTCATCACCCCAAGAGGAAACATACACCCATTTTGAGGAGTCATTCCCTATTTCCCTCTCTTCCAAACCCCTGGAAACCACTAATGTATAATATTTTCCATGTGTATGGATTTGCCACTGCTGGACATTTCATATAAATGGAACCATACAATATAGAGCCTTTCGTGCCTGACTTCTTTCACTTAGTTGCATCCGTGATGTAGCATGTATCAGTAATCCATTCACTTTTATGGCTGAATTCCCTGATCCTGTTTTCTTCATACTGTTTGAATACAAAATTTAAAATAAGTTGAGAGTGAAGCTCTGTTTTAAGGGCACATCTACGAGGCCAATTCTTTTAAAAAAGGTGAAAAGGGAGATATTGTTGTGAAATGATAATCGTTGAGAAGCCTCAGCCAATTTGATAATGAAAAGTTTGGGAAATGTTGCAAAAAATTATCTGCTTTATATTAAAAGCCTTTTAAGCAAGGATTCAGGAGATTGTCTTTTTCTTGCAGGTAACTTAAATGAGTCAGAAGGAAATAACTGCGCTTTAAAACAGATTTTGAAAGGATTCTATTTATTCTTAATAGACGAATGGGAGTACAGGTAGTTCACATCCAATATGGACTCCCTGTCCAAACACTGTTTATCGTTTTAGCCACCACTATCGAATTATATTTCTTGAGAGTAAGGCAGCTCAATTCCTGCATATTACTATTTTTTTCCCTGCATATTACTTTTTAAAATTCATCTATCAAATCCATTAATACAGTATAAACAAGAGATGTTCATGTTTCAGTGCAGTTCAAATATCAGGTATAAAGAACCACCAGCAAGAAAAAGAATCCTATATCTCTTGCCAGAATGTGGTCAGCTCCGGGGTGCTTTGCTAGCTGAAACACACTTTCATTGTTAAGAGGATAGAGGCTGTTTAAGAGGGATGAGAGCCAAAAAATGTTAACTACGTGTATGTGTTAAGAACAGTGCTAGGTGATCTCATATTCTATATCAGCCAAGGCTCACCATTTTACATATGTGAAAAGCGAAGTTAAAAGTGTTTTAGTAGGGCTTCCCTGGTGGTGCAGTGGTTAAGAATCTGCCTGCCAGTGCAGGGGACGCGGGTTTGAGCCCTGGTCCGGGAAGCTCCCACATGCCACGGAGCAACTAAGAGCATGCGCCACAACGACTGAGCCTGCACTCTAGAGCCCGTGAACCACAACTACTGAAGCCCACACACCTAGACCCCGCGCTCAGCAACAAAGAGAAGCCACCACAATGAGAAGCCCGCGCACCGTAACAAAGAGTAGCCCGCGCACCGTAACAAAGAGTAGCCCCCGCTCACCGCAACTAGAGAAAGCCCGCGCATAGCAAGGAAGAGCCAACGCAGCCAAAAATAAATAAATAAATCTTTTTTTAAAAAGTGTTTTAGTAACTTACTAAAAGGCACGCAATCAGTAAATCTGAGCAAGAATTCAATCCCAAATCTGTCACACTGAAGTTTAAGCTAATACATGAGATTAATAAAAACAGCACTAAATTAAAAGTTCAGAGATATTTTAATTTCATACTCTTTCACTAACGCTCTTTGGAGATAAATCATTTCTTTTATATGGGCCTTAGTTTTCACAACTATAATAGTTGGAAGCTTGACTAGATGATCTGTATGTAGTCTTCCAATTCTAAAATGTTCCACTCATTTGGATTCCTACAATAATTGCCCTGGCAATACATGCATGCTGCCACCAAGCAGCCGCAGAGACTATTAGTTCCTTTTATATCCCTAGTGGGGAGTGCATTTTGACATCAGACTTACCAGTCAATAGTACAAACTGTTAATATAACTATAAAATAACAAAATAATAAAAAGTATTATTTCCTGTAAAGCAGAAGCTTTACATTGTCTGTGAATCGTATCAGAATCACCTGTAGGTTTGTTTGGTTGTGTTTTAACATCTTTATTGGAGTATAACTGCTTTACAATGGTGTTTAGTTTCTGCTTTATAACACCTGTAGGTTTTTAAACATAGAGGAAATCCATAACCCATTGAATGAGAATCTTCAGAGACAGGACATGGGCATCTGGATTTTTGGGCTCCCATCATCCGTATATTTTATTTTATTTTATTTTTTGCCTATGTACAATATTTGTCACATCCTCTTGAATCTTTAAATGTTTCTTTTTGTTTTAAAATTTTAGCATATTCCATAATCTTCACCTACTTTTCATAAGGTGTTATCTGTTATGTTTATTCGATCTTGTGCTTCTCCTGGTTGTCTTCTTTTTTTTCTTTTTTTTGGGGGGTGGGGGCTGCCTCATGGCTTGCAGGATCTTAGTTCCCTGACCAGGAATTGGACCCTAGGGCCCCAGCAGTGAAAGCGCCAAGTTCTAACCACTGCACCACCAGGGAAGTCCCAAGACTTCTGTTTTAAATGACTTTTTTCCCACTCTAATTCATTCCTGGGATCAGTTTCATGTTTGAACATTAAACCAACCTTGCATTACTAGAATAAAGCTACTTTGATTGTGATATATGATTGTTTTACATACCATGGATACAGTTTGTGCTTCTGTTTACACATTTTGCATGCATGTTCAAAAGAGAAACTGGCCTGTGATTCTATTCTTGTAATATTCTTTTCAGTTTGGAGCTGAAGCTTATGTTGCCCTTATAAATATTTTGAGCAATATATACTTTTCTGTTTCCTGGAAGATTTTTATGTAAGATTACCAGTATTTCTTCCCTAAATATTTGGAACAATTTACTTGGAAAGCCATTTATCCCTGGAAATCATTTTCTGTAAAGGTACTTAATTATACAAACAACTTTTGCAGTAGATATAGGTTTTTGAGATATGTTTTCTTTCTTGGGTTAGTCTTGTTAGCTTGCATTTTTAAAGAATTTGTCATTTTCGATGAATTTTCAAATTTATAAATATGAAATTATCATAATTTTAACAGCTTTATTGGGATGTAATTTACATACCATAATTTCAACACTTTAATGTATACAATTCAGTGGTTCTCAGTGTAACCACTAAAAGACTTGTGTAAGCATCACAACAATCCAATTTTAGATTTCTGTCCCCCCACAAAAAACCCATTACACATGAACAAGCTTTTTTCAATCTCCTCAACCCTCTCAGCCCTAGGCAGCCACTCATCTACTTCCTGTCTCTACAGATTTGCTATTCTGGGCATTTCATATAAATGGGACCGTACAAAATGTGATCTTTTGTGAGTGGCTGCTTTTACTTTACATAATGCTTTCATGGTTCATCCATGTTGTAACATGGATCAATAGATCATTCCTTTCTATAGCTGAATGCTATTCTATTGTATGGATATTCCACATTTTGGTTATTCATTTATCCGGTTGTCATTCGAATTATTTCCACCTTTTGTTTTTAGAAATAGGCTTCTATGAACATTCACGTACAAGCTTTTGTGCAGACATAAGTTTTTATTTCTCTTAGGTATATATTTAGTAGTGGAACTGCTGGGTCATAGGGTAACTCTATGTTTAACACTTGCAGGAACTCTCAAGCTGTTTTGTAAAATGGCCGCACCATTTTACATTCCCACCAGCAATGTATGTGGGGTTCAATCTCTTCTCTTACAGCCTAGCATGTCATCTATGCTGGAAAACGTTTCACATGTAGTTGAGCAGGATGAGTACTTTACTGTTTGGTTGAGTGTTCTGTAAACATTTATTAGGTCTTGTTAATTCATAGTCTCGTCCAACTCTTCTATATCGTTGTTGATCTTCTGCCTAACTGTTCTATCCATTATTGACTGTGGAGTACTGAAGCCTCTACCTAATGTTGTGCAATTATCTATTTCTTCCTTCAATTCTTCATGGATTTTGGTATTTTCTTCTTCGTGTATTTTGGTTTTACCTTATTCAGGGCAAATATGTTAAAGATTTTTGTATCTTCCCTCTCTTTATCATAAAATGTCCCTTTTCATATCTAGTAACCTTTTTGTTTGTTTTAAAGTCTATTTTTTCTGGTATTAGTATAGCCACTTCAGCAATGCTTACGGTTGCTATTTGCATGAGGTATATTTTTTCATCCTTTTACTTTGTACACATTAGACTTTTGAATCCAAGCAGTGTCTCCTATAGAAAACATTTTTTAATACCCAGTTCGACAATATCTGCCTTTTGATTGTATTGTTTAATTCATTTACATTTAGTTTTTATTATTGATATGGTAGGATTTATTTATGTCTATCATTTTACCTTTGGTTTTCTACATGTCTCATGTTTTTGCTTTTTTGTTATTGTTCCTCCATTTTCCTTTTATAGTAAGTAGATATTTCCTACTGTAACATGTAATTCCTTTAATGATTTTTAACCACATTGTTTGAGTAATGGCTGCACTAGGGCTTATGGAATACATCTCAGAATCTCTTCAGATTTTTACTAGGTTCATTCCAGATAGAAACAGAAACTGTACTTTTATAGAGCTGTATGCCTTCCCCTCTTTTTTGTTTTTATTACATTTATATATGTTACATACTTAACAACATATTATTATAATAATTACTTCTCACAAACTTATTTTTTCAAAGAGCTTAGAGAAGAAAGTTGAGCAAATAAATATTTTTGAGTTTGTCGGGTTAATCTATTTACCATTTCTGGTTCTCTTCCTTTCTTCCTGCGGATTCAGCTTATGATCTACTGTCATTTTTATTCTAACACAGCTTTGTTCTCACTGCCTTCGTTGTGCCATATCATCAAATATATGATTTTTTTTATGTTATATAGAGAACAATCCAAATATAGTCATATTGTTTAGGCACTTACTTTTTAAATTAGTTAAGAGAAGAAAGGAGAAGAAATTTGAAATTACAGTATCTTTTATAATTCCCTACACAACTGCTCTAGTCAGCATTCTTTGTTTTGTTTGTATGCCTTGAGTTACTGTCTGCTATCATTTGAAGAACTTCCACTAGTATTGCTTGTGAAGCCCGTCTGCTAACAATGAACTCACTCAGTTTCTCTTTCTGTTTCTGAGTTATGGTGAAGTATTGATGATAAGTTGTGGAGTGGTAGGAAAAACTAAAATGCGATGTGCTGTATGATGTATGTTTCACTGAAGTGTCTTGGTCAAATTCTAATGATTTATGATAGAAATCACATAAAGCAAGCATCACAATTCTCCAGGAATGTTCTGTAGAATGCTAATGTTAATGATGAATATGTGATCTCAAATCTTTCACTTGTATTGACTTTATCTCAATAATTCTTCTCCCAACAATGCCATAACTAGAGTTGAGTTCTAAAGTGTACCTTCCTCTTTTCCAATAGAAATGGTCCCACAATTTCAGAAAGTTCTCAGAGGTGAAAAAGTGCACACGGCGTTTATCACGTTCGCAAATGCCAATGAAAATGCGAAGGTAACACTGTCCAAAAGGCAATATTCTTCTGTGAGGGCACCCAACTTTAAACAAATACACATATTCTAAATACAGCTTAGATCTGTGACATGTTTTGGCCAATGAAGTGTGAGCAGACATGATGGCCTTCAATGAGCAGCAGAGGCCTTAAATGGGCTTGTGCAGTTGGGCTCACCTCTTATGTTTCAGTGAACTTTGTGAGAAGACAGGGCCTGGGAGCTGCGGCCTCACAGTTGGGCTCCAGAGGAACATGTGTGTTACAGACCTCAAACTGACCCAAAACACGGAGCAAAACCAGCCATCTAGACGTCTAAAAGAGAGCCACTGCAGCTAGCCAATAGGTCCAAGAAAAATAAATTCTTGTTTATGGAACTGAGTTTTGGGTCGATTTGTTCCAAAGCATTATCACAGCAAGAGCTGACTAACACAACATCCTCCAAATCATTGTTATGTAAATGGATGCCACCATGCCTACAAGTAAGGCAATTGTGTACTCAAATTGTGAGAGTCCTTGAACTCTTGGTGCCTCTCCAACACAATGTACATGGCTAAATTTCCACAAATAAGTTCACTAATATACCACAAAGATCTCCCTAAGCTTTTACTAAATGTAATGCAAAGTTCTTTCTTTTCATTTTCTGCTTCTACATAGTTAAAATGCTTTTATCAATGTAAAATGGCTCTTACCTTTTGGCTTCTGTCGTGAGAGTCTTTTGAACTCTGAAACACTGTAGGATATCACCTATAAATGGAATCTAAAACATACAACAATTGAACGAATATAACAAAAAAGAAGGAGAGTCACCGATATAGAGAACAAACTAATGGTTGCCAGTGCGGAGGGGGAGGAGGGGGCAATACAGGGGTGGGGAAGTGAGAGATGTAAACTACTGGGTGTACGACAGGCTCAAGGATGTATTGTACAACACAGGGAATATAGCCAATATTTTGTAATAACTGTAAATGTAAAGTAACCTTTAAAAAGGATATAAAATTTTTTTAAAAAAGAAATTCATACTTAAAATTCGAAACAATTTAAATGTCCATCAACAGGAAAATGCACATATAAATTATTGGATTTCCCTACATGGGAATCCTACGTAGCGAGGAAAGTACATGAACTAGACAGATCTTTACGTGTCAGCATGGATGAACCTAGCAAAGATAACACTAAATAAAGCAAGTAACAAGAGAAAACAAAATAGAATACGATATGCAGTTTAAGAGTACTTAAACATGTAGCCTACATAGAAAGACATCCATGCCAGTGATGGAGACCAAGTTCAGAAGAGTGGTTACCCAGGGTCAGCTGGGGAGTGGCTGTGCTTGGGAAAGTGGTCACACCAGAGACTCTTCAACAGGAATGGTAATGTTTCACTTCACACGCTGGCTGGAGCACGGAGGAGTGTCTGCGATGTTATAATGTGAGCACGCTGCATGTAAAACCCATTGCTGACCACATCTAGGGGAACTGATGCGTGGGAGCTGGTAGTGGGTGGAGCCATCCAGAAGGTGGTGGTAGAAGAGGAACGTTGTACACGTAACGCCTAAGGCCTGACCAGAGGACGACCACTGCTCTAGAAACTGGACACAAATCCAATTTCTACGGCCAATCTTAGAAGACAACCTGAGGCATATTTAAAATTTTAACACTTTATGTGCGCAAAAATACATTCAATTCAGGCAGCACAAAGCGGAAGAGGTGAGGAGCACTCCAGCCACAGGAGCTGCAGGGATGTTTATTTTAAAAGGGCAGAAGCAAAGCAAGGAAACGAGTGATTTGCTATGGCTTTAACGCCTAGTTGGTGGTTTGTGACTGGGTGTCCTCAGCGGTGTTCGTCACCCTGAGGCGCTGACAGGCTTAGATTTTGGTTGGTTTAAGTAGGCGGCCGCATCGCTAGAGCCACCGCAGGCTAACGGCCTCCTTGCAGGGTTAATTTACTAACACCAATTGTCTGAGTCCTTCCTCTTACTCAGTCACTTCACTTCCTACGCCTCAGTTTCTCTTCTCTAAAGTGGATATTCAGTAGTAAATTCTCTGTGGAGGTGTCAGGACAAAACAAAGTGATTATTAGGAACCACGATCATGTCCTGAATGCACGGAACACGTCACCGTTTGCCAACCACCGTGTCAAGTCAGCAGAAACGACAGAAATTAAGAGCTCTCCGCAGAAATTCACACACCCGTGCACCAGGTAAGGGACCACAGGCAGACGTTCACTCAGCCTTTCCTGCGTGCCTCAAGGAGTTCACGCTCTCTCCTGGGCGGGGCGAGCAGAGACACTTTGAGGGAGTTTAACTACTTTTAAAATGCGCTGATACAACCATGTCTCACTTTTGTTTGGATCAGTCAGCAAACGCTTTTTGGAAACCCCAAATTCTCCACACCTCCTACCTTTTGCGCTGCCGTAGTCTCGAAGCTGCCGACACCGCTCCTCAAGCCGCGTCGTCAGGGGAGGCGGGTCTGCGTGCGGACGCACGGCGAGCGCGCAGAAGTCTTCGAGCCCCGCCCCCACGGGCCCGCCCGGAGGCTTAAACCGCAACCCCGCGGCTCGGGAGGCAGTTGATGCCCGCGCCAACACCAGGCCGCGTGTGGGCTCCGGACCGCGGCATGGAGGCCCCGGCCTAGCTGGGGCCCGTGGCCCTATGTCTTCGGGCCGCAGCCGCCGGGCGGTGGGCGCCCGAGGGGCCGGGAGGCGAGCCGAAACCCACAGGCGTGTGTGGGCATCCTGTCTGCAGCCAGCGTCCCCGAGGCCGCGCTCAGGCCATGATCACTCGGTGAAGCTGCGCCCGGACAGCACGGCCGACTCCTTCTCGCGCTCTGAGGACCTGTGCGCGCTGCAGGACTCAGTGCCTCTGCCCTCCGTGTGGGCTTCCCTGAGGGAGGGCCTGCTGGACTTAACGCCGACTGCCTCCGCGGGTAGACTGGGCGCCGCTCCTGAGCACCCTCTGCCCCTGATCTGTATCCAGAGCTTCTTCCAGCCACGGCTTGTCGAGACAGGTTTGTACTTCCCGCTTCCACGGGCCCTCGTGTGGGCGCTGAGAAGCGGGGTTTTAAATGGTTAAAGGTGGAGGGTGGGCACTAGAACCGGTGCCCAGTGCCCGGGTGTGCGTGCACTAGACGGGGCGTGCGGCCTAGGACTCCTGCCAGCTCGGTGACCCCGGCCGAGTGCCTTAAGGCTTCAAGGTCTCAGTGTTCTCATCTGTAGCATGGGCTTAACAGGACCCAGCCTCCGTGGCGGTTACGAGGATGCACTGTGTTAATGCTTCTAGACTCTACAAAGTAGAACACTTAGCACAGTTTGGAGTATCGTTAATTGTTGCACAGATGTTACCTGGTCTGTTGAATGACTTTGCCTGGTACACACCAAAGCGATTAGGAAATGGATATATCCCAGCTTCATTTCCTTTCCATTCAAACAGGGCTCGGGAAAAAAAATTTTTTTTCAATAGGTGTATCATATATAGTGGAAAGAGCACCGGTGTCAAGGCAGCTTAGGGTTTGAATTCCAGAGCTTATGCTCTCTGTGGCCTGGACAGGTTTCTTTTGCACTACAATCCACACACTTGTAAAATGACATTAAAAACCACTCTTTCTGTGGGTTCTTAGAATTAATTAAGCAGGTTATGTGTGTAAAGTATCCTGGCACTTGAATGAGTTGTCAGAACCAAGGGCTGCTGGAGACCATGCTTCTGCCCTAGGTAATCTTCCCTTCTACTGGGCAGCAAGTAAACACAAGCACAGGAGTCAGTGCTCTGGAAGAAGTGAGTTCTGCTGCTACAGAGCACAGAATCTCTTTTTTCTTTGATTTAATTTTTATTCTATATTGGAGGATAGTTGATTTACAATATTGTGTTAGTTTCAGGTGTACAGTAAAGTGATTCAGTTATACATATATCCATTCCTTTTCAGATTCTTTTCCCGTACACTTTGTTACAGGATATGGAGTAGAGGTCCCTGTGCTATGCAGTAGGTCCTTGTTGATTATTTTATATATAGTCGTGTGTATATGTTAATGCCAAACTCCTAATGTATCCCTCCCCGCCATCTTTCCCCTTTGCAGAGCACAGAAACTTGGAAGGGCAAGTTCAGGGTAGGATTCTTGGAGGAAGTGCCGTCCTTTCTAAGGATATGTAGAAGCTCCTGGGGTGGCAGGAGAGAGCAGTGTGTGTTGAAGTTTGAGAAATGTAAGAAAATATGGCAAAACTAATGTACAGGACTGGAACTCAGGGTTTGGGAAAGAAATGAGAGTCGATACTGAAAACTTAGTGGGGCCCAACAGAAAGGCGCCTTGTTTGTCCTGTCAGAAGTTTGGATGTTTATCCTGAAGGCTGCGGGAAACACCAAAGAACAGTGAAATGGAATTCTGGTTTAGAGGCTCACTTGGACCTCCATGTGGAAGGCAGTTGATTGGGTGCAGGGTGAATTGTAATCTAAGGGTCCCACTTAAGTTATAAAAGGTGGGACCGGGTTGTGCAGATCTGAGAGAGAATGGGTGAGGCCTGGTGACCAGTTAGAAAAGGGAGGGCAGCAAGCGTGGGTGACAGTTTACAGCTGCATCTTTTTGAGAGATACAGAGCACAGTAGAAAGGGATTGGGGGTGGCGAGAGGATCTTACTTCATCTTCAGTGCTTTAGAGGGGCCTGGTAGATAGGTCTGGGCCCAAGGTACAGATGTGGGCTTTTGGGAGGACAGGTGTTTGAAGGCATGGTAGAGACTTAGGTTATCCACAAGAATATCCAAAGAATCATAGGTCTGAGAGTTTTTTTAAGTGTGTATATTTGAGGATGTTTATAAGCTGAGAGAAAGTAGCCAACAGAGGAAGGGTGTAAAGATCTAGGAGAGGAAGTGATTGTTCATTTGTTTTTGAAAAGCTGAACACTTATCATGTGCCTGGCCCGTTTCTAGGATCTGGGGTTCACACCTTATGTTATCTCTTCTGCAAGGACAGTTCAATTCATCCCCTGGTGAAAAGAAGTCAGATGATTCTTTGCATCCCATTCAGGTGTAAGAACTGTTTTGTACCTCTGAAGGGAAGCAAGCTCTATCCTTTGGTCACCTGCTGATGATAATAGCATTGGCTGAGACCTGACCATTTACAGTGAAGGCACTTCTGTAGGTAATAAGTTCCAGGAGGGCCCGAACTGAGTATGTCTGTTTCAGCATTCAGCATGGTTTAGCATCTGAGAGGCCGGTACATTATTGGCATATAGTAGACTTAAAAATGAATATTTGTGGATTGTCTGAATGAGTGGATGTGTGTGATTCACATCCTATTTGCAGGTCCTATGCCCTGCAATGGATTTTCAGTGTCAGGTTGTGAAAGTATTTATGACGGGGATTGGCATTGTTCCCTATCTAATGGATAAAGATTACACATGAAAGGACTTTACACTGACATCCTAAAAGCCTCATAGGAATTACTTAACAAAAAAATAAAATTGGATTCTGTATAATTTCTAATTAAGCTGGCCAGAACACTGGTATTTCAGCCAGTCCTCTGGTAGTCCCGATGACGTCCCCATGATCACCCAGGCATAATCAGAATGGCTTTAGGATTTGGGAGCCAAAATGTTCCTCAGTATTTACGGCTTTGCTCGTCCATTTAGGAAAATGGACTATTGAAAAAATAGCTTCAGACACAATATGGCATTTTATGATTTAGCATGAAATCTGAGAAATATAGAGGTTATCGGAAGCCTGCAATGGTAACGTTCCCTCTGCTATTGAAGTTATTGTCTTTAAACAAAGATTCTACATCAGTAATGCTAAATATATATATTTTATGATATTCAGGTTAATTTCCAATTCTAAGGAAGTAATTGGTTGGTTGGTATGAGAGATGGTGTGGCTTCCAAAGGTGAAAAGTATTATTTTGTTGTAATTTCCGGCTACCTAAGGATGGGAGAGGCCCAGGACACTGCAGTCAGTATATTATGTGGAGCAGGTTATATTGTGGTTTATTTATGAACTTTTACATGTTTATTTTCTTCTTTGCGGTATGCGGGCCTCTCACTGTTGCGGCCTCTCCCGTTGAGGAGCACAGGCTCCGGACGCGCAGGCTCAGCGGCCATGGCTCACGGGCCTAGCCACTCCGCGGCATGTGGGATCTTCCCCGACTGGGGCACGAACCCGTGTCCCCTGCATCGGCAGGCAGACTCTCAACCACTGCGCCACAAGGGAAGCCCACATGTTTATTTTCTATGCAAGTTTGTGTGCTCCTTTTTGAGTTTTGGTAGATAAGTGTTTTGTAACTTTGGAATACTTGGAGTTATATATATATATATATATATTTTAATGTAGTAGTTAAAGCCGTGGAGAGTGTACTAGTCTACCTAGGTTCAAATTCTGGCTTTACCCTATGACTTCCCTGTGGCTTCCTCTGCTCACCTATTAAAAAGGAGGATAATAAGACTGCTGTGGTGAGTTACATACTAAGTGCTATTTAAGCATTTGCTATAATGATCATGTATACTCGAAGGCAAGGAACTTGCCCCTTGATCGTCTCTGTATTCCTAGTGCTTAAGAATTCCTAGTGCTTTCCTAGTGCATTGTCTTAGGATAGAGATAGCTCAGTGTAGTTCTTCTCACTATAAAGTACTGTTACGTTGAAAGTCTTTGCTTGTGTACTAATAATCTATGACATATCTGCTGAGGACAAGGAAAGGAATAGTTTTAAAACTGCAATGGATAACAAAAGATTGTATGATGTAACGCCTTTATTATGTAATTATAAAACTAACAAATGATCATGGTAGAAAATTTGAAAAACTCCTAGACAAAAGAGAGATCAACAAAATTTGGAGTAACTTTCAGAGTGTAGAGCTGTCCATGAATATTAGTGCTTTCATATTTTCCAGGACTTTCAGTAGACTCTGCTTCTTAAGAGTCTATTCATGATATTTTACTTTAATGATGTTTTCATCATGGGGACACACACACACACAGAAATCTGTTAAAAAAAAAAAAGAAAGGCATGTAAATCACTGATGTTTCAGATAGCCACATGAAATAAAGTGAGAAAGGTCAACAAGCTGAAAGAATGTGGAGTAGCATCTCCTTAATTGCTTACATAACTCTGATAATTACCTCTTTGTGGATAAAGTAATTAATGGGGAATCTAATTCAAGAAAAATGTATGAACTTCAAGCCTTCTCGAAGCCAAGTATTTCTTTCCACAAAAGGTTACTTTCTACAGCCATGCTTCCTTATTACCAGACAGGGAAAGAGTATTGTATGGCAAAGGATCTTCCTGAAGGAGGGTGCTTCCCACACTGATTGTCATAAATGACTTCGGAATGACTGTTGCTGTATTACCAAAATCTTAAACTAGGATGTTTTTGACAAATGCGGTCCTTAGTTAATTTTTAGAGCTACAAACTGTCAGATGGCTCTGAAATAACAATTGTCTGGCTATTCTTCTTCATATTGATCACAATATGGTAATGACCTTGAGGTATGACTAAAAAGCAGGAAGGTGTGAGTCTTCCTTTGGTGCCAGAGTGAAATGCGAGTTGGAGTTGGAGTTGGAAAAGAGGCCCACAACCAAGTGATAGAGAAGGAACTGTGAGGTCATTGGTGAAAAACCAGGTTGAAGTTAAGGTGAAGAGGCATGAGGAAATGGGCAACTGTTCCAGTATTACAAAGATCATCAAGAAGCATATCCATGAATGTGGTTTGTATTGCAATCTGCTGAAAAAGAGACAAATATCCTGGCCTGGCCTTCATGGAGATTATATTTTATTGATTCTGATAATAGATTATTGTTGAAAAGGGCCTCCTATAAATTATAACCATGCAAAGGCAGCAAGATAATTTATTTTTCTTTATGTATGTGTTTCTCATTCCTACTCACTTCTCTCTTAGGGGAACAGAAAATCACACACACAAAAAAATGTCAAGTCTCAGCTATTCCTTTTCAAAATAATTTTTTTCCAAATTCCAGTGGAGGCAATAGGTTAACTGTTAAGATTTGTAAGGCCCAAAAACTAGATTTTTACAAAGTGTAGCCAAATTCCATTCCATAAATAATAGCGTTGGAAAGAATATGTGGTGATACAAAGTTGGAAAAAGCTGGTTTTCCTTCCGTGAATGGCTTCACTGTGTTGGGAGAAGAGGCACAGAAGAAATCAAAGTAATTAAACATGGGGTGAGTTTTCCTGATAGGGGACTCTAGTGCTTTAAAATAGACTAGATAATCCTAGGGATAATCTGAGGGTAGAACAGACCAATGCCTCATTTCCAATCTGGTACCCTGGAAGAAAACAGTGTATTTCCTTTGAGGTCTTGAGAGGTTTTTCTTCTGCTTTGTTTTGGTTTTGGTTCATTTTGCAATCAACCTTATTAAGGTATCATTTACATACAATAAAATGCAGACATTTTTAGTCAACGGTTCAGTGACTTTTAATTAATGTATACATTTGTTTAACTACCACCCCCATAAAGATAGATAACAATTCTAAAACCCTAGAAAGTTTCCTCCTAGGCTTTTGCAAAAGTATCCCCATCTCCCACCCCAAGGCAACCACGGATCTGTTTTTTATCTTTAGAGATGACTTTTGCCCAGTTTAGAATCTCATGTAAGTTGAATAATACAGTAGGTGCCCTTTTGATCTGGCTTCACTTGCTCAGCATATGGTTTTTGAGATGCATTCATGTTGGGATGTTTTAAACCAGGACTTTAGCCTGGGTGGCTGATGTTGTCTGAAGGCACCTATAGGTACATCTGAGTCTCTGGCATTGTCACTGTCTGTTCTTGGCTCAGTATTTTCAACTTGACTAAGAAGCACAAGGTTGAAGTAAGGAAGATCATTGTCAGTATAATGGAGGTGAAGTGGGTTCTGTTATATAATATTCTCAGCAAAAATAGACCTGCTTGGAATCATTGTGTTGATAATCGACAAGGATTCTCTTCCTCCAAAAGCCTTGATACTATATAAAACTTCTAAAGGACGCTGTCCTAGGACCCTTCTTTTAGTTTTCATATTTTGGGAAACATTTCTGGAAAATTCAAATGCTCGCAACCTGAAAGAAGCAATTATTCACCTGAAGCCTAACTCTGCTAAAGTTGAGTTGTCCGACCTTTACATACTGATAGAACCCAAATAGCCTTGCAAAACAATGCTCTCTTATTGGGTATAAGCATATAGATTGTTTAAGATGGACGTGTATATGCAGTAAAGTGAAAAAACAAAGAATCTTTGAGTTTCCCTTGCTGGGTTTTTTTTATTTTTTCATTTAAGTTTCTATAGCGTATGCTAATAGTTCAGGGAAACCTCAGGTTAGTTTTAGGTCTACTCTTTACATAAATGTTGAAGTACTCCATACCCACCTTTTTTCTACCTTCCTTCTTTTCTTCCATCTTTCCTTTCTAACTTCTTATAATCCATTATACTTAATCCTGCATTTGCTGAGGTGGCAATTAGTGTAGGAAAATACTGTGAAATTTTGCTGTTCAGAATGCATGTTGACCAAATTCTATATTGAGAAAAGGTCTGAATTTACCCAGAGTAACCCTTTCTCAGAGTCTTTGAATAAACGCCATAGAAAGTGGGCTATATATAATGTCCTGACAGGTATGTAGAACTCATAGCAATTGCCCTAAAGAGCTTACCTAGCATAGATGCATATGAATGCATTTAATGATTGTTTTATTGGCAGCAGTGCCGACATACACAGTCTGTTTGGTTTTATATCATTCTCATTACCTGCTGTTTACCACTGTATACATTGCTAATGGCGTGGTTTCTATGGCTTGTGAATTTCACGGCCAAATAATATGTAATTTATTCCACAATTCAGTGTAGAAGATGGAGACTCCATAACTTTTCGTGTGCTCTTTGCCCCTTTGGAATGTATTACACTGAGATCAGGCAAAGTAATAAATTTATTTCAAATGTGCATGATAGCTTAACATCAGTTAGGACTGATGGGCAATATTTCTTCTTCCAGCAACATAACAGTTTTTAAAGACTAAGCCATTGAACGTGGAGTCACTGAACATGGGACTCAGTTCACTGGGATCCTTCTTAGAAAAATAAAGGACAACTTGGATTGGATTTGTGTGGCTTATTCAAGTAGTAACTAATCAGCTACATGTTGGTAAACTTAATTTGTCACAATCGTTTGGTATTTTATTAACTCTCTTCCCCTTCTTCCCCCGACTCGCACGAGAACGGATCATGAGTATCTTAAAACATATTAAGTCATCTTCCATCCCTGTTAATCTAACTACAAACGCACACTTTCCTTATCCAATGTAACTTACTGTCTTTTAGAGTGGCTGGGGTTTTAATTCTCTACAAAATTAAAACCAGCAAAGAGAAACATTTTCAAGGAGCCACCACATTGTAGCGCTTTAGAAGGAAGACTTTAGAATTAAGGGCAACTATATCATTTTATAGCTAAAGCACCTGAGGCCTAAAGTAGGAAGGTAACCATCAAGGTCAGGGGAGGGGTGGAAGATCAGGTTTCAAGCTGAGGAAGAGTCTACAGGGACTCAATCTGAGCAGGTCGGAAACTGAAAGAGACCACAAATGTTCTAGGAAGGCTGGCATCTGGCCTCAAGTGTGGCATTCAGACAGGGAGTGGGCCCGGGGGAACTGCGCTTCTGCAGTAGGCAGAGAAGTCCACTTCCTCTCCGGAAAGTGCCACTGACATCAGGGAGTTGAGGGGAAAGAGCAATGAATTCCAGTCCACCTGAGAGAGAAGGCCAGTTTGATTAACTCTGAATTTAGGCCTATTTCAGATACTTCTTGAGAAAGAACTTGGACAAGAGCAAGTCCCATGCAGCCTCTTTTAAATCCATGCCCAGTATTTTCTGGTGGAGCTGCTTAAACCCTCCAAGTGACTCCAGTATTTTAATTTCACTCTATAT
The DNA here is from genome assembly GCF_949774975.1 of Lagenorhynchus albirostris. Taxonomy (NCBI): domain Eukaryota; kingdom Metazoa; phylum Chordata; class Mammalia; order Artiodactyla; family Delphinidae; genus Lagenorhynchus; species Lagenorhynchus albirostris. Next base: position 32,403,609 of record NC_083111.1, read on the forward strand.
TTAATTCCGACAGTTCTATGATTGACTATTTAATGGTCAAATGAGTAGGGTCACAAAAGAGTGTGAATGTATTTTTACAGGATGAGGATGGGCGGAGTGGAGCAGTCTGGAATAGGACACCAATAAAAACGGATCTTGGTAAAGAAGAACGTCTATTAGACATGGAGAGGAATTCGCAAGGAAATTAGTGCCTGACACCACGCCCTTCTCTCTGCATGTTTAGAAGCTAGTTTCTAATTTTATTTTCATAGGAGATGTGCCTGTGATGAATTGTCTTTTACCTCCACACAATTTATCACATGGACATATTGTGAAGTTTGTGTGAGAGAAAGCAAGTATTAGAATGTGTCTTGCAAGGAGCTATAAACACTTCCTGGAACAATCTAGGGTAGAAGGAAAAGGAAAGGAAGGTGGAAACAAAGGAGAAAGACAGCTAATGATGCTGGAGTCTCCCGCTGGGATTTGTGGTATCTCTTTTTGAAACTAAGTACAGAAAGTCAGACCTTGACTGATTGTTTCTTGATCACGGTTTGTTTTCATTTTTGTTTTTCTCTTGCTCTCTCATCAGTTATTCCAGCCAGTGCCAAGTCATTTTCAGTTTCAGTAAGCATGCCTGTCTTGTTTCCATTTGCATTATTCATGCAAACGTTGAACTGATGACCCCGAGTTATCACGGAAATAAGTGGATAAACCTAAATAAAATCTAACAGCACAAAAGAGTAATAATAAAATATATCAAAAATTAGAATGCATTAAAACAAATGGAAGAAGAAAAAGTAGTAAAAGAAATTTAAGATCTCAGCATTGCTTGAGAAGCAGTAAAAGAGCTAATAAGTCATGGTACATGTGTAACTGCTACTTGTGTAAAATTAACAAGCTAATATAAGGGAAAATGGAATTTGAAGAAATCTCAAAGGAAGAAATAAGAGCAAAAGGAACATAACAAGGTGGGACAAAGAGTAAACAAGGAGTAAACGGTCTGTAAGAAAATACATTAACTGTAAATACTCAAATTAAAGGACAAGGATTATTGAAACAAACAAAAAACATAATTCTATGCCACCTACAAAAGACAAGAGTCAGATTGAAAATGAAAGGATTCAAAAGTTATGTCATAACAACAATAAGTAAAATTGAAGAAGATTTTTTAATGTTAACATAGATTTGAAAGCAAAAAGTATCACTGGCGATAAGGCAGGATAATAAAACCCACTGTTACTTTACAAGGAATATATTATAAATCTAAACCTCAATGCAATATATGAAGGGAAATTCCAAAAATCTAAGTAGAAATAGAAAAATCTAAATTACCTAGATCAGAAACATAGAACCACAACAACAAATCAGCAGATTATAGAAGATCTGAATACCATCATGAAAAACTTTGGCCTAAATTTACATAAAACACCGCACCAACAATGATGGAATATATATATTATGCAGAAATTTTTAGGTGCACATGGCACATTTATCAAATTGACTATATTCTGGTTATAACACAAGACTCTGAATAAGCAAGAAATTTAAACCTATATAACCAATATTTTACCAAATAGTTGGATATTAAAAACATACTTCTGATCATTATGTAGGTCAAAGATAAAGTTGCAATGGGAATTAGAATTTTATTAATTCAATGATAATGAAAATATGCCATAACAAAACCTGTGGGTTGCAAATAAAGCTGTGGTCATAGAGAAGTTTATGTATTCCAGTTATACTCTCTAAATATAAAAGGGAAAGGAATAAAGCAACTAGAAGATAACCTATCACCCTGAGGTAGGCAGCTAGCTCCTGAACTGTACCTGTTGGGGAAGGTAGGGCAGAACTTCAGGAGGCCAGCTGGGAGCACGGTGAACACCATGTCAGGAGCAGTCTCCAAGAAAGAGAATTTAATGTACAAAGGGATGCCTAAAATATATTTAAGAGCTAGCACCCTGACCCCTCTTAAGGATGACTTGTGTTGCTGGGGAAAAAATAAGAAGTGCTCGATGTAGAAGGTGAATCGCTTTATAATTCCCAGGAGAATCTTGGTACCAGGACCACACAAGAAAGAACTTGGAGTCCCCATGGCTAATCCAGCAGAGAGAAAAGGAGGAACAGAGATGCGAGAGAAAATAAAGGGAACTCCTGGTGCAATTCTGTGCTGCTGCAGGCCCAAGTCCAGGTATGTGCTCTCTATCTCCACATCTTAAATAAAAGCCACCATGTTCCTCAGTCTTTCAGGTACTTAGAATTTCTCTTTAGAACCTAAAAATGGGGTCACGTTTCCTGTCTGCATTGCTAGAGTACAAAATAGAGGCAGGATGTTTGAAATAGTTCTCCATCTGGCAGAGGAGGCCTTGAAGCTGTGAGCCACTCACTGCAAACCAGCAGGACATGAAGGATTCTTGAGCAGATCTGAAGCTACTGGGAGGCCTTTGAGGAGTTAAATCCCATAGTATATACTGTACCTTCAATGGCCCCTTCTCCCTCTCTGTCCAGCCTTCCTCCACTCCCGTGGGGGCCCAAAGGGGTTTAATGAGCACTCTTTGACTTGTACTTGGTGGTCCCAGAACTTGACGTGGGCTTGGAGACTTCCATGAAAAGTCTGCCTTCCATCTACTGGCTTGGGTTTCTTGGGCTCTCTGCTCCAGGCTAATAGCTTCAACCTGCTTTTTCCATTTCTGCCAATAATCCCCCTCTCCAGACCTTCCTAATGCTCTTCTGGGGCGGGGGGAGACTTACTGAGAGCAATATTTATTTCTAGAGGGAGAGGTGACCACATGACTTCACAGTGGTCGTCCCCTTGATGATTCAGTTTCTGTCTAGATTAGTCGTGGGTGTTTGTGCACCCCAGCCTCACCCCCAGGAGGCTTTAGAACACTGTCCTTATCTCAGCACTGAGCCTCTCTCTAGCCTCCTTCCCTCTCTCTCCTTACCCATCTTTACCCACAGACTCGCAGGCTTTCTGCACTTCTGATGAAGATAAGCACTTCACAGAACCTCTGCTACAGAACCAAACATATTGAAATGACTCTTTACGAAGATACTGAAACAACAGAAAAAGAATACATGACGATTGTTTCTCCTGAGGGTTCACTTACTTAGGGGGCCTTTAGCAAACTTTGACTGATAAATCTAACCTTTCCTTCCTTGGCAATAGTTGATCACACTGTGAGGAAAACAAGTTAGAGAATGGAAAAATAATATTTGGATTTCAACGAAATAATAAAGATGCAGGGGCTATCTTTGACTTTTGCAAGGTGAGAAGACAGTTTACATTTTGATTATTTGATGGCAGGAATCCCTTTTAAAACAGGGCCAGTCTACATGATGCCTTTAAAAATCAACCTTTTCAAATATAGCCATAACCCCCACAAGATTTCTTGATTTCTCTGGGGTCAGATAAACCGTCACATTTCACAGTGGTGCCCTGTACATGAAAGTGATAAACATAACCTGGAAGCACAGCAGTGGCTAAAAATATGGAGCTGGTAGCCATTCGTTGAAATTATTTTTTGCTTTTAATTCATTGCATAAAATGCTAATGTCCAAATTAAGGCAGGTACATCTTACCAACCGTCAAGAGCTTCAACCCTGCTAACAGCTAAGTATGCACTTTTAAACCCTACTTTGACTGCTCCAGAAACTTACTGGGTTTCTTTAATGCCTCTTTTACTATTTCCTTTGTGTCATTTTGTTTTTCTTTAAAAACACAGCTGTGTGATCTTGGGGAAGTTATATTATTTCCTTGAGACTTGGTTGCCTTCTCTGTGCATATCTGGGTATAATTTTAGTATTGCTCAATAAAATTTTTGTTGATAATGAAAATATTCTATATCTGTACTATGTAAAGCAGTATTCAACAGCTACATGGAGCTAATAATAAACATCTTTGAAATATGGCAAATGCAAATGAGGAGCTGAATTTTTAATCTTATTTTTAAATTTGTTTAAATATAAATAACGCCACGTGGCTAGCATCTGTTGACAGTACAGATCTACATAATATTTTAAGGACACTCTCCACTCAAAAACTCTACCATTCATTAACTCAACCTAAATATTTTTGCCCCCTGACAAACAGAAAATAATTTATGCTTCCCTTGAAATTATCTGTCAAGTCCTTTATCAGTTTGGGGACATTATATTCTTAAAATTCACTTTGCTTTATGAAACTTTAATAATGTTGGAGTTCCCTGCCCTTGGTACCACCTTTGTGATGATGGGAAATATTGTGGATGATCAAGGACCATTTCAAGAGATCATGGAGAGAAATCTCCTTTTGGATTTAATTTCATTATGAGGATGTCAAAATGCTAAATTACTTAAAATAAAACCCATAAAACACCCTTCCTCTGTTGGCTACTTTCTCTCAGCTTATAAACATCCTCAAATATACACACTTAAAAAAACTCTCAGACCTATGATTCTTTGGATATTCTTGTGGATAACCTAAGTCTCTACCATGCCTTCAAACACCTGTCCTCCCAAAAGCCCACATCTGTACCTTGGGCCCAGACCTATCTACCAGGCCCCTCTAAAGCACTGAAGATGAAGTAAGATCCTCTCGCCACCCCCAATCCCTTTCTACTGTGCTCTGTATCTCTCAAAAAGATGCAGCTGTAAACTGTCACCCACGCTTGCTGCCCTCCCTTTTCTAACTGGTCACCAGGCCTCACCCATTCTCTCTCAGATCTGCACAACCCGGTCCCACCTTTTATAACTTAAGTGGGACCCTTAGATTACAATTCACCCTGCACCCAATCAACTGCCTTCCACATGGAGGTCCAAGTGAGCCTCTAAACCAGAATTCCATTTCACTGTTCTTTGGTGTTTCCCGCAGCCTTCAGGATAAACATCCAAACTTCTGACAGGACAAACAAGGCGCCTTTCTGTTGGGCCCCACTAAGTTTTCAGTATCGACTCTCATTTCTTTCCCAAACCCTGAGTTCCAGTCCTGTACATTAGTTTTGCCATATTTTCTTACATTTCTCAAACTTCAACACACACTGCTCTCTCCTGCCACCCCAGGAGCTTCTACATATCCTTAGAAAGGACGGCACTTCCTCCAAGAATCCTACCCTGAACTTGCCCTTCCAAGTTTCTGTGCTCTGCAAAGGGGAAAGATGGCGGGGAGGGATACATTAGGAGTTTGGCATTAACATATACACACGACTATATATAAAATAATCAACAAGGACCTACTGCATAGCACAGGGACCTCTACTCCATATCCTGTAACAAAGTGTACGGGAAAAGAATCTGAAAAGGAATGGATATATGTATAACTGAATCACTTTACTGTACACCTGAAACTAACACAATATTGTAAATCAACTATCCTCCAATATAGAATAAAAATTAAATCAAAGAAAAAAGAGATTCTGTGCTCTGTAGCAGCAGAACTCACTTCTTCCAGAGCACTGACTCCTGTGCTTGTGTTTACTTGCTGCCCAGTAGAAGGGAAGATTACCTAGGGCAGAAGCATGGTCTCCAGCAGCCCTTGGTTCTGACAACTCATTCAAGTGCCAGGATACTTTACACACATAACCTGCTTAATTAATTCTAAGAACCCACAGAAAGAGTGGTTTTTAATGTCATTTTACAAGTGTGTGGATTGTAGTGCAAAAGAAACCTGTCCAGGCCACAGAGAGCATAAGCTCTGGAATTCAAACCCTAAGCTGCCTTGACACCGGTGCTCTTTCCACTATATATGATACACCTATTGAAAAAAAATTTTTTTTCCCGAGCCCTGTTTGAATGGAAAGGAAATGAAGCTGGGATATATCCATTTCCTAATCGCTTTGGTGTGTACCAGGCAAAGTCATTCAATAGACCAGGTAACATCTGTGCAACAATTAACGATACTCCAAACTGTGCTAAGTGTTCTACTTTGTAGAGTCTAGAAGCATTAACACAGTGCATCCTCGTAACCGCCACGGAGGCTGGGTCCTGTTAAGCCCATGCTACAGATGAGAACACTGAGACCTTGAAGCCTTAAGGCACTCGGCCGGGGTCACCGAGCTGGCAGGAGTCCTAGGCCGCACGCCCCGTCTAGTGCACGCACACCCGGGCACTGGGCACCGGTTCTAGTGCCCACCCTCCACCTTTAACCATTTAAAACCCCGCTTCTCAGCGCCCACACGAGGGCCCGTGGAAGCGGGAAGTACAAACCTGTCTCGACAAGCCGTGGCTGGAAGAAGCTCTGGATACAGATCAGGGGCAGAGGGTGCTCAGGAGCGGCGCCCAGTCTACCCGCGGAGGCAGTCGGCGTTAAGTCCAGCAGGCCCTCCCTCAGGGAAGCCCACACGGAGGGCAGAGGCACTGAGTCCTGCAGCGCGCACAGGTCCTCAGAGCGCGAGAAGGAGTCGGCCGTGCTGTCCGGGCGCAGCTTCACCGAGTGATCATGGCCTGAGCGCGGCCTCGGGGACGCTGGCTGCAGACAGGATGCCCACACACGCCTGTGGGTTTCGGCTCGCCTCCCGGCCCCTCGGGCGCCCACCGCCCGGCGGCTGCGGCCCGAAGACATAGGGCCACGGGCCCCAGCTAGGCCGGGGCCTCCATGCCGCGGTCCGGAGCCCACACGCGGCCTGGTGTTGGCGCGGGCATCAACTGCCTCCCGAGCCGCGGGGTTGCGGTTTAAGCCTCCGGGCGGGCCCGTGGGGGCGGGGCTCGAAGACTTCTGCGCGCTCGCCGTGCGTCCGCACGCAGACCCGCCTCCCCTGACGACGCGGCTTGAGGAGCGGTGTCGGCAGCTTCGAGACTACGGCAGCGCAAAAGGTAGGAGGTGTGGAGAATTTGGGGTTTCCAAAAAGCGTTTGCTGACTGATCCAAACAAAAGTGAGACATGGTTGTATCAGCGCATTTTAAAAGTAGTTAAACTCCCTCAAAGTGTCTCTGCTCGCCCCGCCCAGGAGAGAGCGTGAACTCCTTGAGGCACGCAGGAAAGGCTGAGTGAACGTCTGCCTGTGGTCCCTTACCTGGTGCACGGGTGTGTGAATTTCTGCGGAGAGCTCTTAATTTCTGTCGTTTCTGCTGACTTGACACGGTGGTTGGCAAACGGTGACGTGTTCCGTGCATTCAGGACATGATCGTGGTTCCTAATAATCACTTTGTTTTGTCCTGACACCTCCACAGAGAATTTACTACTGAATATCCACTTTAGAGAAGAGAAACTGAGGCGTAGGAAGTGAAGTGACTGAGTAAGAGGAAGGACTCAGACAATTGGTGTTAGTAAATTAACCCTGCAAGGAGGCCGTTAGCCTGCGGTGGCTCTAGCGATGCGGCCGCCTACTTAAACCAACCAAAATCTAAGCCTGTCAGCGCCTCAGGGTGACGAACACCGCTGAGGACACCCAGTCACAAACCACCAACTAGGCGTTAAAGCCATAGCAAATCACTCGTTTCCTTGCTTTGCTTCTGCCCTTTTAAAATAAACATCCCTGCAGCTCCTGTGGCTGGAGTGCTCCTCACCTCTTCCGCTTTGTGCTGCCTGAATTGAATGTATTTTTGCGCACATAAAGTGTTAAAATTTTAAATATGCCTCAGGTTGTCTTCTAAGATTGGCCGTAGAAATTGGATTTGTGTCCAGTTTCTAGAGCAGTGGTCGTCCTCTGGTCAGGCCTTAGGCGTTACGTGTACAACGTTCCTCTTCTACCACCACCTTCTGGATGGCTCCACCCACTACCAGCTCCCACGCATCAGTTCCCCTAGATGTGGTCAGCAATGGGTTTTACATGCAGCGTGCTCACATTATAACATCGCAGACACTCCTCCGTGCTCCAGCCAGCGTGTGAAGTGAAACATTACCATTCCTGTTGAAGAGTCTCTGGTGTGACCACTTTCCCAAGCACAGCCACTCCCCAGCTGACCCTGGGTAACCACTCTTCTGAACTTGGTCTCCATCACTGGCATGGATGTCTTTCTATGTAGGCTACATGTTTAAGTACTCTTAAACTGCATATCGTATTCTATTTTGTTTTCTCTTGTTACTTGCTTTATTTAGTGTTATCTTTGCTAGGTTCATCCATGCTGACACGTAAAGATCTGTCTAGTTCATGTACTTTCCTCGCTACGTAGGATTCCCATGTAGGGAAATCCAATAATTTATATGTGCATTTTCCTGTTGATGGACATTTAAATTGTTTCGAATTTTAAGTATGAATTTCTTTTTTAAAAAAATTTTATATCCTTTTTAAAGGTTACTTTACATTTACAGTTATTACAAAATATTGGCTATATTCCCTGTGTTGTACAATACATCCTTGAGCCTGTCGTACACCCAGTAGTTTACATCTCTCACTTCCCCACCCCTGTATTGCCCCCTCCTCCCCCTCCGCACTGGCAACCATTAGTTTGTTCTCTATATCGGTGACTCTCCTTCTTTTTTGTTATATTCGTTCAATTGTCGTATGTTTTAGATTCCATTTATAGGTGATATCCTACAGTGTTTCAGAGTTCAAAAGACTCTCACGACAGAAGCCAAAAGGTAAGAGCCATTTTACATTGATAAAAGCATTTTAACTATGTAGAAGCAGAAAATGAAAAGAAAGAACTTTGCATTACATTTAGTAAAAGCTTAGGGAGATCTTTGTGGTATATTAGTGAACTTATTTGTGGAAATTTAGCCATGTACATTGTGTTGGAGAGGCACCAAGAGTTCAAGGACTCTCACAATTTGAGTACACAATTGCCTTACTTGTAGGCATGGTGGCATCCATTTACATAACAATGATTTGGAGGATGTTGTGTTAGTCAGCTCTTGCTGTGATAATGCTTTGGAACAAATCGACCCAAAACTCAGTTCCATAAACAAGAATTTATTTTTCTTGGACCTATTGGCTAGCTGCAGTGGCTCTCTTTTAGACGTCTAGATGGCTGGTTTTGCTCCGTGTTTTGGGTCAGTTTGAGGTCTGTAACACACATGTTCCTCTGGAGCCCAACTGTGAGGCCGCAGCTCCCAGGCCCTGTCTTCTCACAAAGTTCACTGAAACATAAGAGGTGAGCCCAACTGCACAAGCCCATTTAAGGCCTCTGCTGCTCATTGAAGGCCATCATGTCTGCTCACACTTCATTGGCCAAAACATGTCACAGATCTAAGCTGTATTTAGAATATGTGTATTTGTTTAAAGTTGGGTGCCCTCACAGAAGAATATTGCCTTTTGGACAGTGTTACCTTCGCATTTTCATTGGCATTTGCGAACGTGATAAACGCCGTGTGCACTTTTTCACCTCTGAGAACTTTCTGAAATTGTGGGACCATTTCTATTGGAAAAGAGGAAGGTACACTTTAGAACTCAACTCTAGTTATGGCATTGTTGGGAGAAGAATTATTGAGATAAAGTCAATACAAGTGAAAGATTTGAGATCACATATTCATCATTAACATTAGCATTCTACAGAACATTCCTGGAGAATTGTGATGCTTGCTTTATGTGATTTCTATCATAAATCATTAGAATTTGACCAAGACACTTCAGTGAAACATACATCATACAGCACATCGCATTTTAGTTTTTCCTACCACTCCACAACTTATCATCAATACTTCACCATAACTCAGAAACAGAAAGAGAAACTGAGTGAGTTCATTGTTAGCAGACGGGCTTCACAAGCAATACTAGTGGAAGTTCTTCAAATGATAGCAGACAGTAACTCAAGGCATACAAACAAAACAAAGAATGCTGACTAGAGCAGTTGTGTAGGGAATTATAAAAGATACTGTAATTTCAAATTTCTTCTCCTTTCTTCTCTTAACTAATTTAAAAAGTAAGTGCCTAAACAATATGACTATATTTGGATTGTTCTCTATATAACATAAAAAAAATCATATATTTGATGATATGGCACAACGAAGGCAGTGAGAACAAAGCTGTGTTAGAATAAAAATGACAGTAGATCATAAGCTGAATCCGCAGGAAGAAAGGAAGAGAACCAGAAATGGTAAATAGATTAACCCGACAAACTCAAAAATATTTATTTGCTCAACTTTCTTCTCTAAGCTCTTTGAAAAAATAAGTTTGTGAGAAGTAATTATTATAATAATATGTTGTTAAGTATGTAACATATATAAATGTAATAAAAACAAAAAAGAGGGGAAGGCATACAGCTCTATAAAAGTACAGTTTCTGTTTCTATCTGGAATGAACCTAGTAAAAATCTGAAGAGATTCTGAGATGTATTCCATAAGCCCTAGTGCAGCCATTACTCAAACAATGTGGTTAAAAATCATTAAAGGAATTACATGTTACAGTAGGAAATATCTACTTACTATAAAAGGAAAATGGAGGAACAATAACAAAAAAGCAAAAACATGAGACATGTAGAAAACCAAAGGTAAAATGATAGACATAAATAAATCCTACCATATCAATAATAAAAACTAAATGTAAATGAATTAAACAATACAATCAAAAGGCAGATATTGTCGAACTGGGTATTAAAAAATGTTTTCTATAGGAGACACTGCTTGGATTCAAAAGTCTAATGTGTACAAAGTAAAAGGATGAAAAAATATACCTCATGCAAATAGCAACCGTAAGCATTGCTGAAGTGGCTATACTAATACCAGAAAAAATAGACTTTAAAACAAACAAAAAGGTTACTAGATATGAAAAGGGACATTTTATGATAAAGAGAGGGAAGATACAAAAATCTTTAACATATTTGCCCTGAATAAGGTAAAACCAAAATACACGAAGAAGAAAATACCAAAATCCATGAAGAATTGAAGGAAGAAATAGATAATTGCACAACATTAGGTAGAGGCTTCAGTACTCCACAGTCAATAATGGATAGAACAGTTAGGCAGAAGATCAACAACGATATAGAAGAGTTGGACGAGACTATGAATTAACAAGACCTAATAAATGTTTACAGAACACTCAACCAAACAGTAAAGTACTCATCCTGCTCAACTACATGTGAAACGTTTTCCAGCATAGATGACATGCTAGGCTGTAAGAGAAGAGATTGAACCCCACATACATTGCTGGTGGGAATGTAAAATGGTGCGGCCATTTTACAAAACAGCTTGAGAGTTCCTGCAAGTGTTAAACATAGAGTTACCCTATGACCCAGCAGTTCCACTACTAAATATATACCTAAGAGAAATAAAAACTTATGTCTGCACAAAAGCTTGTACGTGAATGTTCATAGAAGCCTATTTCTAAAATCAAAAGGTGGAAATAATTCGAATGACAACCGGATAAATGAATAACCAAAATGTGGAATATCCATACAATAGAATAGCATTCAGCTATAGAAAGGAATGATCTATTGATCCATGTTACAACATGGATGAACCATGAAAGCATTATGTAAAGTAAAAGCAGCCACTCACAAAAGATCACATTTTGTACGGTCCCATTTATATGAAATGCCCAGAATAGCAAATCTGTAGAGACAGGAAGTAGATGAGTGGCTGCCTAGGGCTGAGAGGGTTGAGGAGATTGAAAAAAGCTTGTTCATGTGTAATGGGTTTTTTGTGGGGGGACAGAAATCTAAAATTGGATTGTTGTGATGCTTACACAAGTCTTTTAGTGGTTACACTGAGAACCACTGAATTGTATACATTAAAGTGTTGAAATTATGGTATGTAAATTACATCCCAATAAAGCTGTTAAAATTATGATAATTTCATATTTATAAATTTGAAAATTCATCGAAAATGACAAATTCTTTAAAAATGCAAGCTAACAAGACTAACCCAAGAAAGAAAACATATCTCAAAAACCTATATCTACTGCAAAAGTTGTTTGTATAATTAAGTACCTTTACAGAAAATGATTTCCAGGGATAAATGGCTTTCCAAGTAAATTGTTCCAAATATTTAGGGAAGAAATACTGGTAATCTTACATAAAAATCTTCCAGGAAACAGAAAAGTATATATTGCTCAAAATATTTATAAGGGCAACATAAGCTTCAGCTCCAAACTGAAAAGAATATTACAAGAATAGAATCACAGGCCAGTTTCTCTTTTGAACATGCATGCAAAATGTGTAAACAGAAGCACAAACTGTATCCATGGTATGTAAAACAATCATATATCACAATCAAAGTAGCTTTATTCTAGTAATGCAAGGTTGGTTTAATGTTCAAACATGAAACTGATCCCAGGAATGAATTAGAGTGGGAAAAAAGTCATTTAAAACAGAAGTCTTGGGACTTCCCTGGTGGTGCAGTGGTTAGAACTTGGCGCTTTCACTGCTGGGGCCCTAGGGTCCAATTCCTGGTCAGGGAACTAAGATCCTGCAAGCCATGAGGCAGCCCCCACCCCCCAAAAAAAAGAAAAAAAAGAAGACAACCAGGAGAAGCACAAGATCGAATAAACATAACAGATAACACCTTATGAAAAGTAGGTGAAGATTATGGAATATGCTAAAATTTTAAAACAAAAAGAAACATTTAAAGATTCAAGAGGATGTGACAAATATTGTACATAGGCAAAAAATAAAATAAAATAAAATATACGGATGATGGGAGCCCAAAAATCCAGATGCCCATGTCCTGTCTCTGAAGATTCTCATTCAATGGGTTATGGATTTCCTCTATGTTTAAAAACCTACAGGTGTTATAAAGCAGAAACTAAACACCATTGTAAAGCAGTTATACTCCAATAAAGATGTTAAAACACAACCAAACAAACCTACAGGTGATTCTGATACGATTCACAGACAATGTAAAGCTTCTGCTTTACAGGAAATAATACTTTTTATTATTTTGTTATTTTATAGTTATATTAACAGTTTGTACTATTGACTGGTAAGTCTGATGTCAAAATGCACTCCCCACTAGGGATATAAAAGGAACTAATAGTCTCTGCGGCTGCTTGGTGGCAGCATGCATGTATTGCCAGGGCAATTATTGTAGGAATCCAAATGAGTGGAACATTTTAGAATTGGAAGACTACATACAGATCATCTAGTCAAGCTTCCAACTATTATAGTTGTGAAAACTAAGGCCCATATAAAAGAAATGATTTATCTCCAAAGAGCGTTAGTGAAAGAGTATGAAATTAAAATATCTCTGAACTTTTAATTTAGTGCTGTTTTTATTAATCTCATGTATTAGCTTAAACTTCAGTGTGACAGATTTGGGATTGAATTCTTGCTCAGATTTACTGATTGCGTGCCTTTTAGTAAGTTACTAAAACACTTTTTAAAAAAAGATTTATTTATTTATTTTTGGCTGCGTTGGCTCTTCCTTGCTATGCGCGGGCTTTCTCTAGTTGCGGTGAGCGGGGGCTACTCTTTGTTACGGTGCGCGGGCTACTCTTTGTTACGGTGCGCGGGCTTCTCATTGTGGTGGCTTCTCTTTGTTGCTGAGCGCGGGGTCTAGGTGTGTGGGCTTCAGTAGTTGTGGTTCACGGGCTCTAGAGTGCAGGCTCAGTCGTTGTGGCGCATGCTCTTAGTTGCTCCGTGGCATGTGGGAGCTTCCCGGACCAGGGCTCAAACCCGCGTCCCCTGCACTGGCAGGCAGATTCTTAACCACTGCACCACCAGGGAAGCCCTACTAAAACACTTTTAACTTCGCTTTTCACATATGTAAAATGGTGAGCCTTGGCTGATATAGAATATGAGATCACCTAGCACTGTTCTTAACACATACACGTAGTTAACATTTTTTGGCTCTCATCCCTCTTAAACAGCCTCTATCCTCTTAACAATGAAAGTGTGTTTCAGCTAGCAAAGCACCCCGGAGCTGACCACATTCTGGCAAGAGATATAGGATTCTTTTTCTTGCTGGTGGTTCTTTATACCTGATATTTGAACTGCACTGAAACATGAACATCTCTTGTTTATACTGTATTAATGGATTTGATAGATGAATTTTAAAAAGTAATATGCAGGGAAAAAAATAGTAATATGCAGGAATTGAGCTGCCTTACTCTCAAGAAATATAATTCGATAGTGGTGGCTAAAACGATAAACAGTGTTTGGACAGGGAGTCCATATTGGATGTGAACTACCTGTACTCCCATTCGTCTATTAAGAATAAATAGAATCCTTTCAAAATCTGTTTTAAAGCGCAGTTATTTCCTTCTGACTCATTTAAGTTACCTGCAAGAAAAAGACAATCTCCTGAATCCTTGCTTAAAAGGCTTTTAATATAAAGCAGATAATTTTTTGCAACATTTCCCAAACTTTTCATTATCAAATTGGCTGAGGCTTCTCAACGATTATCATTTCACAACAATATCTCCCTTTTCACCTTTTTTAAAAGAATTGGCCTCGTAGATGTGCCCTTAAAACAGAGCTTCACTCTCAACTTATTTTAAATTTTGTATTCAAACAGTATGAAGAAAACAGGATCAGGGAATTCAGCCATAAAAGTGAATGGATTACTGATACATGCTACATCACGGATGCAACTAAGTGAAAGAAGTCAGGCACGAAAGGCTCTATATTGTATGGTTCCATTTATATGAAATGTCCAGCAGTGGCAAATCCATACACATGGAAAATATTATACATTAGTGGTTTCCAGGGGTTTGGAAGAGAGGGAAATAGGGAATGACTCCTCAAAATGGGTGTATGTTTCCTCTTGGGGTGATGAAAATGTTTTGTAGTTGGACAGTGGTGATAGTTGCACAACATTGTGACAGTAGTAAATTCCACTGAATGGTACAGTGAATTGTAAAATGATCAAAATGGTGAATTTTGTGTTATGTTCATTTTACTACAATAAAAAGGAGAAAGAATTAGGGAAAGACTTAGAGTTTGGGAAACTAAGGTGAACTGGTCAAGAAAAAGACAGCTCTACTGTTCAGTGTTCTCTCAGCTCTCCCAGTGCATTAATCCTCAGCAAAAAGTAGCCTGAACTTGTCGATGATAGTCATTCAACACAGTCCAGGGAAAAGTAAATAAAATAAAACCCAACTCTTCTTCTTCAGCACATCTATGAAAGGTTAACTTGCTGCTCAGCCACGTGGACATTCATGAAGACGTTTCACTTTAGGTGTCCTCTACTTCAGTACTTTCCTCACAGCTCATTCACACATGTAGGCAACAGCATTCCTTAATTGGATGGAATCTGCAGTGCTGGTTGTGATGGGTCTCATGAAAAGAAAAGGGAAGGAGGAAAAAGCCTCCACATTGACTTGGTGGTCTTGACGAAATGGATGCAGAAGACAGCTTGAGTGTCAAACTGGAAACTGTTATTTTCCTTTTCCTTTTCTTTTTATCTTTCCTATCAGGTCGTCTGCCCACTTCCCACCCCCTTCTTTCAAACAGGAAAGACACTAATCAGCTGCTTTTTTGTGTTTTTGGCAAAACACCTATTGTTTTGCGTTTCTTGTTGTTCGGTGAACATTATTGTTTTTACTGCCAAATGAGCTTCAGTGGTTGATGTAGGGGGTCTCTTGGGAACTTAACTTTTTCCAGTTTAAGTGGAAAAGCTTTTTTGTTTGAATTGGCTTTTACTGGGTGCTTCAAGGTTTGCTCTTGGCTCTTTGAAGGGGGACTGAATAGCACTGTGTTTCCTTTGAGGTTCCAATGAATAAAGGATCCTATGTCCCGGGCACTTTTTGTTGATTTTGCTGTGTGTCCTCTCTAGTAGCCAGATGCAGATTCCAGGAAAATGACATATAAATGAATATAAGTAATCTAATATTTTTACAATTTGCTTTGGCCATACTCCTGGTCTTATTCTACTTGTAGCAGATGGCTTTAAAGAGTATTAGCTATGTATATATTAAAAATAATATAAATATACCAATATTAAATATTATATTGATGTATAAGTGTAATATACTAATATTTATGTTAGTGTATAACAATTATGTATTATATTAATATATATTTTTGCCTGGCATATATTATATACAAAATATATGAGTAATGAAATGTATTTCTATGGTTAATATGTTCATAATATTAATATGATATATCCTGTAATATTGATTATAAAACAATTATATCATAATATATAAATATATAATTATTATTATCTGATATAATACACTATAGTTAATATATTCTATATAACAATATATAATAGTATAATTGTATTATATAATATAAATATAATACATATATAAAACTATATATCTTTTAGTTATACATTACACATACGAGTATGTATAGCTATTTATAATTTTATTGACATAGGAATCTGGTCATCATAACAATTGATGTAAAAATATGCAATATTTTCAATCAAATGGGCCTTAACCTCACTACCTACACATAAGTACTTTTAAAATCTTGAACCCTGTCTAACTCATGCTTCCATATCTCTCAACCCGCTTTTCTACACATGCACGTAGACACACATTTATACACGATATATATGTATACTACCCGTTTTCAGTTCAATGTATATAAATATATAATATATAATTATATTCCTGTGTATGTATACAAATATAAATCAAAGGTATGTGTATAGGTATGTATTTCATATGTTTCTATAAATATACAAATAGTGTATGTGTATATAAATACATGACTGTATACATACATACACAGAAATATACTTATTTAAACAAAAGGGACCTAAATATAGTTCTTTAAGAATAAAAAGTTATGTCTCACTGTTTCAGTAACAGTTTATAGTTTTCTACTGTATGTGCTTCTATAATTGTTATGAACATTTCGCATTTTTGTTGAATGTTGTTTTAATTTTTTGCCTTTTTTTGTTTTTTGTTTGTTTTTTTTTTGGTACGTAGGCCTCTCGCTGTTGCGGCCTCTCCCGTTGCGGAGCACAGGCTCCGGACGCACAGGCTCAGCGGCCATGGCTCACAGGCCGAGCCGCTCCGCGGCATATGAGACCTTCCCGGACCGGGGCACGAACCCGTGTCCCCTGCATCGGCAGGCGGACTCTCAACCACCGTGCCACCAGGTAAGCCCAGTTTTTTGCCATTATTAATGAAGTTCTGAAGAATACGGTGGGCAAGATTACTTGAAAAACTCTCCTAAAAGAAAAGGGTTAGGTATGCTAGGTTAAACGTACACAACTTACTTTTAAGTGCGTGGTTGATTTTGGAAGTGTGCAGTCGAAATTTCCAGGACCCATGAAGGAAGGGTGGTCCATGTGTGAGAGTGATAGCTCTATTAAGAGTGGATTGAAGATCTTCATAGCTTAGAACAGAAGCTGGAAATCCTGTTTTTATGGAGCCAAATGGCAAATATTTTAGGCTTTGTAGACCAAAGAGGCAAAATTGAGGATATTATTTAGGTACTTAGGTAACCATTTAAAATGTTACCAGTTAAAACGTGAAAATTATTCATAGCTCATAGGCCATAAAAAATAGGCAGCTGTCTGGATTTGGAATACAGGCCGTAGTTGAATGACACACCTGGTATAGAGACTTGTTTTTAAATGGCCATGACCACATGGGAGGCAGGAGGTAAGACTCCATCCCTACTAGATGGGAAGTTAGAACTAAACCTACCTATCCCTGGCTTCACCTGTAATGAAAGGGTGTGCCAGGAGAAAAAAATATCTGCTGGCAAAGGGAGACTAAGAGCAAATTCTCTTGGCCTCTGCTCTGGGTAGGAAACAGGTAGGAAATCTTGAGAATTCTGAACCGCAGACCTGTGTTCACAGTGTTTGGGTTGCAAATTTATTTGCGGTCTTGCAAACAGAAGCTAAGAAATTAACTTAAAATGCTCCCAAATCGGTGGTATTCCAAACACAAAACTAAACCCTTTCTGGAGAGGTAGACCTTCAACACAGGCCTATAGCGTTCCCACAGATAAAGTTTAGCTAAACGTGAGCTCATGATCTAAATTTACACAATAATGAAGAAATCAGCTACAAGTGGAGAGAATCAGCAAAAACAATCAATACCAGAATTAGATTCCCAAGGCCATCCATCAGATGTTGGAATAATCAGGTGCCAGGCAGAAAATATACATAAAACTAGAACTGAAACAAGGAGCGAGGATGTTTTAAAAGACTGGGTAGGATCTTTCAAACATTTTTAAAGTACATGTCATTGATAAAGCTAAAAACTCGAAGGTCGTGTAATACAGCAGATTAATCGTGGAGAAGAGTGAAATTATGCTGTTTTTAAAAATATGGCAGATCAGATTTCCTGCCTAATTATATAAGTTGATTTATCTTAAAAAATACACAGTATTTTAAAGACTTATTGGCTGTAAAATAAGTTAAGGGTATTTCAAAGGGCTTCTCTGCAAAGAGAAGTGAGAAGTAGCAAAACACAGAAAGTCGAGGGGAAAAAATGTCAGTATATACATTGCTATAGGGTCAAGTAAGCCTTAGGCCAGCAACTGTGAGGAGGAGCTGACCCTTAGATACGTACAACTAAGCTGGAACCTTCAAAAAGTTCAACTATTTATAAGTAAAAAGATTTATTAAAATTAATAACCAAGTGTTTTAATTGACATCAGAAGAGTAAAACAATAAACCCTGAGAACATAGAAAAATAGACAATAAAGATACGAGCAGAACTTAATAAAACAGAAAAAAGTATAAAATTGAGGTGATTTAGTAAGTCCAAAGAATATTCTTTGAAAAGATTTAAAAAAACAAACTTTGATTAAGCAAAACAAAAATGTAAGTAAACAATATACAGAAAGAATCAGGACAGTGTTATAGCAGAGAGTACAAACAGAGAATATATGAAATGCCAGTAAATTTGAACATTTCTGTAAAGTGGACAATTTCCTAGCTCCTAAAGTTTACCAAAACTGACACAAGAGGAAATTTGTAGCTGGAGTTCTTGTACCAGTAAAGGAATTAAGTCAATAGTTTACAAGCTTTCACCAAGAAAATACCAGACCCGGCCAGATCATTTGGGAGGTGAATTCTATCCAACTTCTGTTAAACAGATAACATCAGTATTAACAAAGAAAAACTTCTAGGGAATAGCAAAGGAAGAATGCTCCTTTATTCATCTTACGAAGTCTATATAATCCTAATACTGAAAATAGATTAGGACTGTAAGGAAAAAGAAATTTACAGGTCAAATTTACTTGTAAATATAAAAGGAAAAATTTTAAACTATGATATTAGCGACCCAAGTTCACTAGAGTAAGAAAAAGCACGAGCAAGTTAGGTCATCCAGTGTAGTTTAATGTCAAGAATATATATCAATAGATTGAAATCACCACATTTTACTTCTTTCATCTGTCTCTTTAAAAAATTGCTATGTACTTATATTGATCTCTCTTGTACTAGGCACTGTGCTAAGTCACTTACATATTTACTCCTTTAAACCTTCTATCATCCCTGGGGGAAAGTTCTATTTTGCTTCCATTTCTTAGCTAAGACTCTAACCCCCAGGAAAGTAAAGCAGCATTTGTAAGTTTTTGTGGATGGTCAGTGACGGGACCAGTACAGGAACATCCAAAGTCTATGCTTGGAAACAGTGCCCCATGTTGACGCTCACATTACAGATGAAAGGAAAGAAACCATGCACTTACATTATAGATTAATACCCACATAACCGGTTAAAGGAAAAAGAAACATGTGCTTCTCTCAAAAGTTGTAAAGGAGGCATATCCATTTCTAAATATATTTCCCAATTTCTTTTGCTTGTTTTCTGACCTTTGTAGTGCATTTTGCCATGAGGAAGATTTTAATTCTTACATAATTAAATGTATCCTTTTTTCTTTGTATCTTAGAAAGATATTCCTCATGAATAATTTATTTCAAGTCTCCCAGGTTTCTGATACTTTTACACTTTCATTATTTTTTCACTTTTAACTAGTTGCTGTATCTAGAATTTAGTAATTCTATGATAGCCATATTTTCCCACTTTTGTTGAATAATTTTTGCTGCTGATCCAAAACGTGAATTTTATTTTAATCTCAATTCCCTTATGCTCTTGCATCTAATTTTAAGATGCTTCCTATTCCACTGGTTGTCTTGTCTATCTAAAACAAAATGCTACCTTAAAAATAATGTAATTATAATATAATAAATGTCATTATTAAACATAATACAATATATAATAAATAGCAAAATATAAAATAACAAAATATAATTTACCATATAACAAGGTCAAAGGAGAGCAAAAGTATACAATCACTTGAAATATCCCCCAAAAGATATTTTATAAAATTCAATATTCATTTGTAATTTAAAAGAAAGAGTAAAATAGGATTGATGAATGCTTCCAAAATAAGAAGAAATTATATGTCTAAAAGAGAAAGAGGTAAGTGATAGACTTTAGTAACACTGGCAATAAATGCAGGACAAGATGAGGATGCCTGATATAATGTTAAAGAAAAAGTATTATGTAACATTGTGTTTGCAGCACTGATGAGTTCAGTGAAAAGAGAATCTCATAGAAAAGAATATCTCGTTCTTCTTAATGTATGTACACTCGTCCATTGCATGAACATAACAGCTTATTTAACCAATATGTTACTGATCTGCATCTGGATTTCTAGGTTTTCATGGAATTTTATTATGCACAGTTGTTTCATACACTAGGACTTCCTCTTATGTTTATATCTTTTGAAAGAAACAATATCTCCGCAGATGATTTATCTGTGCTGGCTGCTAGCTGACTTTGGGTACTTCTCAGTTCTTCCCTTTACCTTCCTAGTCAATATGAAAAGGGAAGGCAAGAAGGTCTCCTGTTTAGAGACTGTAAAGATAGGTCTTGGTGATAAAGTCTTGGTGGTAAAGGCTAAAAGTATTAACCCAGAACAGATGTTTTTCCAGCTGTAACTGTGTGTGATTCCCTTGGCTTGATTCCATAGAGGATGTAAGACAAGACTGTAGAATCTGCCCTCAAAGTGCTTCCAGTAGGATGAGCTAATTCACGTATGGTGGCATATCTAATTCAAGAAAAAATATCACGTCTCCTTTTCTCTCCTGGCAAAACTTGGTGGAGTGAATGTAGAAGTCACTGTATGCTTTAAATTAAAGCAACACAATAAATCGTGTATTGGAAGGTGATTATTCTGGTCTCTTTGTGGAGACGAATTGGAAATTGTCTAGAAGAAGGAAAATTAGGTTAACCAAAGTTAAACTCATAAATAATTGAGCATTAATTAAATATCTGTGGTCTATGTTTCTCTTTGATCATAATTTCTCCCAGTTTATAGACCTCTCTGATACCTGATTAATCCTTGTCAAAGATGCAGTTAACAATGATTATTACTGTGTATTAGGTTTTGCCTGGGCCCTGAAGAAACTATCCTAAATCACCAGCTATGATTGTCACTTGATTTCCTCACAGAGAACAATCAGAACTCCTTGTCTTAAGTGGCTTGGGATGAGAAACTAGTTAGTCTCTTAGATACTGTTAGAGGACCCTACAGAGCCCATTGGTGAAAGTTTGGAAAACACTGGGCTTCTTAAAATTGATTCTTGTAGTGCTTCAGGAAAGATCACTGAACCAAAAGGATAACGGTATTTCTGGTTCTGTTGTTAGTGTTCTCCATGGAAACATTGCTGAAGCTTCTGGACTCAATTTCCTTCCCCATGTGTTAATGTCACTGAAAATATCCAACTCCATTCTATCCCCATATAACTTCAGAAACTAAGCAAAATGAAGACTCAAAATTCATTTCAAATAATGAAATGAATATATAACGTAGAATGGAACTGGGAAAATACCTGGTTTAAATTCTGGAAAGTACCAACTATACAATTCTGGATAAGTTGCTTCATCTTGCTTAGTCTAATTTAATGCCCATCTCACAGGATGTTACGATGATTAATTTAATATCTTTGTATAACGCACAGTGTTATGTAATTTCTTGTTTTTCTTGAGTAAATTCATATCCTTAAGCAACTCACTGTAAACAATAGTTACTTACTTGCTTAAATTACTCTTATCTTCTATTATCAGCTGAATTGCGTCCTGCTCAAGTTAATATGTGGAAGTCTTAACCCCCAATACCTCGTAATATGACTGTATTTGGAGATGAGGCCCTTAAGTAGGTAACTGAGGTCAAATGAGGTCAAATGGGTGGGCTCTAATCCACTATGACTGGTGTCCTTATAAAAAGAAAATATTAGGACACAGACATGCACAGAGAGAAGACCATGTGAAGACAAAAGGAAAACATGGCATCTACAAACCAAGAAGGGATACTTGAGAAGAAATCAATCCTGCTGACACCTTATCTCAGATTTCTAGCCTCTAGACCTGTGAGTGAGTAAATTTGTGTTGTTTAACCTCCTCAGTCTCTGGTACTTTGTCATGGCAGCTCTAGGAAACTCATACAACTTTTTATGGCCTCCTTGTCTCAAGTTGAAAGTTCAATATTTGGCATCATAGCTAGGAAACAAAAATATCATCTACATTCCTTGTTGTAGTCTTTCTTCCCCATTCTCATTGCTAGTAATTTCCATATTTGGGTCTGTTTTCTGTGCCTTGTAAACAGAGCGTTACGCTCATTTCTGCTCTTACTGCTAATATACAGTAAATGTGCAGATACCGAATAGATTTTGGAGAAGTGCAGCATATAGCTGGGACATGTGTGTATGTGTGTGTATTCATATAATTTATACTTTTTCTCTATTTTCTTCCTTTGGTGTGAGCTAAGATTCTCTGCTTTTGTGACGAGTACTCCTGAATACTAATCCCTGAATTTAATTCACCAAAAATTGCCAAAAATAATAATAATATGGGGAAAGAGAGAGTGATAGAGGGAGAAGAACAAACAATCAGGCAAGGGCAGTACTGTGAATTATTAGGGTCTTATTAATAAGATTATGTTAGTCTAGAGGAAATGACCGTAAATATCATCAGTGAGCCCAGTTGGTCTTTACTGACTGCTAGACACATCCCTGAGTTCTGTTCTTAGTCTCCAACTGTATGATTACTACTGTCTGGAAGTATCATTTGAACAACTAAAGTCACTTAATGGAAAAGGAATATGTCTTTAGAGAATCAACAGTAATTTTTCTATCTGATTAAAAAGGACTGTTGACTGTCTGGAAACCTCAGTCATATTTGTAAGCAGGAAAGCATTGGCTATTAAAAGTGGATGATGTAAAGAGATGAGCAGAAACTTTGGCGATAGGTATACCTGGATTTAATTCTCACTTCTACCGCTTGGTAGCTGGATAGCCTTAGGCAGGTTTCATACCTCCCTGAAATTCACTTAATTCAGTCTGTAAAATGGCATAATAACTTATTATAGCATCCTTTTAGGAATTTTAAATCAGTTCTTGAAATAAAAGTACACAATATATAGACAAGTATGGATTCCTCAATAGGTGTTTGACCTTTCATTTCTCCAGTATCCCACCCGCATCAAATAAAGAAAAATACTTTTTAAAATTTACGAATATTTCATTGTTGTAAAGTTAAAGCCATAAAAATAATCAAATGGCCTACTATCGTACCGTTAGAAGAAAAAAAAAAAAGGTGTTCATGAGAGTTCCATATTAGAATACAAGTTTTCCTTAGGCACCTGTTTATGTATGCTATTCTGCTCTTTACAATAAATAATTAAATTTAAAAGACTTAATTCCTCACTTTTAAGACCTTATTAGTTTACAAATTACATATTGACCTATGCTAAATTTTATACCGACCCATGCTAATGAATTCAGTACAGAAAACAAAAAACACTGCACTAAAGCAAATTATATATATATATTATATATATATATATATATAATATATATATATCTTAAATGCATTTATATCCTACCGTGTCTCATAAAGCATTGTGGTAACTCACCGGAATACAGACAATCAAATATAATGGCAAAAGCACTTAATATAAACAGTGCCAAGGAAACATAGAAGATGAAGAAAAGATGAGGGAAATGTGAACAGGAGGACGTGTAGTTAATCGAGTTGTATGTTTTGACCTTAAGCTTCTCTGTGTGGGGACTTCCCTGGTGGCACAGTGGTTGGGAATCCTCCTGCCAGTGCAGGGGACATGGGTTCGGGCCCTGGTCTGGGAAGATCCCACATGCCGCGGAGCAACTAAGCCCGTGCGCCACAATTATTGAGCCTGTGCTCTAGGGCCAATGAGCCACAACTACTGAAGCCCGCGTGCCACAACTACTGAAACCCCAGCTCCTAGAGCCCATGCTCTGCAACGAGAGAAGCCACAGCAATGAGGAGCCCGCACACCACAATGTAGAGTAGCCCCCACTCGCCCCAACTAGAGAAAGCCCATGTGGAGCAACAAAGACCCAACACAGCCAAAAATAAATAAATTTATTAAAAAAAAAAAGATTCTCTGTGGATAAAACAACATGTAAATAATTGGTTACAAAGCCACATTATTTGAAGGTGCCAGACTGCACATTAACAGTCTGACACAAAGGGACAGCACAGGAAAACTATTCAAAGACAAAGATTTTTAAATCTTTGCAGTTTGAAACCTTTTAGAGCAAGTATAATGAGCTCGACACACATTTCAACACTCAACATGTTAATCGCATGTTCAAAGCATGTCTCAAAGTCATTGGAAATAGTTGCTGTCTCTGTCTCCGATATGTAAAACAGATCTGTGATGTGTAAAACTCAGGAGGTATTGATATCCACTTTTTGGCATCTGAACAGGAAACAAAGTTGTTTCGCAGTGATAATAAAGAATGAAGTAAATGCAACCGTCAAATAAAAGACAAAGTACTGAGGGAATGTATTAAGAAAACGAATCCAACTAAATTCTGGTGACCTGGGGCCTACGGTTGTACACACTGCATGGAAATACCCCAGCCTAAATACTGGCATAGGAGGAAGGGTACTGCTAAGCCCATCACAGTATAATCCTTTTAAATGTCCCTTTCAAGGTTGTCTCCACTCAACACTGAGTATAGGAAATCTTCCCATCAGGCAGAAACACTGGCTGAGCAATGATTGACCAAGAAATTAACACACTAATGAATAAATGATGCTAATTTATTTCTATCTCTGACAACGGGAAACAGCACACACTCTGTGTCAATGATATGTCCTCTTTCCCACTTTTCTAAATGGTCAGTTATGTTTTTCCCTTCATTGCTTTATATCATGTGTGGCAGGCATGATGGGAAATGGCTACCAATGGTTCTGTTATTGATTTCTACCTTCCTTTCACTGTGGCTAAAGAAGATACTTTGTATGATTTCAGTTTCTTAAAAATGTATTGGTACTTGTATTGTGGCGTAACATATGGTCTTTCCTGGAGAATGTTTCATGTGTACTTGAGAAAAATGTGTATTCTGCTGTTGTTGAGTGGAGTGATCTATATATGGCTGTTAGGTTTAGTTGGTTAAATGTGTTATTCAGTCCCCCTGCCTCTCTACTGATCTTCTGTCTAGATGTGTTATCCATTATTGAAAGCAAGGTATTGATCTCCAACTATTATTTTAGAACTATCTATTTCTTCCTTCAATTCTGTCAATGTCTGCTTCACATATTTGGGGAATGTTTGGTACATATATGTTTATAGTTGTTATATCTTCTTGATAGATTGAACTTGTTATCAACATATAGTGGCCTCCTTTTCCTCTTGTGATAGTTTTTGATTTAAAGTTTATTTTGTGTGATATTAACGTAGCCATCCCAGATCTATCTTCCTTCCTTCCTTCCTTTCTTTTTCTCTCTCTCTCTTTCTTTCTTTTTGTTACTATTTGCATGGGATATTTTATTCTGTGCTTTAACTTTCAACTAACTTGTGTCTCTTGAAATCAAGTGAGTTTTTTGCGGGCAGCATATACTTGGATTATGGATGTTTTTAAAGTCCATTCTGCCAATATTTATCTTTTTTTTTTTTTTTTGTGGTACGCGGGCCTCTCACTGTTGTGGCCTCTCCCGTTGCGGAGCACAGGCTCCGGAAGCGCAGGCTCAGCGGCCGTGGCTCACGGGCCCAGCCGCTCCGCGGCATGTGGGATCCTCCACGAACCCGTGTCCCCTGCATCGGCAGGCGGACTCTCAACCACTGCGCCACCAGGGAAGCCCGCCAATTTTTATCTTTTTATTGGAGAGCTTAATCCACTTACTTTTTCAAAAATTACTGATGAGGAAGAACTTAATTCTGTCTGTTTCCTGGTTGTTTTCTGTATGTCTTATGCATTTTTTGCCCCTCATTTACTCCATTACTGACTTCTTCTGTGCTTAGCTGATTTTGTTGTAGTGAACTCTTGATTCCTTTTTCATTTCTTTTTGCATATAGTCTATTGATATTTTCTTTGTGGTTATCAAGAAGATTACATTTACCCTTCTAAAGTTCAACCAGTATCATTTGAATTGAAACCAACTTCAATAGCACACAGAAACTCTGTTCCTCTACAGTTCCATTCCTCCTCCTTACATCATTGTTGTCACAAATTACACCTTTATACTTTGTGAGCCCAATAACATGGATTTATGATTATTTTATGCATTTGTTTTTTCAATCATGTAAGAAATAAAAAGTAGAGTTACAAGCCAGTAGCACAATACTGGCTTTAGTATCTGCCCATATATTTATCTCTACTGGAGATTTCTATTTCTTTATACAGCTTCGAGTTGCTGTCTAGTGTCCTTTCATTTCAACCTGAAGGTTCAATTTAGCATTTGTCATAGGGCAGTGTTAGGAAGTTGTAAAACAAACGCCCTCAGCCTTTGTTCATCTGGGAATGTGTTAATTTCTCCCTAAGTTTTGAAACCAGTTTGGCCAAATATAGAATTCTTGGTGGACAGTTTTTTTCTTTCAGCACTTTAAATATGTCTGGCCTCTTGCCTCCATGGTTTCAGATAGGAAATTAGCTATGAATCTTTTTGAGGATCCCTGCTTTGTAACAGATTTGTTTTTTCTTTCTCCTTTGAGAGTAAAGATTCTTTCTCTGTCTTTTGGCATCTGAGAGTTTGATTATACTGTTTCTTGTGGCGTTCCTTGAGTTTCTCTTAGTCCTGAAATCAGGCAAAGATTTACAGCAAGCAAACACATACTGAACCAGGGAAGAGGCAATTTGAAAATGGCAGGAAAGCTTTGTGGCATTTTTACTTGCCCTTGCCCCATCTACTCTTAGTGTAGTGATGGTCTTAAAGTGGTGGGGTCTTAATGCAGTGATAGTCTTAAAGTAGCAGCAGACCATTCGTAGTACGGGGCCCTCAATCCTGCTTCAGGAGGGAGCAGAAGAGCCCATACTCTCGGATTATTATGTGTATCTGTTCTAACCTGTCTGGGAGCTACCTGAAGGACTGACACAAGATGCTTATCTCTGTCTTAGCTAACCTGGAACACAGTCTGGAAAAGCAGCGGTCATTGCTCAAAAAAAGTGCAAGGTGAACTGACAAAGCACAGATGGCTGGGGCAGAAGACTGTGCATTGAAATACAATAGACCACATAAGATGCAGGAGCAAAAGTTGGGGGAGATTCTTTGGGAACTTAGAACATACAAAAAGTACACATGTGTCCAGAGAAATTAAGAAAGCCACATGCATACTCAAGATCAGATGCATGCTCTGAAAACACCAGAGGAGTCTCTAAGCTTTTACCATGGGCTGAGCCCTGAACTCAGTGCAGGTCAGCTAAATGTTGAAGGAGTGATCCAGCAATCTGCACAATGGGGAGAGGTGTGTGGTTTTGAGTGTGCATGTGGATGTGCTTGTGTATATTTGTTTTTGTTTGTCTTAGGTGCAGGAATTCAAGGACATCTCTGTCAAAACATTAGCTAAACATGAACTAAAGGAACAGAGACTTCAGTGCCTACATACGATAAGGGGTACAGTCATTGCAAAACTAGTTTGGAAAGGTCCCTAAACAAACAGACTACTACAGCCTTCAACAATCCAAAGCCCAGAAAACCCTGGGAAAGTGGGAGAATCTGATTTCCATAGACACCACATTATAATATTTGAAAGCCAGATGTTCAACCAAAAAACTCACAAGGTATACAAAGACATGGAAAAGTATGGTCCATTTAAGAAAACAAATTAATTGATGAAACCATCCCTAAGGAAGCCCAGACTTTTCTCCATTGCATATTCTTGCCTCCTTTGTCATAGATTCATTGGCCATAAGTGCATGGGTTTCTTTCTGGGCTCTCTATTCTGTTCCAGTGATGGATGTTTTTGTGCCGGTACCATACTGTTTTGATTACTGTAGGTTTGTAGCACAGTCTGAAGCCAGGGAGCATGATTCCTCCAGTTGTGTTCTTCCTTCTCAAGACTGTTTTAGCTATTCAGGATCTTTTGTGTTTCCATACAAACTTTAAAATTATTTGTTCTAGGTCTGTGGAAAATGCCCTTGATATGTTGATACAGACTGCATTGAATGCGTAGATGTCCTTGGGTATGATGGTCATTTTAACAATATTAATTCTTCCAATCCGTGACCATGGTATATCTTTCCAGCCGTTTGTGTCATCTTTCATTTCTTTTATGAGAGTCATATAGTTTCCTGGGTACAGGTCTTTTACCTCCTTAGGCAGGTTTATTCTTATGTATTTTATTCTTTTTTATGCGATTGTAAATGGGATTGTTTCCTTAATTTCTCTTTCTGATAGTTCACTGTGAGTGTATAGAAATACAAAATTTATATATAGAAATCTATTGTATCCTGCAAATTTACCAAGTTCATGTTTGAGCTCGAATAGTTTTTTGATGGCGTCTTTCAGATTTTCTATGTATCATGCCATCTGCAAACAGTGACAGTTTTACTTTTTCCTTTCCATTTTGGAGTCCTTTTATTTATTTATTTTTTCTTGTCTGATTGCTGTGGCTAGGACTTCCAAAACTCTGTTCAATAAAAGTGGTGAGAGTGGGCATCCTTGTCTTGTTCCTGATCTTAGGGGAAATGCTTTCAGCTTTTCACCATTGAGTATGTTAGCTATGGGCTTGTCATATATGGCCTTTATTATGTTGAGGTATGTTCCCTGTATGCCCACTTTCTGGAGAGCTTTTACCATGAATGGATATTGAATTTTTTCAAAAGCTTTTTCTGCATCTATTGAGATGACCGTATGGTTTTTAGTCTTCAGTTTGTTACTGTGATGATAGGAGACCTAAGACAGCTACAGAGGCTAAGTGACCTTTCCTTCCCTGAATGGGTAGGTATCCTTGTTCTGCCTTCTAATTGAGTTAGTATCTGAGTAAAGAACTGCCAGGTGTCATTTAGTCCACAATACACTGCTGTGGCAATATAGAAATGAATTTGCCTAAGTCATTTGGCTTTTCTCAATTATAGTAAATGAATATACTGAATGAATACTTCAACTTAAGGAAATGTTCTTAAAAATATATTAATGTAGGCAACTTCAGTGGAGAACTGAAATCAAAACAAAACATTCAGGTAAAGGGTTGAAATAAAAGTACACTCAGTTGTATCCAGTTTCCTCTTGTAAATCTCTCTTTTTAATTTGAGTGGACAGTCACTTGAGAATATCTGACTTGGGGCTAAGGAAATCTAAGCCTTCTTGGCCACACTGTATTCTCTTATGTCATTTACTAAAGACACCAGTTGGGTTGCTGAAAAAAGCGTGGGAAAAATCAATCCCTCACATCCAAAGGGCGGCTCTTGAAAATATGTGTGTTGTTGTAGTTATTTTGCTCTTCTGGCCTCAGAAGTTCTAATCTTAACCTTAGCCCCTCATGGAGAGAGACTTTGTAAACCAATTCCCACATGACTCATTATGTGACTGTTGAAAAAGAGAAACCTAGCTCTTTTCCTGTGCTTTCAACCAGTTATCTTCTTCAAAAATCTGTTTGGATTGTTATACCTTAATCTTGCCTGGCAAGGGACTTATGGGAAGGTTCTTATTGTTTGAAAGTTTGGTGCCAGTATCTGCAAAGAAAGAAGAAAGATGTGTTTATCAAACATCCCAATAGTGAAGGTGTGTGAAAGCAACTTTTGAAAAAGTTAATCTGTCAGAGTTTAGCCGTATTATTACATTTTATTTTATTCATTGAAAATAAATAATTATCAATGAATCCTTTCTAGATTTTCTAGTTTCCCAAAGTTCCCTGTATTCACATTCTAAGAGGAAAAACGGTATTTTAAGTCACTGCTCTCCACCTTATATTATTTACAATCACTCCTCGTGACCTCTTCCTTCCAGGAAACTTGATCCTGAGAAGTGTCCTTTGTTTGTCTTTGTGGAATAAGTGATGAGGATGCATCCTGGAGACCTGTGAGATGTTTAACTTGTGGCATAATGAAACTAGGATGGAGAGTTCTGGAAAGATCTGGAAAGGTGGCTGGTAGAGTGTGGCCAGATGTGGTGGGAGAAGAGAGACGTACAGAGAGAGGGAGAGGAAATTTTCAGAGGGAGAAAATGAAACAAATAATTAAATAAGTTTTGTTGTGTGGTGTGGGACGCAAGCCTTTCTCTCCCCCTTTCCTTCACAATGTCTTTGTTAAAGACTGTGTTTTTCATTAGTTTTACTAAGATAGGATTTGCCGTTTTGTTTGGATACTGAGAATGGACCCATGGAAACAGTTACATTTGGGTTATCTCTGACTGTCTTTAATGAAGAACATAAATATTGGCCACACTATCTATGCACATGCTATCACCATGCCTTTTTTGTTCTCTGTTCATATATCTAAGTCCTCTTCTTTCTTTAAGGTCAATCTCAAATCTCATCTGAAATGTACATTTATTGATAGATTCAACCCATAATGAACTGTCCCTTCTTTGTCCTCCTTAGGCTCTGATTATTTACAAAAACTCATTTTTGAACTTAGAAACTGTCCAATATGATATATTAGTTATTTCACCAGCATATGTTATATCCTCAACACAATTATACGCTTTTGTGGGGCTGGGATCATACATTCTGTAATTTTTCTCAGTTCTTACACTTACTTTGATAAAAAGCGCATTCATTCATCTAAACATCATTTATTGGGTGTTAATTAAATATCTCAACTCAGTAAATATTGTTTGAATGAATGCATGCATGAATGAGGGAGTGTGCAGTAGGTAGCCTAATGTACCGCCCAATGTGAGAAAACCAAAAACATAAACACAAAAGCAAGCCAAAAAGTGGACCAGGACTTTCTGTAAAATATCCTGCTTTTTGTTGGATGATGCCATGAAAATCAAGCTGCTCCTGAAAGGTCTTAATAGCTGACCAAGAATAGTAAACAATTGAAATTCTCTCAGGCTTCTTCAACCCTATCACTGGACACATTTATACCTCTCAGGAGTGGTATTAAAAGAAGAGATTAATAAAGCTTTTATAGATGAGTTGATAAATCTCTAAATATTTAAGTCTTCATTGCCTGCTAGGTTTTCTCTATTTTGGGTTTCCAAAAGATTTCAATAAACCACAGGATATTTAAAAATTAAAATAATTAAAAATTAGGATAATTAAATATTAGACATTATCTTTCTTACCTTGATGTTTTTTGATGGTAAACACCTTTTTATTGTCTCCATAGTGCTGCCTAGTTTCCACCAGTACAGTGCTTAAGTGAATTTTGCTCTGGATGTTGAATATTACTTAAATAACTAAAGTAACTTCCTCAGAATTATTATTCTATTCTGGTTAGGATACTATCTGCTCTGGTTTGTTAAAATTTCCCTTTAGAGTGGTTTTAATTTTGTTTCTGATAGGGTCCTAGGATTTATTGCCACACCCATCCTGCATCTGTTTTTCTTTGAATTACTCTCCTTGCAGTTTCTGATTCATACAGGGCCTTACAGGTTAGTGACAACCTGGCCATTACAACGCTGGGAAGGAGAGGCCTACTTTTCAGAGGTGTTGATGTTTTCTGTACCTGAAGGTTTTCAAGAGATATCAATCTTCCTCACCACCGCCCTTGGCCCTCTTAATGGACTAAGCAGTTCCTCATGAAATTTCTGTAGGATATCTGTACCAACTTCTCAATATTGTTCCATCCTGAGTCTATAAATTCCTGGCCTCAAGGTAATGTTAGATTTCTAGCTCCAGCCCCTATGTACATAAGGCCTATACTAAGGAACGGAACCCACAGACATCAGTCCGCTCTTCTTTCTCTGGATTTAATTTCTCTGTTACTTTCTGAAACATGCAGGTGTTCCTTTCTTTCTTTTAATCTCAGCTATGTCCTTTTAACTTTTTCAAAATTGACCCAGAATTTACGTGTGTCTCCAGTAAGAGTACATTAAATTGAGCTTAGTCTGCTATTCTACTGGCATATTTGAGATCCAGATAATTTGCTACTTCACTGGATTCAATGACCTGTATATTTCAGGCACCTAAAACTCACCATGTTCCAAATTTCCCTCCTTATAGTTAGTAATTTTCTTGAGAATCTGGATGACATAAAATGGAATAAAGTTAGTGAGTGGCCCAGGAATGCCTGAAAGTTTGTTTGTCAGAGTGGCCAGGGAAAGTTAAGCAAGGAAGAAAAGCAAATGAAAAACAGAATCCCATTATTATGGCTGAGTTTACTCCCAGGATTCCATGCAGAGCTCTCTGTAGAGCTGGGTTGGGTTATAACTTATGCCCAGAGCTGTACGTGGGGCTGACACCATCTCATGCCAAGCTCTCAGTTCTGGGCTAACGTCATCTCTTGTCCACTCTGTGGAGTGGAAACTTTGGAGGAATGGCCAATGTGTTCCGTGGTGTAGGAAGAGGGAAATTATGAATGTGACTTTCTAAATTGTGGAGGGACTAACCACTGTAAATGTGCCTTGAACTATGTTGTTTAATTTGACCAGTCAGATCAATGACTTCCCCTTGAATGAAATGCTGCTACGTATATGAGCAGAAAAACAAAACTGGTATAAGGAATAGATAGCTAGTGGGAAGCTTCCGCATAGCACAGGGAGATGCGCTCGGTGCTTTGTGACCACCTAGAGGGGTGGGAGGGAGGGAGATGCAAGAGGGAGGAGATATGGGGACATATGTATAACTGATTTACTTTGTTATAAAGCAGAAACTAACACACCATTGTAAAGCAATTATACTCCGATAAAGATGTTACAAAAAAAACTGGTATAAGGAGATGGAGAGACTGGGAGTCTTATTTTCCCACCAATTAACTTTGCCTCTGACCATGACCTTCCCTTTGAGTCTCCTAGACCTTGGGGATGATCGCAGCCCCTTGGGTTGGGTGACGGCAACCCCATCTTCACTAGAACCTCTATAGTTAACTTTGATTTTTCCCACTCCGTCTATCCATCCCATGTATGCAGTCAGACATTTGATCATGGACTTTTCCTGACAAAATATGCTTGAATATAACCATTTCTTTTCACTCCCACTGCTACTGCTATTGTCACTGCCTTAACTAGGGCTTTATCTTTAAGTTCTTTATATAAATATATAAATATCTATATATAAATATAATATACAAATAAATAAAATATAATATTAATTCTGATGATTTTAAAGTCTTTTCTTGATAAAGACTTTTCCTGATAAAGACACACAATATCTTATATAAATATTTTTGTATTATCTGTTCTTTTCTTAGAATTTTAGCCATATGATTCTATCTCTTGGTTTGTCTAGAACTTTTTGATTGAATGCTGGCTATTTTATTTGGCTTTTTTTGTTTTTCTCAGTGCAAACGTTGTTTTGCTTCAAAATATTTTATTCTACCTGGAAGTAGCAAATCTTCAAATTACAATTTTTTAAATGCTTTCAAATATCAATACTATAGGTGTCACAAAACCTAGAAAAATGACATTTAAAAATGAACTACTGCCAGATGTGTCTCTATAAAACTTTTCCCCCACTCTTTCAGCTATATATTCTTTAACTGCCTCCTCATACGACAGTTTATGTATTTTCGAAATAAAATTTTAAGAAATAAACTTTGTAGTTTTTAGACATAGATTTCTTGTAGCATGGTTGATTAGAATTTGCTTCTAGTTATTAATAGTTTAGAAAAGTTTATTTCAGCTTCACAATTTATTATTGATAATGTCACATTAATTTTCATTGTTAACTTTGAGAAAACCTCTATGGATTACTTCCTCATAAGTATTTACTATTATAAATGCATTACTGATTTCAGTACTGCTATAGGTTTGTGCATTACAGGGATTCTGATAAAATACTCATTCATACCATTCCATTGCACACATTGTTGATGGAGTATATTCATTCATTCATTCATTCATTCATTCATTTATTTATTTATTTTTGGCTGTGTTGGGTCTTCGTTGCTGTGCGCAGGCTTTCTCTACTTGCAGGGACTGGGGGCTACTCTTTGTTGCGGTGCACAGGCTTCTCATTGCGGTGGCTTCTCTTGTTGCAGAGCACGGGCGCTAGGCACGGAGGCTTCAGTAGTTGTGGCTCGCAGGCTCGATAGTCGTGGCTCACGGGCTCTAGAGCGCAGGTTCCGTAGTTGTGGCACACCGGCTTAGTTGCTCCGTGACATGTGGGATCTTCCCGGACCAGGGCTCGAACCCTTGTCCCCTGCATTGGCAGGTGGCTTCTTAACCACTGCGCCATCAGGGAAGCCCCTGGAGTATATTCTTGACAGAAGAAAATTTCCGTTTTGACTAAGCATTGATGAGAACTGAATCTTTGACTTATCTTTCACATGCCTGATGATTGAAATAATTTTCCACAGATTAGCTTCTGGTTTTGTACTTTTCAGTTCTTTTTTTCTTCTTCAAACGCACATGCTTTGAGAGCTGTGAAGTGCAAGACATGGCTATATTGTAAGGTGGTTTTTGTCCTTATGCTTCTGTGTCTTGTGCTAGGTCAAGTCAGTAGAGTAGTCAGTATGAGTACTGGAAGTTATTCCTGTAATGCGATAGTATATAGTCAATTACATATGGCGGTGTCTGAAAATCACATAATAGCCTCACTTAAAACATCTCCTTAGGGCTTCCCTGGTGGCGCAGTGGTTGAGAGTCCACCTGCCGACGCAGGGGACACAGGATCGTGTCCCGGTCCGGGAAGATCCCACATGCCGCGGAGCGGCTAGGCCCATGAGCCATGGCCGCTGAGCCTGTGCGTCCAGAGACTGTGCTCCACAACGGGAGAGGCCACAACAGTGAGAGGCCCGCGTACCACAGAATAAAGAAAATCTCCTTAGCCAGATTTCAAGAAAGCCTGTGGCCATTCCAATATGATCCAACATAGCGGAATATGATAGAAGGAAAATTGGCAAAGAAAGAGATGCTGGTCTTACCTGATGGAAGTTAAAATATCTCACTTTTGACAATTTTGCAAAAACTTATAATTCCATGAACTAATTTCTAGGGTTCTTCATAGGACCTAAAAAGGAACCCATAGAGTTGTGGAACAACAATAGAAGCTGCTGTGATAAGAAGCCCAGGCACCGCAACAAAGAGTAGCCCCCGCTCGCCACAACTAGAGAAAGTCTGCACGCAGCATTGAAGACCCAACGCAGCCAAAATAAAAATAAATAAATAAAGATAAATTTAATTTTAAAAAAGTAATACTCAGGTTTGAGGCATGAGAAGTATGATGAGGAGAAATTAGCTAATCCTTTCAGAACTTTTAAAATATCAAACTCAGTCTCTAAGATTTTAGCATTATGTACAACATTGGTTACTTATTAGTGGTTTGGGAAGGCCAATTTAAGATTTTCTGATCTTACTGTATTGAAATTCACGGCCCTAATGTTTTCCACATTGACTATATGAATGATGAAGTAAAGTCAGTCATGTATTTCCTTTCCAACTGGACAGAAAACAAAATTTTAAAAAGTGTTTGGACTACTGACTTTTGATTTCTTCTAAGGCAAGTGTATAGGTAATTTTTATTCCCTGATTAGGAGAAAAATGGTGGAAGAGGGCAGGGTTAAGAATTAAGATTTCAAGAGCGTGAGAGGTAGATGGCCAACCAGAGTTCCTAAGTTTCAGTGCGTGTAACTGTTGCCGCCGCTTAAGCCTGCCAAAGCAGTGGTATGGCTGCTGCCCTCATATTTGCTACCTCTAGAAACGTTCTTGCCAGTAGTGGCAGCAGCGGGACTCAATTACCCCCTTTCCTCACTCTCTCCAGAAGCTCCAGATGGCGTCTTCTGTGGGCAACGTGGCCGACAGCACAGAACCAACGAAACGTATGCTTTCCTTCCAAGGGTTAGCTGAGTTGGTACATCGAGAGTATCAGGCAGGAGATTTTGAGGCAGCTGAGAGACACTGCATGCAGCTGTGGAGACAAGAGCCAGACAATACTGGAGTACTTTTATTACTTTCATCTCTACACTTCCAGTGTCGAAGGCTGGACAGATCTGCCCACTTTAGTACTCTGGCAGTTAAACAGAACCCTCTTCTGGCAGAAGCCTATTCGAATTTGGGGAATGTGTACAAGGAAAGAGGGCAGTTGCAGGAGGCAATTGAGCATTACCGGCAGGCATTGCATCTCAAACCAGATTTCATCGATGGTTATATTAACCTGGCAGCCGCTTTGGTAGCAGCAGGCGACATGGAAGGGGCAGTACAAGCTTACGTCTCTGCTCTTCAGTGCAATCCTGATTTGTACTGTGTTCGCAGTGACCTGGGGAACCTGCTCAAAGCCCTGGGTCGCTTGGAAGGAGCCAAGGCATGTTATTTGAAAGCAATGGAGACGCAACCGAACTTTGCAGTAGCTTGGAGTAATCTTGGCTGTGTTTTCAATGCACAAGGGGAGATTTGGCTTGCCATTCATCACTTTGAAAAGGCTGTCACGCTTGACCCCAATTTTCTGGATGCTTATATCAATTTAGGAAATGTCTTGAAAGAGGCACGGATTTTTGACAGAGCTGTGGCAGCTTACCTTTGTGCCCTAAGCTTGAGCCCAAATCATGCAGTGGTACATGCCAACCTGGCTTGTGTATACTATGAGCAAGGCCTGATGGATCTGGCAGTAGACACCTACAGGCGAGCTATTGAATTGCAACCACATTTCCCTGATGCTTACTGCAACCTAGCCAACGCTCTGGAAGAGAAGGGCAGTGTTGCCGAAGCAGAAGAGTGTTATAATACAGCTCTGCGGCTGTGTCCCACCCATGCAGACTCTCTGAATAACCTAGCCAATATCAAAGGAGACCAGGGAAACTTTGAAGAGGCAGTTCGCTTGTATTGTAAAGCATTAGAAGTCTTCCCAGAGTTTGCTGTTGCCCATTCAAATTTAGCAAGTGTATTGCAGCAGCAGGGAAAACTGCAGGAAGCTCTGATGCATTATAAGGAGGCTGTTCGAATCAGTCCTACCTTTGCTGATGCCTACTGTAACATGGGAGACACTCTAAAGGAGATGCAGGATGTTCAGGGAGCCTTGCAGTGTTATACTCGTGCCATTCAGATTAACCCTGCACTTGCGGATGCCCACAGCAATCTGGCTTCCATTCACAAGTATTCAGGGAATATTCCAGAAGCAATTGCTTCTTATCGCACTGCTCTGAAGCTTGAACCTGATTTTCCTGACGCTTATTGTGATTTGGCTCATTGCCTGCAGATTGTCTGTGATTGGACAGACTATGATGAGCGAATGAAGAAGTTGGTCAGCATTGTGGCTGACCAGCTGGAGAAGAATAGGTTGCCTTCTGTGCAGCCTCATCATAGTATGCTCTATCCTCTTTCTCATGGCTTCAGGAAGGCTATTGCTGAGAGCCATGGGAACCTCTGCTTGGATGAGATCAGTGTCCTTCATAAACCACCGTACGAACATCCAAAAGACTTGAAGCTCAGTGATGGTCGACTGCGTGTAGGATACGTGAGTTCTGACTTTGGGAATCATCCTACTTCTCATCTTATGCAGTCTATTCCAGGCATGCACAATCCTGATAAATTTGAGGTATTCTGTTATGCCCTGAGCCCAGATGATGGCACAAACTTCCGAGCGAAGGTGATGGCAGAAGCCCATCATTTCATTGATCTTTCTCAGATTCCATGCAATGGGAAAGCAGCTGATCGCATCCATCAAGACGGTATACACATCCTTGTAAATATGAATGGTTATACCAGGGGTGCTCGAAATGAACTCTTTGCTCTCAGGCCAGCTCCTATTCAGGCAATGTGGCTGGGCTACCCTGGGACCAGTGGCGTGCTTTTCATGGATTATATCATCACTGATCAGGAAACTTCACCTGCTGAAGTTGCTGAGCAGTATTCTGAGAAACTGGCTTATATGCCCCATACTTTCTTTATTGGTGATCATGCTAATATGTTCCCTCACCTGAAGAAGAAGGCAGTCATCGATTTTAAGTCCAATGGGCACATTTATGACAATCGGGTTGTGCTGAATGGCATCGACCTCAAAGCATTTCTTGATAGTCTCCCAGATGTGCAGATTGTCAAGATGAAATGTCCTGATGGAGGAGACAACGCAGACAGCAGTAATACGGCTCTTAATATGCCTGTCATTCCTATGAATACTATT
Organism: Lagenorhynchus albirostris; assembly: GCF_949774975.1. Taxonomy (NCBI): domain Eukaryota; kingdom Metazoa; phylum Chordata; class Mammalia; order Artiodactyla; family Delphinidae; genus Lagenorhynchus; species Lagenorhynchus albirostris. Next base: position 32,441,730 of record NC_083111.1, read on the forward strand.
GCAGAGGCAGTTATTGAAATGATTAACAGAGGACAAATTCAGATAACAATTAATGGATTCAGTCTTAGCAATGGACTGGCAACTACCCAGATCAACATTAAGGCTGCCACTGGAGAGGAGGTTCCCCGTACCATTATTGTAACCACACGTTCTCAGTACGGGTTACCGGAAGATGCCATTGTGTACTGTAACTTCAATCAGTTATATAAAATTGACCCATCTACTTTGCAGATGTGGGCAAATATTCTGAAGCGTGTTCCCAATAGTGTGCTGTGGCTGTTGCGTTTTCCAGCAGTAGGAGAACCTAATATTCAACAGTATGCACAAAATATGGGCCTTCCCCAGAACCGTATCATTTTTTCACCTGTTGCTCCTAAAGAGGAACATGTTCGGAGAGGCCAGCTGGCTGATGTCTGCTTGGACACTCCACTCTGTAATGGACACACCACAGGGATGGATGTCCTTTGGTCAGGGACACCCGTGGTGACTATGCCAGGAGAGACTCTTGCTTCCCGAGTTGCAGCTTCCCAGCTCACTTGTTTAGGCTGTCTTGAGCTTATTGCTCAAAATAGACAAGAATATGAAGACATAGCTGTGAAACTGGGAACTGATCTAGAATACCTGAAGAAAATTCGTGGCAAAGTCTGGAAGCAGAGAACATCTAGCCCTCTGTTCAACACCAAACAATACACAGTGGACCTAGAGCGGCTCTATCTACAGATGTGGGAGCATTACGCAGCTGGCAACAAACCTGATCACATGATTAAGCCTGTTGAAGTCACTGAGTCGGCCTAAATAATGACTGTGTGCACAGGAGAATTACCCTGTACCTGAGCCTCAACCTTCTGGGGGAAAGGGAACTACTTTTTCCTTATCTGTACAATACCATGCTGCAGATGGGTGACAGACAATGATAAGAAATAGCACAGCCAGACTTGCTTCCTGCATGATCATGATCACGATAGGGAGAGACACAAGAGATGGGAAACTGCTGTTCCACAAGGAGTCTCCATAGAATTTTGCAGCAGCCAGGTGTCTGGAAGGTCTGGAAGGTAAGTCTGGAAGGTCTGATCTCCCTTGGTCTTCCATGGGATGGATGGTTAGTGTGGAAGGGAGATAGAGATTGCCCAGCCGTTTTGTGATTATCATGGATTGATTGAGTCTTCTGAATTAATATTTTTCTTTATATTTTGGGTATTGGAGCTTTTAAAAATGTTTGGTTTCAGGTATTTGTATTCATGTGAAGTGTGTACGATTCTCTTGAGATAAGCTTTTAAGCTAAAATATTCCTTGTTTTAGTTTCTGAACTCGACAGATAAATGGGGACTTTGCTGGTATAGTCTTTTTATAGGTTTTGTAAACCACTTGAGCCTATATCAGTCATTTTAGTGTCTGACATAATGTTCGGAACTATCAGTGCTTTGTTGGTTTATAGATGATGGCTTAAATTCTTTTCCTGGTCCGTTTCCTTCTTCCCTTCCCCCTACTTTAAAAATTCTCCTGTAACTTGGCTAACAAAAAACCAAGTCTGATTCAAAACCTCCCAGAGTGTTTCTCTTAACCGCATCATCTGGTGCCAAATGAAGATTCTTAGGAGTGATTATTAATTCTGAAGGGCACAGTTGTGGTACTGTCACTGATGATAATAATAATGGATTTTTGGCCTAGAGTTTTGACCTATTTCACCAGTGTTTTACCGTTGACTGCCCCTCTATGCTGCTTCCAAAAGTCATAGTGTGTGTTAAGATTTTTACTTTCATTTCTAATGTTTGTTTGTTTTTTTTAGTGAGTCCTGTTCTACCTTTTTCTTTCAGCAGAAATGAAATCCCAGGTAAGTATAAGTATTCAAATATTTGATCAGTAAGTAAGTCACAGTTATCTCCAGTACATTAAATAACTTTCATCAAAAAACATGTTATAGGTAAAAAGCTCTGAAGGACCAGCTATGTATATGATAATTATGTTTCAGACCTTCTAGGGTATTATATATAATAACTTGTCTTCTGGACGTGGTCTTGAAGTCTTTGTGGATTCAGTCTCAGTAGTAGCGAACTGCACTGCTACTTGGTTTGGAGTACAAATTAGACTTTAGCCCTCCTGGAGGTTGAGTTTTTGGTATTGAAAACCATAGGAATGAAATTATTGTATTTCAACAAAGGATCGAGGGCTTGAGGCTTAAACAAGGCAACATACGTGTGGGAAGCAGTCAGCCTTGAGGGCAGGTAAGGACATGCCAGGCATGCGGCCGCTGCTCGAAGGGACTGTCCCTACTTGTTCCCCTCCTTGTTCCATTCCATGGGAGATAAATCACCAGAGCCCAGAGATCAGAAAGAATGTAAAATGAGACAAGCAAAGCTGTCTCCCCCCTGCACATGCAGGTTATTTTTGATGCTTCTGGGTTTATGGGTTTCCTCCCAGGGAAGTTAACCTTGAGCCGAGACAGTCTGTAGATAATGTAAACCACCATCTGGCAACCTTCCGATTTCTAGTCTATATAATCTGCAACTGTAGCATAATAAAATTTGCCTTGCAACCATCAGTTGTCTTGGTCCTTCTGACCCCATCCGTCGGTGCTACTTCAGTTCCTTACCCCTTCCCTTCTGACCCTGGGCGGTGAGATCCTCTTTCTCCGGCTGGTCCGCGGCAAGTGGCACTCGAACAGGGACCTGAAGCGTGAAGGCAATTAAAAGAAAAAGAAAGTGCAGGTAAGAGAACACTTAGGCAAAATATGTGTGGCCACCAGTAAAAGTGAAACGAATAGAGGCATAAGGCAATAGTCAGAAGTAAAATAAGATGAGGCAAAAGGGCTCAAAGATGTATGAATTATTTGCTCAGGTTTTACTTTTGATGCTTAGGGCTCGGGGTAATAAAGTTTCTGAACTTTATTGTTGACTGAATTTTTACAGCATATCCATGGTGTATCTCCCTGGTTTCCTGATGGCGGCTCTGTTGACATAGAAATCTGGCAGAAAGTTGGAGAAGATGTAAAAAATTATTACGAGTCTCGAGGGCCTACTCATACTCCTGTTGTTACATATAGTTTGTGGAATCTGATAAAAATATGTTTAGATTCTTCTCATGATAGTGTTGATTTGAATGTAAAGTCAGAAAAACATAAGCCTCTGACAGAAGGAGAGACTGTATTATCAACTACTGTGTCGCCACTTCCTAAACCGAAAGAGCTAATTAATTTAAATAGTTTAGATGAAGAGGAACATTTTGACTTAACAGATGAGGCTTGTAAACATAAAAGAGAGAAATATCCTGAGGATGATTTTCTAATGGCTGGTAAGTCAGTGAAAAAGCTGCAGGTTAATAAGGACTGTCTTCCTCAAAAATCTACGTCTGTAAAAATGCTCAGTCCCTTGCAGCGCGCTGTACAAGGAGCAATAAAACGAGGAGAAGATCCTATTTTCTGTTGTCCCGTCATAGAAAGACCTGATCCTAATAATCCTCAACAAGCTACTAGGGAGCATCAGGCTCTCCCTTTGAAAGTTTTGAAAGATTGAAAATCTGCCTGTGCTCAATATGGGCCCACTGCTCCTTTTACTACTGCTATGGTTGACAGGAGAAGCTCTTCCCCCCGCTGATTGGAAGTCTATTGCACGAGCTTGTTTAAATGGTGGAGATTATTTAATATGGAAGTTTGATTTTTATGAACGGGCTGCTGAACAAGCAGAAAAGAATGCTGCCCATAATATTCCAGTTGATTATCATATGCTGATTGGGGAAGGACAATATCTTTCTTTACAAGATCAATTAACTTATCCCTTTGTTGCTTATCCTCAAATAAATCATTTGGCATTACAAGCCTGGAGGAAATGTCCTTCTACACACAAAACTGAAGATCTTTCAAAACTTAGACAGGGACCTGATGAACCATATGCTGATTTTGTAGATAGGTTGTCACAGGCGGTGGGGAGACTCATTGTGGACGGACTCACTGGTACAATTGTAGTTAAGCAACTTGCTTTTGAAAATGCTAATAATGCGTGTCAGGCTGCGATTCGACCTTGGAGAAAACGGGGAACATTGGAGGATTATATTCGCCTTTGTGCAGACATTGGGCCTACTTATATACAGGGTGCTGCTGTGGCTGCAGCATTAACTAAAGTGGGGTTTAAAAACAATCAAAAGAAAACAAAGACTTGTTTTAAATGCGGAAAGGCAGGTCCTTTTGCTAGAGAATGTAGGTCTTTTAATTCTAACCCTAGTCCTTCCTTCCCTACTCAAAAACCTCCAGATGGTCAGAAAATCCCTGGCTTATGCCCTAAATGCAATAGGGGAAAACATTGGGCACAAGATTGTTGCTCAGTGGCCCACAAGGATGGGCCACCACTGTCGGGAAACTCTTCCCAGGGCCTTCCCCGGCCCCAACAAATAATAAGCGCAATGTCTGTGTATCCTCCTCAAATTATCAATCAGACATTAACCAAAAACAAAAACATACAATATCCTCGCTCTCCAGAGCAACACCAGGAAGCGCAGGACTGGAGCTCAGTACCTCCGCCCGATATGTATTAACTCCTGAAATGGGTCCTCAGGCCCTCTCTACGGGCATCTGTGGACCTTTACCCACAAGGGTTTGATGGGACTATTATTGGGAAGAAGTAGTGTCACCATGAAAGGTTTAACTGTTATGCCAGGAGTCATAGATTCTGACTACGAAGGAGAAATAAAAGTCATGGCACAAACTATTAAAAATATAATAACTATCTCTCCTGGTGATAAAATTGCACAATTGCTACTTTTGCCCTTTGTACCTCATGGACAAATTTTCCAACATCGAAAGAGAGAAACAAAGGCTTTTGGATCGTCTAATGCTGCCTACTGGATTCAGAAGATAGGGAAAGAACGTCCAGAAATGAAATGAACCATTAATGGAAAGGTTTTTTCAGGTTTGTTAGACACTGGAGCTGATGTCTCTGTTATGACGCAGGTACACTGGCCTAAACGTTGGCCCATTAGTCCTACTATTACAGAACTTCACGGAATAGGACAAAGTTGTTCTCCTATGCAAAGCAGTCAGTTTTTTTTATGGCAAGATAGTGAGGGCCATTCAGGATATTTCCAGCCTTATGTTTTGCCTGGGCTGCCTTTAAACCTCTGGGGCCGAGATATATTAAAAGAAATGGGAGTATTACTTTATAGTCCAAACTCTCAAGTCTCTAATATGATGTTGGATCAAGGATTTCTTCCCACAAAAGGGCTGGGAACAAATCAACAAGGAACTGTCTGTCCTATTGATGTGAAAATAAAAAATGATAGACAAGGTTTGGGTTTTTCTTAGGGGCCTTGGATTCTCCACTCACTGCTGATCCAATTACTTGGCTGACTGATGACCCTGTATGGGTGGACCGATGGCCCCTCACAAAGGAGAAATGAGAAGCTCCAGAGCAATTAGTACTGGAACAATTAGGGCATTTAGAAATTTCCAGTAGTCCTTGGAATACTCCTATTTTTATTATCAAGAAAAAATCTGGAAAATATAGGTTATTACAGGATCTAAGAGCTGTTAATAAAACTATGCTAATAATGGGAGCTCTTCAACCAGGCCTACCCTCTCCAACAGCCATACCACACAATTATCATCTTTTAGTTGTAGATTTAAAAGATTGTTTTTTCACTATTCCTTTGTTTCCTGAAGATAGAAAACATTTTGCTTTTAGCTTGCCTGCCTTAATTTTTAAGGAACCCATGAGGAGATTTCAATGGAAAGTATTGCCTCAGGGCATGGCAAATAGTCCTACATTATGCCAAAAATATGTGGCTCAGGCCTTGACTCCTGTGAGAAAAAGGTTTCCATCATTATATCGCATACATTATATGGATGATATACTTTTAGCCACTGATAATATTTCTTTATTAGAGAGTGCGTTTCAATTTTTACAACAGTCCTTACAATCATTTGGCTTGGTCATTGCCTCAAGAAAACTTCAAAGACAATCTCCATTTTTATATTTGGGAAAATATATTGATAACACTACTATTAGGCCTCAAAAACTGCAAATTCGAGTTGATAATTTAAAAACATTAAATGCTTTTCAAAAATTACTTGGAGATATTAATTGGCTAAGGCCTGCCTTAAAACTTACTACTGCTCAATTACAGCCTTTGTTTGATATTCTTAAAGGTGACTCAGATCCTTCTTCTTCACGCTCTATGACTCCAGAAGGATTTCAAGCTTTACAAATAGTCAATAGATCTATCAGTTCTACACAATTAACTAGAATTCATACTCACCTTCCAATTTTCTTAATAATTTGTCCAACTCCTCATGTGCCTACTGCCATCTTATGGCAAACTGTTGGAATTATTGAATAGATTCATATGAAAACTACACCCTCTAAAGTTATTAACCCTTATTATGAACTTATTAGTAATTTAATAATGCAAGGTAGAACTAGATGCTTACAACCTATAAGTATAGAACCTTCTCAAATTATTATCCCTGATTCAGTTAGTCAACAGAATTGGCTTTTTCAACATAGTAATGAATGGGGTCTTGCTCTTGCAGGATTTTCAGGTACCTTGGAATGCCATTACCCTGCTGATAAATTGATCCAATTCAGCAAACTTAACTCATATCTTTCCTTCTATAATTAGGCAACAGCCTGTCCCTCATGTACCTTTGGTTTTTACGGACGGTTCTTCTTCAGGAGTGGCTACTGTAATCATTGACGACGGAACAAACCTCGTTAAAGAAACTTCCTTGACTTCAGCTCAACGTGTTGAACTGTATGCTGTCATTATGTCTTTTAAACATTTGCCTTCTATATCTTTTAATTTGTTTTCTGATAGTAAATATCTTATTAGCTTGTGATTTCTTCTGGAGACTGCGAGCATAGGACATACTAATGACCCTGAATTATCATCCTCTTTTCGTTTGCTTCAACAGCTTATTCGTTCCCATGATGGTCCTGTTGCAGGTCTGTATATCCGTGCTCATTCTAACTTGCCTGGTCCATTGACTAAACTTAATGCGACTGCAGATGTTTTAACTCGATCTAAACGTGATCTTTATCCTGTACATTTTCCTCCCAAGAATAGAGTTGAAGTTACTCCTCCTCCTCAATCTCTTTTCCCTAAAGCAGGACATGTCCCAATTTACCGTACTCCTCCTTTCCGTTCGTCATGCTGTCAAGAATGGCTAATATACTGCATTCATTATCTCCATACTCTTGATACTCATGGTCCATGTCCTGGACACCCTCATATTATGGTAAGTTATGATCAAACTGCTTCACAAGCAGCACAGCAGTTGCACGCTTTACACCGTCAGTCAGCGGCTACATTACACACACAATTTTCCCTTACTCGTGAAGCCGCCCCACAAATTGTTAAGCAGTGCCCACAATGCTTACCTCACCTTCCTGTTCCACATTATGTTGTTAATCCTCGTGGATTATTACCTAGACATTTATGGCAAATGGATGTTACTCATATCCCGTCTTTTGGGAAATTACAGTTTGTTCATGTCACTATCGATACTTATTCTGGTTTCCTCTGTGCTACAGCACAGACCGGAGAAGCTACTAAACATGTTATCACTCATTTATTACACTGTTTTGCTTTCATGAACCTTCCCAAAATTATTAAAACAGATAATGGGCCCGCTGCTTTCGCAACATTTTGTAATTCATTACAAAATTACCCATATTACAGGCATTCCATATAACCCTCAAGGACAAAATTACCCATATTACAGGCATTCCATATAACCCTCAAGTATTATAGAACGTGCAAATAGATCTTTAAAGCTAACTATTGAAAAAATAAAAAGGGGGGAATTGTATAGAACAACGCCACATAACCTTATAAATGATGCTCTGTTTATTTTAAATGTTCTCACTGTTGACAAATTTGGCTGCTCTGCAGGGGGAAGGTTGGTGGCTGAGCCAAGATTGGCCTCTCAATCTCCGGAGGTCCTCTGGAAAGATCCGTTAACCAGCACTTGGCGTGGTCCTGATCCTGTGTTGATTTGGGGACGTGGTCACGTGTGTATCTTTCCCAGATCAGCGCCTGGACCTTGCTGGCTTCCTGAACGCTTAGTCAAGCAAATAGATGGCTCGCCACAGCTCACCTAGTTCAGAAGATGAAGAAGCTCTGCATCTCTCCCGAAAATTTGACAGTGTTGATTCAGAAAAAGAAGAAGAGGAGACCACTTGCCAGGACGACTCAAAGGAGTGATGTTCCAACTTGGGGACAGATTAAACAACTGGTTTCATGAGCTCAAGAGTCAGTGAAACAACAGAATAATCCTGTTACACCTGTAACTTTATTTTTGGCTATGTTGGCAACCATTTCATGTGTTCCCTCTGTTAATGCAGCAACTTACTGGGCCTATGTACCTGATCCTTCACTATTACAACCCATATCTTGGTCTGAAGCAGAGTTTCCTGTATTTTACAATGATAAATGTTTATGGGCCTCTTATTGGGAATATAAAACAAATCAATATGTCTGTAAATTATACTAACTGGCTTAGTACCCATCCTGTCTGTCTTAGCCCATTGAATCTGGAAACTGGACGTGTAAAGGCTATTAGTTATGAGCATACAGATGTTTATGAGGGAACGGATCAATCAATTAGTTTGTCAGGCTCTCCAGGCATCCTTCGTTTTACAGGAACCAACATTACTCTTACATGCCCGGCTACCAGCTGACGAGAGTATCTTAAGGATACCATCATTTGGTATAAAATGGGCAACCTATTAATATTAGAGGTCAAATCTCATACACCTCACCACTTAGGGATTCCGCTATTACTATAGCCAAGGTTACAGGTGAAGATTCAGGAAATTATTTCTGTATGAAGCGTTTACTTGGAGGACAAGGGATACTTATAGCTGGACATAAGGTTACTATGCTTAACAGAAAATCAAAAAATCAATTGCCTCCCCTTATGACCGTTAACTTTCCTGGATCCAATTTTGAACGTTGCAATGCATCTTGGAATAAAAACCAAATATGGTGTACTATAGATTATACCACGGTGTCAATTCTTATCTCTTCTTTTCCCATCATAGATAGGTTTATCACATTTCAAAAGAACTGGGATATATGGAAACTAGTTCTAACTTATTCCAATACACCTGTTATAACTTGTGTTTCTCCTCCATATACACGTTTGTGTGGTTCTATTAACATTGGTAATTCTTCCAAAGGAGGATATAATATTAGCTGTGTTAATTGTATTTTTAGCAGTTGTATGTTCCCTTCTGCAGGAACGCAATCTGTGCTTATACTAAAGCAACCCATGTATGTTATGGTGCCTGTACATCTGAGAGAACCTTGGTATGAAGATACTGGAGTACAGGCATGGGTGGAAGTCTCTAAAGCCTTGCAGAGGAGACGCTTTCTTGGGTGGCTAATAGTAAGTTTACTTGCGTCGGCTGCTCTGTCTGCTACCGTGGCTACTGCCGGTCTTGCTCTTTCACAGAGTATTAATCATGCTCACTTTGCTAATCAGTTATCTCAACATAGCAGTCTTGCTTTATCTTTACAAAGTCACATATATTTACGGATTAATAACAAGTTAGATGAATTTAAAAACGCAATTTTGGGGGTTAGAGATCAGATGGCAGCATTAAAATTGAGGATGCGTTTAGCTTGTCATGCAAAGTATACATGGATGTGTGTTACTCCTTAAAAGTACAGTGACTGTATTTGGGAATGGGAAAAAGTAAAAATGCATCTGCTGAGTGTTTGGTCAGATAATAATATTAGTCTTGATCTTAAGAAATTAAATGCTGAAATTCAGGATATACAAAATACACATCTTGATGATGTTTCGCCAGAAGACGTAATTCAAACTTTACTGGATCATTTAAAGTGGTTAAACCCTCAGTCTTGGATTACTGGAAGGTTGTCAGGATTTATTACCCTGGCCATAATTTGCCTATTATTGATAATAATCTTCTCATGTCTGTTTCGTATCCTCATGCAACAGTACACTACTCTCGGCACTAAACTTCATGGAATTATTTTGCAGCAAAAGTTAAAAAATAAAAAAGGGGGACCTGTGGGAAGCAGTCAGCCTTGAGAGCAGGTAAGGACATGCCAGGCATGCGGCCGCTGCTCGAAGGGACTGTCCCTACTTGTTCCCCTCCTTGTTCCATTCCATGGGAGATAAATCACCAGGGCCCAGCGATCAGAAAGAATGTAAAATGAGACAAGCAAAGCTGTCTTTCCCCTGCACATGCAGGTTATTTTTGATGCTTCTGGGTTTATGGGTTTCCTCCCGGGGAAGTTAACCTTGAGCCGAGACAGTCTGTAGATAATGTAAACCACCATCTGGCAGCCTTCCTTTTTCTAGTCTATATAATCTGCAACTGTAGCGCAATAAAATTTGCCTTGCAACCATCAATTGTCTTGGTCCTTCTGACCCCATCCGTCGGTGCTACTTCAGTTCCTTACCCCTTCCCTTCTGACCCTGGGCAGTGAAATCCTCTTTGTCCGGCTGGTCCGCGGCACACATGAATATATGTTTTTGTCTTGCTGTACTGCACCTGTGCTGTCTAGTAACAGATATTTTGTCTGCTAGTAGTGTTCTAGATTATGTCTTTCCAAAGCGCTGAGGCAGTGCACCTATTCTGTAGTTGCAGCTGATGCCTGAATGTAGCCTAGCTGACAAATTATTGATTAATAAGAACTGGAATTTCTCAAAGATTTGTACTGTTAACCAAAATCTGAGCAAGGAGTCTCAAATGTAATTCTTAGCCAGAATTACATGTTAATGAACCATTTAACAGTGTGAATCAAGGAACATCAGTGTAAGGATTTCTTTTAATTTATTTTTTACCTGCTTGAGATATCAGTTAAAGTTTGCCAGCTTGGTTGCAGATGAACGGGCGTTTGAAGTTCACCAAACTACTTAATGTGGGATAGGATAATAGACTTCCAGCGCCCTCAAGGCTGTGACCTTGCAGCCATTTTACATAGCACATCCTCCTCCTATAGGGATGAACCTTTCCCTGGCCCGAAAAGTAGCAGCTCTGTTGAAGCTTTGCTTATTGTAACAGGATTTTGTTTCCAGGTTACATGTCTGTGGAAGACTTAATTCTGAGTAGAGATATAGATATTACTGAAAACTAATTGTTTTTTCTATTATACTCTGATTTATCAAGAAAGTAAAACATTTAAACTGTGCTACAGAAATTCAGAAGTTGTCTTGCAATCTTTAAACAATAAATGAATGAGTTGCCCTTAAAAAAAAAAGGATTAAGCAGTTAAGCTGTTGGTCCCACATCAGACAAATTTTCCTATACCTTCCATCAATATTGTTAACAGAGACTGTTATTTTATTAATCCTAAGATCCCGTGATTCTTTCTTCATGTTTCAGGGGACAGCAGGTGAGAGAGTGGATTTGTTAAGCTGGGTGGGTTTATCCTTCTTTTATGCGTTCATTCAATTTTATGTTCATTTACTTATTGTACACACATGGCAATAGAAGCTGCTAAAGCAATCATTGCTATTCTGCAAAACAACAAGGCAGAGAAGCAGATGTCTTATTTCTGAGATTTCTCCCCCCAGGATTATTATGATTAAAGATCCTTTCCCCCCACTCCCTGGAGAGGACAAGGGGCTGCTCGCTGGAGGTTTTTTAATGACTTGGGGAAAGGCTCAAATATCCCCCCATTATGGTAATCCACCCCAGGGGCAAACCACACAAGAATATTATGAATTTATTTTATTTTTCTATCCTTGCAAAGGTAATACTCAGCTCATTAGAATATGAAAACTATACTGTCAAATTTCAGAATTACATGGATGAAGAAAATCACCAAAGTGGCATCATATCACGTGTGTTATAGTTGTATTGACTATATTGACTATATTAACTATGTTGTGTTAACAATATATTGTATAACTATATATTGAAAAGGCAAAATGCTGTAACTTATTTCAGAAAAAATAATTATGTTAGCAAACCCCAAATTGTACACTGTAGACAGGTCCTAGGAAAAGAAGATTTAATTCATAGTGGACAAGAGGTTAGCTTCTGTTTTCAGCCATGTGCTATTTCAAGAATTAAACGTCATGAATAATACAGGATATAAGAGGAATAGTCTAAAGACGGAAAAGCACATTTTGATTAGGAAAGAGAATTTAAGGCTTAAGTCTTTTTTTTTTAAGGAAAACTGCCTTATTACTATGAGATAAGAAAATTGTTTCCTTCTTTTCTTCCTTGCTTTCTTCTTTTTCTTTTTTTTAACCTTTTTAATTTTGGATATTTGACCTCTAAGCTGAGATGACTGAAAATGCCTCCTCTGGGCATCAACCTTTTTGAAAGACTTTTTCCCCCTCCCTAAGGGCTATTTGTCTCTTGGAGGCATTGCCTACATTACTCACCAAGAGGCAAGCATTTGTCCTTGCACTAAATGCTGACGTCTCCTGATAAGAGGGAAGCTGCAAAGTAGAAGAATTGAAGGTCAATATGTTGATAGTGGTCTCAAGAGCATTGATGTACATTTGTGTATTGGGGAAGGGGAGAGAAGCTTGAGAGTGGGCCAGTGGGGAGGGGTAAATATTTTGTGATGCTGTCTACCTATGGGCTTATAAAGTTTACAGCTGCATTAGGAGGACAAGCATTACCATTAGCATGAAAAGTAGGGCAGACCTCAGTTGCAAAAGCTTCTAGCCATACACATAGGGCAATACGTAAATGATACACCTTATTGCATTCACCCATTCACCCTCCCCTGTTCATGCTAATTGGAAATTTCAGTCCATTTCAGAGAAGTAACACAACTATCGATCATTTTCCCTGGCACGAATCTTCCTAGAGCTCACGCACTAGCCCATGTGTCTTAGATTTAATATCTGATCACTAGCTGGATTGAAGCCAAGAGGTGGTTCCCAAAGTTGCTGCACATGAGAATCACTTGGGGAACTCTGAGACCTCCCTGTGCCCAGGCTCCTCCCTAGACCTACTGAATCAAAATCTCTGGGGCTGGGACCCAGACACCAATGTTTTTCTTAAAAGCTCTTTAGGTCATTCAAATGAGCAGCAAAGCTTGAGAAGCAGCCCAATAACGGGAACAAACTTATTTCACACAGATAAAGTGGGGCAATTCATATGTTAAAAGAACATGAATATATGTCCATGCCTCTCTCACGCCTTGTCACAGTTTACCCTTCCCCCTCCCCATATCCTCAAGTCCGTTCTCTAGTAAGTCTGTGTCTTTATTCCTGTTTTACCCCTAGGTTCTTCATGACATTTTTTTTCTTAAATTCCATATATATGTGTTAGCATACGGTATTTGTCTCTCTCTTTCTGACTTACTTCTACACTGTTGGTGGGGATGTAAATTGGTGCAACCACTATGGAAAACACTATGGCAGTTCCTCAAAAAGCTAAAAATAGAGCTACCATGTGATCCAGCAATCTTACTCCTGGGCAAATATCTGGACAAAACTATAATTCGAAAACATACATGCACCCCTATGTTCACAGCAGCACTATTTATAATAGCCAAGACATGAAAACAACCTAAATGTCCACTCACAGATGAATGGATAAAGAAGGTGTGATATATATAAAATGGAATACTACTCAGCTATAAAAAAGAATGAAATAATGCCATTTGCAGCAACATGGCTGGACCTAGAGACTATTATACTAAATGAAGTAAGTGAGAAGGAGAAAGACAAATACCATATGATATCACTTATATGTGGAATCTAGAATATGATACAAATGAACTTATCCATGAAACAGAAACAGACTCACAGACATAGCACACAAACTTGTGGTTCCCGAGGGGAAGGGGGAGGTGGGGGAGTGATGGATTGGGAGTTTGGGATTAGCAGAGGTAACTATTATATATATGATGGATAAACAACAAGGTCCTACTGTATAGTACAGGGAACTATAGTCAATGTCCTGTAATTAACCATAATGGAAAATATGAAAAATTATATATATGTATAACTGAATCACTTTGTTGTACAGCATAAACTAACACAACATTGTATATCAACTATACTTCAGTAAAATAAATTTTTAAAAAAAGGAAAAAAACATGAATATATATATATATACATATATATATATATATTTCTTTTTTTCCTCTTTATTCTGTTTGTGTTTCAAATAGGCTTTTTTTTTTTCCTTCTGCAAAAAGCGTTATTGTTTCCATTTGGTCCAAGGCTTGGGAGAGGGCTCCAGGGCGGTTACAAAGCTGCCTAGTAGCTGCAGAGCAGGGCTTCAGGCAGAAGCTCTGATGCCAGAGGGGCTCCTCAGAGGCCGCTGGACTTCAGAGACTCCTGTTTGTGCTCGAGGGTGAGCCTTTCAAAGAGATACTCGCCCAGCACAGCCTGCGGACCAGCCAGCCTGCGGAGGTTGGTCAGGTGGTCGCCCATCTTCTTGATGAGTTTCACCTGCTCCTCCAGGAAGCGGCTCTCCAGGAAGTCACAGAGGTGGGAGTCTGCGCGGGCGGAAGCCAGGGCGCGCAGATCTGATAGTGCCTGGTGCAGGCTCTTCTCCCTAAGAATGGCGGCTTCCACAGCGTCCTGGGTTTTACCCCACTCATCTTGAGAAGGCTTCCGCGCATCCTGGAAGAGGGCGCGGCCACAGCACTGGTTTTGCATTTTCAAGAGACGCTGGGCGCCCTCACACGTCTCCTCAGCCAGTTGGCGAAAAATGTGGCCCACACTGTCCAGAGTCCCATTGTTGCTGTCAAAATAGAAGCTCAGAGAGAGGTAAGTGTCCCCAGATGCATGTTGAACAGGCGGTGGACGGCGGCCTCCACCTCGATGGAATAATTCTGACGAACCTGGGAACTCGTGGTTGATCAGTGATGAGGAGCTAAGCTCAAAAAACGGTGTTGGCCTGTCCTGGAGGCTGAGGATAGCTGAGTGGCTGATTCCAAAGATTGCGACAGGAAGAAAGGTTGGAGGGTGGTCGGGGGCTGGAGCAAGGAGCGTCCCTGGGTCTGTTCATTCCAGACACTGTTGAAGCAGAAGACAGAACTGCAGGACTGCCGAGCGCACTGCCTCAAATAGGCTTTGATATAAATGAACCAGAAGTCCAAGCAAGGACAAAACTTACCCTTCCCCCCACCAAAATAGCTGGCGATACTAGAATCTAGACCTGGGAAGGGATTCTTCCATTACTTTCTGAACATTCCAAGCCACTAGAGCAGTGGTTCTCAAAGTATGGTCACCTTGTAACCAAGCAGTACCCTATGGGGCCTTCCTAGGACAGACCCATCCCCCATATCCTCTGCTGTAGTTCCTCTCTGAAGTACTCAGATAATAGTATCTCAGGCATATTCCTTGAGTTTTCAGATGCTAAAAACCACCACCCAATGGAAGAAATTAACTCCTTGATGATCATGAGCACGTAGCCCCCAGACCTTCTGGCACCTAAGGATGGATAATGTTACCTGCCCTGTGGCCTCCACATCAACCAATCAGAGGACTGTGCACGAGCTGATCACATTCCCTGGGACGTCCCTCCCTCACCTGGCCTTTAAACATGCTTTGCTGAAATCCTTTGGAGATTTCAGGGTGTTTTGGAACTCGGGCCACCCCTCTCCTTGCTCGATCCTGCAATAAACCTTTCTCTGCTCCAGACTCCAACCTTTAGGTTTGTTTGGCCTCACTGTGCTTCAGACACACGAACCTGCATTCGGTAACAACCTGACCAGTTTTACCAGCGTCCCCTGATAATGTGTCAGATATTCAAGTTTTAGGGCCCTGTCTCAGCCCTATGGAATCAGCAGCTCTGGTGGGGCTCAGTGATCTCTGTTATAACAGGCCCTCCAGATGATTTTTATTCACCTTAAAGTTTGAAAATATCTGCATTGTCAGCTGGCCAAAGCGTCCACCAGCAGGTGAAGGGGAGTGGTGCCTGGAAAAGATAGGGACCAGCCAAGGCAAGTACAGCAGCATTTGCCGTGGTAGTAATGGAGAATGCCTTTTCTCCACTGGTTGGCACAGACTAGGATCTGGGAGCAGTGGCAGGGTTATTTAGGATGCTTTACATTTCAATGTAGAGGGACCGCTGTCCTGGTTTGCCAGGGACTTCCCCTGTGTGAGCACTTAAAATCTCATCCTGGCAAACCCCTTAGCCCTGGGTTTGAAAAACGTAGGGAATAACATGAAATTTAGGGGAAACATGATCTAGGTTTGGGGCAAGTCACAAGTGCTAATTAAAGCTAAGCAAGTATGGACAACACTAGCGTTCTTTAGCCCTTTGCGGGGAGGTAAATCTGATTGGGTGAAAGGACTTACTGTTAAGAGATCTTTGTAGAAACATCCCCTTCTGCTTAGTCCGCTGGTTCTCAGTTCTGGCTAGACATTGGCATCGTCTGAGGAGATTTAAAATGATTTTATTGGTCTACGATGACCAACCGTCAGTGTGAGGGTTTTTAAAAAGTGCTTCAGATGATTCTAATGCACAACCAAATTTAGGTGCCACTGCTTAAGCTTTTGAACCGCTGCTGCATATTTTCACCTCATCTTCCTATGAGAATATCCAACTGTAGTTGAGGTTTGTTTTTTTTTCTTTTTCTTTTTTTAACTGTCTTACTATAAGATTTACTGTCTTAAATAAGGTTGAATGTACAGAAAATCTTGCTAGTCCATCTGGTATAGCTGGATACTTAGAATAATATCGTTAAGATATATACCATTTAAGTATTGTGACTGGCCTTTTTGAAATTAACATATGCATTGAATTAGTATGTTCTCTTTTGAAGTTGTTATGTTGGGGAGCTATACCTCTAATCTGCTGCCATTGCTAAATATCTGGACACCTCTTATTAGGAATTGCTTTTAGAAATCTTTAGGGATTAAAACCAAGATTGCTGTATTATTTGTACTGGAACCACAAAAACCTCACAGAGTTCCCCCGCTGTACCTTCTACCCCCATCTCTAACCCTTGGCAACTTCTAATCTGTTCTCCATCTCCACGGTTTTGTTATTTTAAGAATAATATGTAAACATAATCATGAATTACTTAATCTTCGGAGATCGGCTTTTCAAAATTTTTCCCTCGGCATCATTCCCTTGAAGTTCATTTCAATTTTTGCATATATTAATAATTTGTTCCTTTTTGTTGCTCGGTAGTATTCTATCATAAGATTTTATCACAATTTGTTTCAACATTCATCCACTGAAAGACATTTGGGTAGTTGCCAGTTTTTGGCTATTATAAATAAAACTGCTATGAACATTTATGTGTAAGTTTCTGTGGGAACTTAATTAAGTTTTTGTTTCTTTTGGATAAATGCTCAAGAGTACAATTACTGCGTTGTAGGGTGAATCTACTTTTAGGATTAAAAGAGACTGTCAAGCTGTTGATCAGAGTGGCTAAACCATTTTATTTTCCCACCAGTGATGTGATATAATTTTTCTATGTACTCGCCAGCATTTGATGTTGTCACTATACTTTAATTTTAGTTACTCTCTGACATCTCATTATGGTCTTAATTGGCATTTCCCTAATGGCTAATGATGCTGAGCATCTTTTCATGTGCTCGTTTGCCGTGTGTATATTCTCTTCCATGAAATGTGTGTTCCTGTCTTCTGCCTATTTTCTAGTTGGATTTTTTTAAGTTGTTTGGAGAGTTATTATAGATACAAGTCATTTGTCTCATATGGGATTTTCAAGTATGTTTTCCTACTGTGTAATTTGAGTTTTCATCCACTTAAAAGGATCTTCTATGAAGCATTTTTAACTCATTTTGATGAGATCCAATTTATCAGTTTTTGCCTTTATTGATCATACTTTTGGTGTCAAGTCTAAGAATTATTCCCCTAGTTCTAGATGCCAAACATTTTCTCCTATTTTTTTTCTAAAAATGCCCTGCTTTTACATTTCAGATTATGATCCACTTTGATTTAATTTTTGTGTAAGGTGTGGAGGTTAAGGTTCATTTTTTGTTTGTTTGTTTTTGTCGAGGGATGTCCAACTGTTTCAGTACCATTTTTTGAAAAGTCTATTCTTCCTTGATAGCTTTTGCACTGCTGTCAAAAACAAGTTATATGTATTTATGTCAGTCTATTTCTGGGTTCTCTATTCCATTCCATTGATCTATGTATCTACCCTCCATCATTACTGCAAAATCTTGAAATTGGGTAGGTTAATTCCTCCCATTTTCATCTTCCTTTACAAGTTGTTTTAGCTATTCTTCAGCCTCTTCTTACCATATAAATCTTAGAATAAGCTTGTCTAGATCCACAAAAACCTTGAGGGCATTTTAAGAGTAATTGTGTTAAGCCTCTTAACTTGGGGAGAATTGACATCTTTATCATGTTGTGTTTTCTAATCCATGAACAAGGTATGTCTCCCTATTTGTTTGGGACTTAAAAATTTTTCTTCATCAGCATTTTGTAATTTTCAGTCTAGAGGTCCTATAAATGTCTTATTGGGCCTATATTTAAGTATTTATTTAGGTCAGTTGTAAATGGCATCACATATGTTTATTTAAGCTTCTACACATTTGTTATTAATATATAATTTGATAAAATTGTGGTGATCTTGTACTCTAAATCATTTACAAACTAATATTATTTCTCAAGCTTTTTGTGGATTCCTTGGTATTTTCTCCATTTAGATTATCATCTTATCTTCAAATACAGACAGTTTTACTTTTCCTTATTCAGTATAATAGGATATATTACTATTCAACATTCAGTAGGATATGTTCCTTCCTATGCAACGTAGTAGGAATAGTCCTTTTATCTTTTAAATAAACTTTTTAAAAATTTAACTTTTAAATTTATGTATTTATTTATTTTTGCTTTATTTTCTTACTAGAACCTCCAGTGATATATATAATAAAAGTGGTGAGAGCAGATATCGGTGCCTTGTTTCTGATCTTACAGAGAAAGCATCCAGTCTTTCACAGTTAAATATAATGTCGGTATAGGTTGTTTGTAGATCATCTTTATGAGTTTCAGTATGTTCCTTTTCTATTCCTAGTTTGCTTGGAGTTCTTTTTCTTCTTTTTTTAAAATCATGAATGGGATTGGATTTTGTCAGATGCTTTCTCTGCATTAATGGATAGGATCACATGACTTTTCCCCCTTAATCTATTGGATATGGTGGATTACACTGTTTGATTTTCCAATATTTAACCAACTTTGCATAACTGGAATAAATCCCACTTGGTCATGGTATATTATTCTTTTCATATATTTCTGGATTTAATTTGCTAATATTTGACTGAGGGTTTTTCAGCCAATTTCATAAAAAATATTGGTCTGTAGGTTTCTTCTTTCTATACTATCCCTGTCTGGTTTTGGTATCAAGGTAATACTGGCTTCATAAAATTAATTAGAAACTGTTCCCTCTACTTCTATTTCTTATCAAATCATGTAAAACTGGTGTTAATTCTTTAAGTCTTGGGTAAAAGTGAAACATCTAAGCCTGAATATTTCTTTTGGGAGTTTTTAAATGAAAAACCAGTGTTTCTAATGGTTACAGGAAAATTGAGATTATCTATTGCATCTTGGCTGAGTTTTGGTAGTTTTGGGTGTAGAAACATTGGCCCATTTCATCTACATTTTTGAATTTCTAGTGTAGACTTGTTCATAGTAACTTGTCCCTCATTAACCTGCAGGATATGTCATGGTATCCCTGGTTGCATTTCTGATATCTGTGATTTGTGCCATCTCTCTGTTTATCTTTATCAGTCTTTCTAGATCTTTATTGGTTAGATTGTTTATTTCAAAGAACCAGCCTTTTGTTTCATTGATTTCCCCCGCTATTTTCCTGTTTTCAGTTTCATGGATTTCTGTTTCATCTTTATTATTTCCTTCTTTCTGCTTGTTTAGTGTTTTTTCCTCTTCCTTTTTTACTATTTTAATATAGAAAATTAGATTATTGCTTTGAAATATTTTCTTTCCCAATTTAGTGCTATAAACTTCCCTTTCAGCATTGCTTTCACTTCATTCCGCAAACTTTGATCTGTTATATCTCCATTTTCTTTTATTCTATGCATTTAAAAATTTTTTCCTTGATGCTGTCTTTTTTACCCATGAGTTATTTGGAAGTGTGATGTTTAGTTTTCATGTGATTGAAGATTTTCCTGTTGTCTTTCTCTTATTGATTTCTAGTCTGATTCCATTATGGCTAGAGAACATACTCTCTCTGATTTTAATTCTTTTAAATCTGCTAATGTTTTTTTATCGCCCAGTATATGGTATATGAGTGAATGTTCCATGGACACTTGAATATGTATTCTGCTCTTACTGAGTGTGTTCTTTAAATGTCAGTTATATTCCTGTTGATTGATGATGTTTTCAGTTCTTCCATATCCTTGCTGATTTTTCTCTCTGGTAGTTGTATAAATTGCTGTATTGAAGTCTCAAATAATAATTGTGGATTTAAAACTTTCTCCTTTTACCTTTTTCAGTGTTTGCTTCATGCATTTTGAAGTTCTGTTGTTTGGTGCACACACATTTAGTATCACTAGGTCATCTAGGTGGATTATTCCTGTTATCTTTATGTAATGACCCTCTTTGCCCCTAATAATTTCCTTTGCTCTGAAGTCTACTTTATCTGATAGTAATATAGCCATTCCTGCTTTTTCTGATTAATGTTCACATGATATATCATTTTCATCCTTTTACTTTGAACTACCTATATCATGATGTTTAAAGTAAGCTTCTTATAGACAGTATATAGTTGGATCATGCTTGCGATTTTTTAATCTACTCTTCCAATCTCTGTCTTTGACTTGGTTATTTAGATCATTTACCGTTAACGTAATTATTGCCATGTCAAAGATTTGGTCTACCATGTTATTTTTTGTTTTGTCTTTTACCTTAGTTTCTCAATCCTGTGTTTCCCTTATTTTTCCTTCTTGTGGGTTACTTAAACATTTTTTAATAAGTCCATTTTAATTTAATTCATTTATAATCATTTGTGTATACTGTTTGTATAGTTTTCTTAGTGGTTGCTTTTGGCATTACAGTATACATATGTAACTTATCATAGCCTACTGGAATCAGTGTTTCATTACTTCAAGTGAAGTTTCAAAATTTTACTTCCATTTAGGTCTCTTAATATTCCCCAGTTTTAAAGTATGATTTTCTGTAGTATTTCCTTTCTCTACATTGAGAACCCCATCAGATGGTGTCATCACTTTTGCTTTGACCATCATATAGAATTTAAGAAACTCATGAGGCTAATGATAGTCTCTTATATTTACCCCATTTGTTTTCACCCATTCCATTGTTCCCCTTTCCTTTCTGAAGTTCCCAGTCTTCTGTTATTGTTTATGTTTTCATAACAGTAGGTGATGTCTTGGATTTCCAGTGCAACTGGATATGAGTTTCAGGAAACACTGAGCCTGGCTCACTTAATGCTACTGAGTTGGAGGGTTTGTATATGTTGGGCCTGTTGGCACAGCAGATGCTAGCAGATTAGACTAATGTTGATGGGACTAGTGCCACAGGAGGATGGGTTCCCATTCAGGCTATGCTGCTGCTACAGTAGATCAAGTCCCCCTCTACCCCAAGTGTGGGCCAGTGACCTGCTGCTGTCACTGCTTTGTATTAGGCTCCTTTTGCCTCAGGTGTGTGGTGGGATCCCTTGGAAGCTGCTGCTGCTGCTGCTGCTGTCAATCACAAGGTTAAATTCATTTCAGAAATACTTAAGTATAAATATATAGCCTGGCTCTTGTAGGACCTCTGTATTTTTTTTTATTGCTTTCATACAAATTATCCCAAATTTAGTGACTCAAATCAACGTAAATTTATTACCTTACAAGTCTGACTTTGGTCTCAATTAAGTAAAAGTGTTGGCAGGATCGACAGATGAATGGATAAAGATGTGGCACATATACACAATGGAATATTACTCAGCCATAAAAAGAAATGAAATTGAGTTATTTGTAGTGAGGTGGATTGACCTAGAGACTGTCATACAGAGTGAAGTAAGTCAGAAAGAGAAAAACAAATACCATATGCTAATACATATATATGGAATTTTAAAAAAAAGAAAAAATGGTTATGAAGAACCTAGGGGCAGGGCAGGAATAAAGACGCAGCCATAGAGAGTGGACTTGAGGACACAGGGACGGGGAAGGGTAATCTGGGATGAAGTGAGAGAGTGGCATGGACATATATACACTACCAAATATAAAAGAGCTAGCTAGTGGGAAGCAGCCACAAAGCACAGGGAGATCAGCTCTGTGCTTTGTGTCCACCTAGATGTGTGGGATAGGGAAGGGAGGGTGGTAGGGAGATGCAAGAGGGAGGAGATATGGGGATATATGTATATGTATAGCTGATTCACTTTGTTATGAAGCAGAAACTAACACGCCATTGTAAAGCAATTATACGCCAATAAAGATGGTTAAAAAAGAAAAAAAAGTGTTGGCAGAGCTACATTCTTTTCTGGAGGCTCTTAGGGGTGTTTCTGTTCCCTGGACTTTATCCGCTTCCAGTGGTCACTTGTAGTCCTTGACTCAGAGTCCCCTTTCTCCACCTACAAACCCCAAAATGTTGCATCTCTCTGATTCTGCTTCTATTAGGACATCTCTCTCTTTCTCTTTCTACAGTTGGGAATGGTTTTCTGCTTTTAAGGACTCATGCAATTAGATTTGTTCCATGAGGTAATCCAGGATAATCTTTCTATCTCAAGGCCTGTAACTTCAGTCATATCTGCAAAGTCCTCTTTACCATGTAAGGTAACATATTATTGGGTTCTAGGGATTAGGGTGAGGGCATTTTTAGGAGCCATTATGCTGCCTACCACACCCTTAACAAGTGACCTTGAGAAAATTACTGAGACTTTAAAGCCTTACTTTCCTCAAACATAAAATGGAGAGAAAGATAACTAGTTAATATCATGAAAGTGAAACAGTATATATGAAATCAACTAATTCAAAAAATAAGATTTCTTCTTTTTCTTTATGATTGGCATGATTCTCAGAGTTCAGTTACTTGAAGAGTTCCTTTTTTTGAAACAGAACTAAGGAATTTCAGGGTTCAGGTGCTGTAAGATTGTCTGAATTATCTGAGTAACAATTAGCTAAGCACACGTGTAAAGCATTTGATTTACTCCCTGGTGTCCTTTATCTTCTCATCCCACTAAATCCATATCCCTTGTCTAGCTCCAGCCAGTAGAGTCAGAGCTTGTTTTACTGTTTAACTAAAGTTCAATTTAAGTTTGCTCTACATCTCCAGATTCTCAGCCCTGGTTGCATATTATAATCACCTGGGGAGATTTCAAGACCTACTTGATGCCAGAGTTTTACCTATCATGGATATTTGAAGAGGGACCTGGAATGAAATGCTCTAGCTTATGGTTTGGGGAGCCAAATCATAGTCTACACTGAGCCAAATCATTTGCGAGATCACCTCTAAAAAGCAATTTATCTGTGGTGACTGATGCTCTTCCTTTGTCAGTATGCTTGTCCCTCTTTGGGGGAAAAGAAGAAGGGGAAAAAAACCCCAGCGGTTGGGCTCCCTGAATTATAACCTGATGCTGTGGAATTAGTGTTGGCTCAGAGAGCACATCTTCGGATACCCATTCTCTCGCCTGCTTCCTTGCATGAGCTTATATCCTTGGGCAGTTTTTCATCCACCACCCTCTTTTGCTTCTAATCTTAGCAAGTAAAGTGTCTCCTTAATGAAACAGCATTTCATGAGACTTACTGGGAGCATAGGTCTGTTCCAGACCTATCCTATGTTAGCTAAAGCAGATATAAGTGATGTATTTTTAGCATTCATCCTTGTGGGTTGGAGAGAGAAGACAGAATTTTATCCTTTAGGTGTCATATGACTGGGCAAATGGGCTCATTCCCTCTACTGCCTACCATGTAAAATACTGAGGGTGTTACCTCTAGAAAGTATCTTCTAGGTATCAAAATAGCTCAGATGAGTCATATTTCTCAGTAAAAGGTGACAAAACTATGGCTTAGGTGGTGAATTTTCCATGTCAATTTGTCTGGGCCACCATGCCCAGTTATTTGGTCAAATATTATTCTGGATATTTCTGTGATGGTGTTTTTGTGTTTTTTAAAATTTTTATGTTTTATTTATTTATAATTTTTGGCTGCATTGGGTCTTCGTTGCTGCACGTGGGCTTTCTCTATTTGCAGCAAGCGAGGGCTACTCTTTGTTGTGGTGTGCGGGCTTCTCATTGCGGTGGCTTCTCTTGTTGCAGAGCATGGGCGCTAGGTGCACGGGCTCAGTAGCTGTGGTGCATGGGCTTAGTTGCTCCACGGCATGTGAGATCTTCCCAGACCAGGGCTCAAACCCGTGTCCCCTGCATTGGCAGGCGGATTCTTAACCACTGTGCCACCAGGGTAGTCCCTGTGATGGTGTTTTTGGATGAAATTCATAATTAAATTTGTGGTGGACTTTGAGTAAAGCAGATTATCCTCCATAATATGCATGGGCCTCATCCAATCAGTTGAAGCTCTTAATAAAGACTGACCTCCCTGTTGCAAAAAGGAATTCTGCCAGAAGACTTACAGAAATTGAACTGCAACTCTTCCGAGAGTCTCTAGACAGCCTAACCTGCAGATTTTGAATTTACCAAGCCTCTATTATTGTGTGAACCAGTTGTTTAAAATCTCTCTCTCTTTCTCTATCTTTATATAGATATGGATATCTAGATCTATATCTGTCAGTATATATGGGCACATTGTATACACATGCTGTTGGTTCTGTTTTTCTGGAGAACCTTGACTAATACAGTGGCCCATATAAATAAAAGGACGAACCCAAGTTCACCCAGGTAGAAAGTAGTACAATGAGAACTGGAACTTAAGGCCTCATGACTCATTCAGCTGTGAACACTGACCCAGAACTGGCGTCCGCACACTCTGGCCCACTGATCAGATCTCGCTTGACTCCTGGTTTTGTACATAACGTTTTGCTTGAACACAGCCGCATCCATTCGTTAACGTATTGTGCATGGCTGTTTCTGTGCTACAGCAGCAGATGGGCAGTTGCAATGGAGACGTATGGTACAGAAAATCCAAAATATTTACTATCTGAGCCTTTACAAAAAAGATCTGCTGACCCCTGCTCTAGGATGCCATCTGATTTCTGGTAGCACCGAGGAGAATAATTCATGCACATTGGGATAGACTGTTAATCTCATGTCCTCCTTAGGTCAAAGATCTCTTAAATGCTCACCCTTGCAATAGCCAGCTTGGGGAGCATTGTCTGAGGAGGCAGAAATATTTCTTGCCAGGTCTTTCGAATCCACACTGCTCCCTGACTATGGTTCTTAAAACCTATTTTTTTAAAAAATTTTTATTGGAGTATAGTTGATTTACAGTGTTGTGTTAGTTTCAGGTGTACAGCAAAGTGAATCAGTTATACATGTACATATATCCACTTTTTTTTTTCTTTTTTCAGTACGCGGGCCTCTCACTGTTGTGGCCTTTCCCGTTGTGGAGCACAGGCTCCAGACGCGCAGGCTCAGCGGCCATGGCTCACGGACCCAGCCGCTCCGCGGCATGTGGGATCTTCGCGGACCGGGGCACGAACCCGTGTCCCCTGCATCAGCACGCGGACTCTCAACCACTGTGCCACCAGGGAAGCCCCACTTTTATTTTTTTTTGGGAGTCTTTTCCAAATAGCCCATTACAGAGTACTGAACGGAGTTCCCTGGGCTAATAAGAAGAGCAGGTTCTTACTAGTTATCTATTTTATGTATAGTAGTGTGTATATTTCAGTCCCAATCTCCCAATTTAGCCTCCCTGCCACAATCCCCTGGTAACCCTAAGTTTGTTTTCTACATCCGTGCCTCTACTTCTAAAACTTGTCTATTTTAACCAACTACCACTCATTGCTTACTGTCTCTGGCTTCATGTACTTGATAATAAATCTACTTCTTGTTCTATCCTGGATGACATGTTCCAAGGACTGAGATAATATCTTATTCTACATAATTTGTCCTTGATATTGTCTATCTTGGGGTCTTCATCTATGTCCCAAAGAAGACAGTCACTCTGTCTTCTAGTACTACTACTAATACCCATTTTATGGCATGAATTTGACCCAATGCACTGAACTATCCCTTTAGAAGCTGTATGCAACCTGTCACTGGGTTTTAGCACAGGGGTAGAACTCAGATTAGTGATCATATATAAACAAATCTACTTGACCAGAAACTTTTTGTCTCACCATTTATTACACAAGTAACTTCTGTCTTTGCATCTATGATGTAAATATTTTTAATTTCCTAAATTATCTGAAAAATTATTTAGAGCTTCCATTTCAGTAGGCATTGGAATTGCTGTGTTATGACTATTTCATTATTTTATTTCCAAGTGTTAAATTAGGCTTCAAGCTTTGGCCAAGAGTAGACAGGAAAGCGTTTCAAAGAAATGAAGAGTGGGAAAAACTTCTGATGCAAGGGAGACTTAATAAAGATTTGATTTTGAATCAATAATTTATAATAAAGGTTTGAGTTTGAATCAATAATTTATGTCATTGCAAAATAGCTCCCTGCTAAAATTCCATTCTTTGGTAATCATTAAGTACAGAAATTAACAATCAAAATATGCAGTGATCTTCTTCATTTTCTAAAAACAAACCTATATCTAGATGAGAGGAGAATTCATCTCATAACTCAGGCTCTGGACTTACGACTCCAAGTCCTGTCTTCTTTCAACCATACCTGCTAAGTTTCTGTCTAACTTCTTGAGCATGAGGTAATGGCGTCAGCTTTCATCCCCTTCCTCAGTATATAGCTTGGTGAGTATGAGTAAGGGATCTAAAACTTGAGAACCTGGGTTCAAATCTTGACTCTAAAAATTTACTTGTTGAGTACTCTTGAGCATGTTATCTGTTTTTGCCTCAGTTTTCTCCTCTATAAAATAGAGATACCATTACTTCTCTCAGGGAGTTGCTATGAGGGTGAAAGAGAAAATTCATACAATGCAAGAATTTATCAGTTCTTTGAACACAATAAATACCGAAAAATAATGTTAGCCATTATCAAGGCCCCCTCATTTTATGGATAATATAGATTAGTTTATATAGGTCTAATATTTACATATGCATAAACATTTTGTACCTATGTGTGTGTATACGTTCTTCTTAGAAATTGGGCAGTCAACATTCACATCTAAAAATCTGTGCTCTGTGAAATGTAGATATCCTGTGTACAGACACAGTGCTATAGTTATCTATTGCTACATAATAAAGAAGTCCAAGCTTAGTGGTGAAATAAACAAAAATTTTAATATGTGCCCAGATTTTGTGGGTCAGCAATTCAAACAGTACACAGAGGAGATGGCTTGTCTCTACTCCATGACTGATATCTGAAACCTCAGCTCATGAGGATTCGGATGGCTGGAGCTGGAATCATCTAGATAATTTTAATTCACATGTCTGGCCCTTGAAGACTGGGCCCAACAAGGACTGTTGACTGGAGTGCCTATAGATGGCTGCCCAGGTGGCTTGGACTTCTCATAACGTGGTAGTTAGGATTCAAGATAGAGTATTCCAAGAGAATGAGTGTCCAGGGTTGAAGCATTCCACGAGAATCATGCAAAAGCTGCATGACCTTTTATGACCTAGTCTTAGATGTTACATAGCATCACTTTCATTATATACTATTGCAGGCGTTGGAGACCTTTTTCCATAAAGTGTCAGACAGTCAATATTTTAGGCTTTACAAGCCATACAGTCTCTTTTGCAACTACTTAGCTCTGCTGCTGTGATGTGAAAACAGACACAAACAATACATATACTAAGGAACATGGCTGTGTTCCAATAAAGCTTCATTTATAAAAGCTGGTAGAGGCCTAGACTTGGCCCACCAGCCATAATTTACTGACCCCTGCTCTATTGTTTGAAGCCATGGAAAGCCTGCCTAAATTCAAGGGAAAATGCCCACATCTGGATGCGAAGAATGGCAATGAATCTGAGACCCTGTATTAAAACCACTACATATGGGATATTTATAAGAGGATCTGTCTGCATACCTTGTTTCTCCCATGTATGCTGGATATGAGGTATTGGGACATCTTACATCTCCGTAAGCCTGGGTCAGGGTCAAAGTTGGAATCTGAACTCAATGACCTTGATTTCTGGAATAATCGGTAACTCTAATTATGATTTGCTTACACTCCTTACCCCAATAAATATACCACAAAAGGTAGATTTCAAGTAAACAATTGCTTTATGGCAGAGTTTTATTAAGTCTCCATTGACTGAATTATTCCATTTTGGTTGGAAAGCATGAGCTTTTTTCTTTCCTAAAGAGATCTGCAACTTTTCAGATGTGGCATTTCATTCTACTGAGAGGATGATGTAGGTTTTTATAAACGGAAAAAGCAGGGCAGGCTGAGCTCACTCATATCGTACTAGTGCTTAAAGGACTAACTGAAACTGGAACACAGGCTTCCAGGTTTTCCTGTCCTGTGCTCTTTCCTGTAGGTGCCATTGTCTGCTGGGTCTGGCAGTAATAATTTCTGACCTTTACCTCTCTACGCTCTTGTGAAGGGGTTTGGGGCTTTGTTAGCTTTCTTATGAGTTTGTACTAAATTGTGTCCATAAAGTGGGCTGAATTCCTCAGGGAAGTATGATAGCTGTTAATGTGTTATTACTGCAAATGTTGTGTTGGTTACCTTTTTTTCTTTTCTTTTGTCCAGTTGTATCCTGAACTTAAAAGTTATATTATCCGAAATGAAAGATGTGCATCTGGTAGAAAAGACTAATTTAAGGGATGAAAATTCCTGATGATTGCTTCAGTCAACCCTTAATACACACCGAGCTTCATTAGTAAATAGACAACTCTCAGACCATTCCCTTGGAAGAGGTCGCATAATCAGCCTTTGTGTTGATTTCGCATTCTGTTCGTAGAGACAGAACAAATTAGAATAATTAGCTGGTACAGGAAAGCACAAAGAACTTTCTTCTGTTTTTGTGATGCATCCCGTAATAAGGGTTGAACATGAGACTGGAGGTAAGAACGTGAAACTCAGAAGGGCAAAGGAGAGAGGATATTGTTTCTTTGAAAATATTCTTTCAGTGTTGGCCCAGAAGAAATATGAAGCTGAGGAAATTTTTTTTTAATGATGATTTTTGTGTTGATGATGTGAGTGTGGAATTAGTAAGAATCAGG
This sequence comes from Lagenorhynchus albirostris, assembly GCF_949774975.1. NCBI lineage: Eukaryota > Metazoa > Chordata > Mammalia > Artiodactyla > Delphinidae > Lagenorhynchus > Lagenorhynchus albirostris. The sequence goes on from NC_083111.1 coordinate 32,470,791, forward strand.
AAGCAAGCATCCTTTTCCACCAAGGACTTGGGAGCAAATGAAACCATAAATACTCCCCGCTCTTGGAAACCCTTTTGGAGCAGTAATCAGAGAAGGGTAAAGGCAAAGCCTCAGGGCAGAGGTGTTCAGAGCAAAGGGATAGGAGGAAAACAAAAGGAGAGTGGATATGTTTAGAGCTGTCATTTTGAAATTTACCTGCTTCTGATTCAGTGCTGCTTTGCTGCTGTTGGTCCAGTGGAAATCCTCAAAGCAGGAGCAGCCGTATTTTAAAATAATAAGGTTAGAGCAAATGACTTTAATCCAGGTCTCTTTAGCTCAAAAGCACAGAGGAGAGTGTGAGGAAAGAGTGAGGCCACAAGGAATTGTTCACTGGGTACCTTTTCCCCAAACCTCACTAACTGGGAGAAACTGACCACTGGATTATGTGCCTTGAAGGAAAACAAAAATGTTGAAAGCAAAGAGTGTGGAGCTTGTTTAGAAAGCAAGCTCTATCCTTTGGTCACATGCTGATGATAATAGCATTGGCTGAGACCTGACCATTTACAATGAAGGCACTTCTGTAGGTAATAAGTTCCAGGAGGGCCCGAACTGAGTATGTCTGTTTCAGCATTTAGCATGGTTTAGCATCTGAGAGGCCAGTACATTATTGGCATATAGTAGACTTAAAAATGAATATTTGTGGATTGTCTGAATGAGTGGATGTGTGTGATTCATATCCTATTTGCAGGTCCTATGCCCTACAGTGGATTTTCAGCGTCAGGTTGTGAAAGTATTTATGACGGGGATTGGCATTGTTCCCTATCTAATGGATAAAGATTACACATGAAAGGACTTTACACTGACAGCCCAACAGCCTCATAGGAATTACTTAACAAAAAAATAAAATTGGATTCTGTATAATTTCTGATTTGTAAGCTGGCCAGAACACTGGTATTTCAGCCAGTCCTCTGGTAGTTCCGATGACGTCCCCATGATCACCCAGGCATAATCAGAATGGCTTTAGGATTTGGGAGCCAAAATGTTCCTCAGTATTTACGGCATTGCTAGTCCATTTAAGAAAATGGACTATTGAAAAAATAGCTTCAGACACAATATGGCATTATATGATTTAGCATGAAATCTGAGAAATATACATGTTATCTGAAGCCTGCAATGGTAACGTTCCCTCTGCTATTGAAATTATTGTCTTTAAACAAAGATTCTACATCAGTAATGCTGTATATATATATATTTTTATGATATTCAGGTTAATTTCCTATTCTAAGAAAGTAATTGGTTGGTTGGTATGAGAGATGGTGTGGCTGCGAAGGTGAAAAGTATTATTTTGTTGTAATTTCCAGCTACCTAAGGATGGGAGAGGCCCAGGACACTGCAGTCAGTATATTATGTGGAGCAGGTTATATTGTGGTTTATTTATGAACTTTTACATGTTTATTTTCTATGCAAGTTTGTGTGCTCCTTTTTGAGTTTTGGTAGATAAGTGTTTTGTAACTTTGGAATACTTGGAGTTTATATATATATATATATATATATATATATATATATTTTTTTTTTAATGTAGTAGTTAAAGCCGTGGAGAGTGTACTAGTCTACCTAGGTTCAAATTCTGGCTTTACCCTATGACTTCCCTGTGGCTTCCTCTGCTCATCTATTAAAAAGGAGGATAATAAGACCGCTGTGGTGAGTTACATACTAAGTGCTATTTAAGCATTTGCTATAATGATCATGTATACTCGAAGGCAAGGAACTTGCCCCTTGATCGTCTCTGTATTCTTAGTGCTTAAGAATTCCTAGTGCTTTCCTAGTGCATTGTCTTAGGATAGAGATAGCTCAGTATAGTTCTTCTCACTATAAAGTACTGTTACGTTGAAAGTCTTTGCTTGTGTACTGATAATCTACGACATATCTGCTGAGGACAAGGAAAGGAATAGTTTTAAAAGTGCAATGGATAACAAAAGATTGTATGATGTAATGCCTTTATTATGTAATTATAAAACTAACAAATGATCATGGTAGAAAATTTGAAAAACTCCTAGACAAAAGAGAGATCAACAACATTTGGAGTAACTTTCAGAGTGTAGAGCTGTCCATGAATATTAGTGCTTTCATATTTTCCAGGACTTTCAGTAGACTCTGCTTCTTAAGAGTCTATTCATGATATTTTACTTTAATGATGTTTTCATCATGGGGACACACACACACACAGAAATCTGTTAAAAAAAAAAGAAAGACATGTAAATCACTGATGTTTCAGATGGCCACATGAAATAAAGTGAGAAAGGTCAACAAGCTGAAAGAATGTGGAGTAGCATCTCCTTAATTGCTTACATAATTCTGATAATTACCTCTGTGGATAAAGTAATTAATGGGGAATCTAATTCAAGAAAAATGTATGAACTTCAAGCCTTCTCGAAGCCAAGTATTTCTTTCCACAAAAGGTTACTTTCCTTGGCCGTGCTTCCTTATTACCTGACAGGGAAAGAGTATTGTATGGCAAAGGATCTTCCTGAAGGAGGGCGCTTCCCACACTGATTGTCATAAGTGACTTAGGGATTACTGTTGCTGTATTACCAAAATCTTAAACTAGGATATTTTTGACAAATGCGGTCCTTAGTTAATTTTTAGAGCTACAAACTGTCAGATGGCTCTGAAATAACAATTGTCTGGCTATTCTTCAGGGTGATCACAATATGGAAATGACCTTGAGGTATCACTAAAAAGCAGGAAGGTGTGAGTCTTCCTTTGGTTCCAGAGTGAAATGCGAGTTGGAGTTGGAGTTGGAAAAGAGGCCCACAACCAAGTGATAGAGAAGGAAATGTGAGGTCATCAGTGAAAAACCAGGTTTAAGTTAAGGTGAAGAGGCATGAGGAAATGGTCAACTGTTACAGTATTACAAAGATCATCAAGAAGCATATCCATGAATGTGGTTTGTATTGCAATCTGCTGAAAAAGAGACAAATATCCTGGCCTGGCCTTCATGGAGATTGTATTTTATTGATTCTGATAATAGATTATTGTTGAAAAGGGCCTCCTATAAATTATAACCATGCAAAGGCAGCAAGATAATTTTTTTTCTTTATGTATGTGTTTCTCATTCCTACTCACTTCTATCTTAGGGGAAGAGAAAATCACAAAAAGCAAAAATGTCAATTCTCAGCTATTCATTTTCAAAATAATTTTTTTTCCAAATTCCACTGGAGGCAATAAATAGGGTAACTGTTAAGATTTGTAAGGCTCAAAAAGCTAGATTTTTACAAAGTGTCGCCAAATTTTATTCTATAAATAATAGCTTTGCAAAGAATATATGGTGATGCAAAGTTGGAAAAAGCTGGTTTTTCTTCCGTGAATGGCTTCACTGTGTTGGGAGAAGAGGCACAGAAGAAATCAAAGAAATTAAACATGGGGTGAGTTTTCCTGATAGGGGGACTCTAGTGCTTTAAAATAGACTAGATAATCTATCTAGGGATAATCTGAGGGTAGAACAGACCAATGCCTCATTTCCAATCTGGTACCCTGGAAGAAAACAGTGTATTTTCTTTAAGGTCTTGAGAGGTTTTTCTTCTGCTTTGTTTTCGTTTTGGTTCATTTTGTAATCAACCTTATTAAGGTATCATTTACATACAATAAAATGCAGACATTTTTAGTCAACGGCTCAGTGACTTTTAATTAATGTATACATTTGTATAACTACCACCCCCATAAAGATAGATAACAATTCTAAAACCCTAGAAAGTTTTCTCCTAGGCTTTTGCAAAAGTATCCCCATCTCCCACCCCAAGGCAACCACGGATCTGTTTTTTATCTTTAGAGATGACTTTTGCCGAGTTTAGAATTTCATGTAAGTTGAATAATACAGTGGGTGCCCTTTTGATCTGGCTTCACTTGCTCAGCATATAGTTTTTGAGATTCATTCATGTTGGGATGTTTTAAACCAGGACTTTAGCCTGGGTGGCTGATGTTGTCTGAAGGCACCTATAGGTACATCTGAGTCTCTGGCATTGTCACTGTCTGTTCTTGGCTCAGTATTTTCAACTTGACTAAGAAGCACAAGGTTGAAGTAAGGAAGATCATTGTCAGTATAATGGATGTGAAGTGGGTTCTGTTATATAATATTCTCAGCATAAATTGATCTGCTTGGAATCATTGTGTTGATAATGGACAAGGATACTCCTCCTCCAAAAACCTTGATACTATAAAACTTCTAAAGGACGCTGTCCTAGGACTCTTTTAATTTTCATGTTTTGGGAAACATTTCTGGAGAATTCAAATGCTCGCAACCTGAAAGAAACAATTATTCACCTGAAAGCTGACTCTGCTAAAGTTGAGTTGTCTGACCTTTACATGCTGATAGAACCCAAATAGCCTTGCAAAACAATGCTCTCTTGTTGGATATAAGCATATAGATTGTTTAAGATGGAGGTGTATATGCAGTAAAGTGAAAAAGCAAAGAATCTTTGAGTTTCCCTTGCTGGGTTTTTTTATTTTTTCATTTAAGTTTGTATAGCGTATGCTAATAATTCAGGGAAACCTCAGGTTAGTTTTAGGTCCCCTCTACATAAATGTTGAAGTACTCCATATCCACCTTTCTTCTACCTTCCTTCTTTTCTTCCATCTTTCCTTTCTAACTTCTTATAATCCATTATACTTAATCCTGCATTTGCTGAGGTGGCAATTAGTGTATGAAAATACTGTGAAATTTTGCTGTTCACAATGCATGTTGACCAAATTCTATATTGAGAAAAGGTCTGAATTTACCCAGAGTAACCCTTTCTCAGCGTCTTTGAATAAAGGGCATAGAAACTGGGCTATATATAATATCCTGACAGGTATGTAGAACTCATAGCAATTGCCCTAAAGAGCTTACCTAGCATAGATGCATATGAATGCATTTAATAATTGCTTTATTGGCAGCAGTGCCAACATACACAGTCTGTTTTATATCATTCTCATTACCTGCTGTTTACCACTGTATACATTGCTAATGGTGTGGTTTCTATGGCTTGTGAATTTCACGGCCAAATAATATGTAATCTATTGCACACTTTAGTGTAGAAGATGGAGACTCCATAACTTTTCGTGTGCTCTTTGCCCCTTTAGAATGTATTACACTGAGATCAGGCAAAGTAATAAATTTATTTCAAATGTGCGTGATAGCTAAACATCAATTAGGACTGATGGGCAATATTGCTGCTTCCAGCAACATAACAGTTTTTAAAGACTAAGCCATTGAACGTGGAGTCACTGAACATGGGACTCAGTTCACTGGGATCCTTCTTAGAAAAATAAAGGACAACTTGAATTGGATTTGTGTGGCTTATTCAAGTAGTAACTAATCACCTACATCTTGGTGAACTTAATTTGTCACAATTGTTTGGTATTTTATTAACTCTCTTCCCCTTTTTCCCCGACTCTCACGAGAACGGATCATGAGTATCTTAAAACATACTAAGTCGTCTTCCATCCCTGTTAATCTAACTACAAAAGCACACTTTCCTTATCCAATGTAACTTACTGTCTTTTAGAGTGGCTGGGATTTTAATTCTCTACAAAATTAAAATCAGCAAAGAGAAACATTTTCAAAGAGCCAGCACATTGTAGCGCTTTAGAAAGAAGACTTTAGAATTAAGGGCAACTATAACATTTTATAGCTAAAGCACCTGAGGCCTAAAGTAGGCAGGTAACCATCGAGGTCAGCGAAAGGGGTTGAAGATCAGGTTTCCAGAAAGAGTCTAGAGGGACTCAATCTGAGCAGGTCAGAAACTGAAAGGAGGCCACGAATGTTCTGGGAAGGCTGGCATCTGGCCTCAAGTGTGGGATTCAGACAGGGAGCGGACCCGGGGGGAACTGAGCTTCTGCAGTAGGCAGAGAAGTCCACCTCCTCTCCGGAAAGTACCACTGACATCAGGGAGTTGAGGGGAAAGAGCAGAATTCCAGTCCACCTGAGAAAGCAGGCCAGTCTGATTAACTCTGAATTTAGGCTTATTTCAGATACTTCTTGAGAAAGAATTTGGACAAGAGCAAGTCCCACGCAGCCTCTTTTAAATCCATGCCCAGTATTTTCTGGTGGAGCTGCTTAAACCCTCCAAGTGACTCCAGTATTTTAATTTCGCTCTGTATTTAATTCCGACAGTTCTATGATTGATTATTTAATGGGCAAATAAGTAGGGTCACAAAAGAGTGTGAATGTATTTTACAGGATGAGGATGGGTGGAGTGGAGCAGTCTGGAATAGGACACCAATAAAAAGGGATGTTGGTAAAGAAGAACGTCTATTAGACATGGAGAGGAATTCGCAAGGAAATTAGTGCCTGACACCACGCCCTTCTCTCTGCATGTTTAGAAGCTAGTTTCTAATTTTATTTTCATAGGAGATGTGCCTGTGATGAATTGTCTTTTACCTCCACACTATTTATCACATGGACATATTGTGAAGTTTGTGTGAGAGAAAGCAAGTATTAGAATGTGTCGTGCAAGGAGCTATAAACACTTCCTGGAACAATCTAGGGTAGAAGGAAAAGCAAAGGAAGGTGGAAACAAAGGAGAAAGACAGCTAATGATGCTGGAGTCTCCCGCTGGGATTTGTGGTATCTCTTTTTGAAACTAAGTACAGAAAGTCAGAACTTGACTGATTGTTTCCTCATCACGGTTTGTTTTCAGTTTTGCTTTTTTCTTGCTCTCTCATCAGTTATTCCAGCCATTGCTATGTCATTTTCAGTTTCAGTAAGCATGCCTATCTTGTTTCCATTTGCATTATTCATGCAAACGTTGATTGAACTGATGACCCCGAGTTATCAAGGAAACATTAGATACACCAGTAGATACATTTCTTAATTTTAGAAAAAAATTATTGAGTGAAGGTTAAAATAACTCCTCTTAAATTTGTCATTTTAAAAAAACTTCTCCTAACATACAATACCTCATTGCCTAACAATGCCAGATAAATGAAGAATTCCTATGTATTCATGAATGCAGGCTAGTCTGTATGTTTTTTGGCAGGTATGACCGTTAACAAGGGTAATGGCCTGGTTTGCTGGCCATGTCCTGTCTCCTAGATAGTTGTAGGTTCTGTTGTCTTTCAGTTGGTCCATTGGATATCAGAGGTGAATTTATAAAACTATACTTCCCTTTACACTTAGTTTTTTGTTTTGTTTTACTTGAAGTATAGTTGATTGACAATGTTGTGTTTCAGGTGTACAGCCAAGTGATTCCGATATATGTATTTCTTCTTCAGATCCTTTTCCATTATAGGTTATTACAAGGTATTGAATATAGTTGCCTGTGCTATACAGTAGGACCTCGTAGTCTATCTACTTTATATATAGTATACACTTACTTTGTGTGATCCACGCTGGTCAGACCACATGATTATTTTCACTTCTGATATAATTTTTTCAGGTCCAACCTCAAATCTTTGATAAGAAGATATTTTTTAGCATGTGTGTGCTCTAAATCCAACAGTAGTTAGCAGAGATATGGTTTTGCACTAGGTATTCTTCGCTTTTTTGTTCTCGGCCAACCAACTGAAAGTTCGCTTTTATTTTCTGGTTGGTTTGCTAGATGTTTATGACTATAATAAAAGTCTTACATTTTGTCTAATATCTTAAAACACAATCTGAATTAGCAATGGGTATTGTGCTATTCATAGGCGCTGTGATATAAATATTGTATAAGTGAGATGTAATGCTTGGTGTACATAAGGGTTCAATAGTCCACCGTGAGAGTGCAGCCTTTTGAACAACCTCAGTGATAAGTGGGAACCACTTGTCCAAGACTTTTATTTAAGATGCAATACTCATTTCTATCCCCTTCAATACATTTTAAGTACCCCAAGCTAGAATAATGGGGCTAGAGGTGCAAGAAGAATATTATACCAAACAGGGGCAATATAAAAAAACATTACAAAGTTTCCTTATTAAAAATATAAGTCAAAAACCTAAATACACTATTATTCCACAGAGTTTTAAGGTATATTAAAAACATTGTGATAGGATGTTTCAAAAATTATGGTACAATCCCCTTCTGACACCCTCATTCCTAAGTCACCACTTCAGCAGGACTGGGCTTTGGCATACTCAACCCACATGATGAGACAATAGCAAAAGAGCTTGATGGCTCAGTTGCCGAGGACTAGCCCACTAGGTTCTGAAGACAAGTGGACCAGGTGCTCCCACTGTCCAAGCCAACCACCGAACCTGTGAGTGAGGCTGTCTCAGACCAGCTCTCACTCAGCTGATCCATCAGTTGACTAAAACTGCATGAAGGAGCCCAGATAAAACCAAAAGTAAAACACTACCCAGATGAATCCAGTCCCAAATGGCCAAGTAATTGCTATTTTAAGCCACTAAGTTTTTTGTTGTTTTTTTGTTTTTTATATCTTTATTGGAGTATAATTTCTTTACAATGGTTTGTTAGTTTCTGCTTTATAACAAAGTGAATCAGTTATACATATGTTCCCATATCTCTTCCCTCTTGTGTCTCCCTCCCTCCCACCCTCCCTATCCCACTCCTCTAGGTGGTCCCAAAGCACCAAGCTGATCTCCCTAAGCCACTCAGTTTTGAGGTGGTTTGTAATACAGCAAAAGCTAATCTATACTATAATACAATTTGGTCAAGTGGGTTTATCCTTGAGAATGCAAGGTTGGTTCAGTATCAGCCAATCAATTCATGTGATTCACTGTATTAGTTAAATAAAAGGAGAAAATCATATCATCATTCTTTTTAGATAGAAGAGATAAAAAGCATCCCATGAGGTTCAAAATCTATTGGGTAGGGTAAATTTTATAAAACTAGATCCAAATAATAACTATCTTTCCTTGATAAAGGCTATATACCAAAAATACATGGCACATGTATACACTAACAAAAATTATTATACTACTAATTTTTTTAAAAAATTAGCATTTCCTTTAAGGAGAGAATTGAGATGAAGATTTCTAACATTACTGGTCTATTGGAACCGACCTTTTTGGAGCTGTGTATTGAGAGAAATAGAAAGAGAGAAGGTTTAGAAGAATATAGATAAAAATGTCATATTTATAGATTGTTTTGATTATGTATGTCATTGGAAACACAGGAAAATCAATAAACTATTAAATCTAAGAAAAGAGCTCAACATAGGGGCTGGAAAAAAATTAATACACCAAGATCAATTGTGTTCCTCCATAGCATCAATATCTAGATACAATACAAGATGAATTTACCATAGTAACAAAACCTATAGAGAGTATGGGGTTTCACCTAATAAATTATGCAGAAAATCTTCATAATGAAAACTTTATTAGAGGACACGAGTAAAAGAAATTTATATCACAGGTATGGATGAGATGACTTACTATAATAATATAAATGTCCTTATATTAATCTATAAAATTAAATGCAACTGTAATAAAAGGCCAAGCTTTTTTTTTTTTTTTGAGGGACAGCATAAAAAAGTGATTCTAAAATGTATCTGGGGGACTTCCCTGGTGGCGCAGTGGTTGAGAATCCGCCTACCAATGGAGGGAACATGGGTTCAATCCCTGGTCCAGGAAGATCCCACATGCCACGGAGCAACTAAGCTGGTGCACCCCAACTGCTGAGCCTGCACTCTAGAGCCCACGAGCCACAACTACTGAAGCCCACGAGCCTGGAGCCTGTGCTCTGCAACAAGGGAAGACACTGCAATGACAAGCCTGTGCACCACAACAAAGAGTAGCCTCCTGCCCCACGGCTCGCTGCAACTAGACAAAGCTCACACGCAGCAATGAAGACCCAATGCAGCCAAAAAAAGAAAAAAAAAGAGCAGATTGCTCTATCTCCTATAAAAAAATTAAAATAAAATAAAATTAAAAAAAATTAAAATAAAATTAAAAGAATAAAGTTCTCCATACAGCTAAGGTAGTTTTGAAAAATAAGCTCAAAATGGAGAATGTGCCCTACACATTAAGATATATTGGGAAGTCATGATAGATAAGAACTGTGTGATGCCCTTGGAAGAAATAGCAAATAAGAAAACAACTCAAACAGGTGGCCTAGAAATAGAGCTATATACAGATAGAAAGTTGGCACATGAAAGAGATGGAATCATAGTCCAATGGAGGAAGTTGAATTACAGCTTTTGGGGAAACAGTCTCATTTTAAAAAGAGAGATGAGACTGGATCTTAACCTAGTGATATCACTTATGTTGTACCCAGTCCTATATAGCTCACCTAATCTTCACAAAAAAATCCACAAGGCATAAACTATTATCCTCATTTTACAGGTGGAAAAACTGAAGTATGAGAGATAAAATGACTAGCCTAAGAAGTACATGGTGGAGCTGGAACTTAAACCCCACAGAAATCATTCTATTAACCATTATGTTATATAATTCCACCTAATGTACAAAACTAAAATACAATAGTTTTAATATTTAAATGTGAAAAATAAAATCTAGAGAGAATAAAAGAAATTGGAAGGTAATATATTTGTGATTTCAGGGTAAGAGATGAAACAGATCTTTGAAAAATAAAGAAGCATACATTGTATGAAGCAAAAGTGATGAATTTAACTATATTAAAATTATAAATTTATTAATATAAAAAATCTGATTTAAAAGAATAGGCAGAAGAGCTGAATAGACTTTTTTCCAAAGAAAACATACAGATGGCCAACAGGCACATGAAAAGATGCTCAACATCACTAGCCATCAGGGAAATGCAAATCAAAACAACGAGAGATCACCTCACACATGTCAGAATGGCTATCATAAAAAAGAACAAAACTAACAAGCCTTGGCGAGGATGTGGAGAAAAGGGAACCCTGGTACACTGTTGGTGGGAATGTTAACTGATGTAGCCACTAGAGGGGTGGGATAGGGAGGGTGGGAGGCAGACACAAGAGGAAGAAGATATGGGGACATATGTATGTGTATAGCTGACTCACTTTGTTATAAAGCAGATACTAACACACCTTTGTAAAGCAACTATACTCCAATAAAGATGTTAATAAAAACAAAAACAGAACAACCATATAATCCAGTAATTCCACTCCTGGGTATATATCTGAAGAAAACAGAAACACTGATTTGAAAAGATGCATGCACCCACATCCAGTGTTTATAACAGCATTCTTTACAATAGCCAAGATATGGAAGCAACCTAAGTGTCCATCAACAGATGAATGAACAAAGAATACGTGCCATATGTACACAATGGAACACTGCTCAGCCATAAAAAATGATTAAATTGTGCCATTTACAACAATATAGATGGACCTGGAGGGTATTATGCTTAGTGAAATAAGTCAGACAAAGACAAATACTGTAATGATATCACTTATAAGTAGAATCTAAAAAATAAGACGAATGAATACAACAAAACAGAAAGAGATTCACAGATATAGAAAACAATTTAGTGGTTACCAGTGGGGAGAGGGAAGCAAGAGGGGCAAGATACATACTGGGAATTAGGAAGTGCAGACAACTATGTATAAAATAAATGAGATACAAGGATATATTGTAGGGCATGGGGAATATAGCCAATATTTTATAGTAACTTTCAATGGAGCATAATCTATAAAAATATTGAATCACCATGTTGTACACCTGAAATTAACATAATATTGTAAATCAATTATACTTTAATAAAAAATTAGAATTTTATGTACAATAAAGGATACCAAAGTCAGACTGAAAAACAGTTGATGGGTAGAAGACATATACATTATCTAAAACCCAATAAAGGACTCAACATCTGAATACAAAAACTTCTACATCTCTAAAGACACACAATACTCAATAGAAAAATGAGCGAAGTCATGATAGGCAATTCACAGAATGGAAAACATGAATAGCAAGAAAGTATATGAAGACCTAACTTTTCTAGAATCAGGGCAATGCAGAATTAAAACACCTTACTTCATATGAATCCACACATGCCAAATTTCCAGAAGTTAAAATGCAAATTATGCTGTGGAGCAACTATGCCTGCGCACCACAACTACTGAGCCTGCGCTCTAGAGCCTGGGAGCCACAGCTACTGAGCCCGCGCGCCTAGAGCCTGTGCTCCGCAACAAGAGAAGCCACTGCAATGAGAAGCCTGCGCACCACAACGAAGAGTAGACCCCGCTCGCTGCAACTAGAGAGAGCCTGAGTGTAGCAACGAAGACCCAATGCAGCCAAAAATTAATTAATTAATTTTTAAAAATGCAGATTAACAGCGTGTGGTGACAAAGGATATGGCAAGAGAGAAATTCCAAGTATTGCTGGTGAGGGGAAAATGGTACAGCTATTCTGGGGAGGAATCTGTGAAATAAGGCATATATATGACTTCTACCTCAGCCATTCCACAGCTGCACTGTTACTCTGCACTGTTACTCAAAGGGACATGTGGAAAGAGTGTATTAATGCCTATGGTGGACATAAAGTGTTGAAAATAGCCTAAGTATGTATCACCAGGGTAATGGATAAGCAAAATATGGTATTAACATATGGTGGAATATTAGACAGTGGCCAGAAGCAATAATTTCTATGGAGCAACACAGACAAATTTTAAAACAATAATTTTGTGTAGAAAAAATAAAAGAATAGGATGTGATTTTTAGTCGATACTACTTTTGCAAAAATTAGAAAATACAAAACAATTCGGTATTTCAAATAGATACACATGTTTAAAATAACTATGAAAGGTGAGTTGGGAAATTATTTATTAAATGGCCCAAATGGTGCTATATAGGGGAAAATAAAGGAAATAAATCTGGCAGAGGAACGTCGGGGCCAAAACCAATCTTAAAAGTATTAGAAAATAGAGTGACCATACACACTGATGATAGAGTGACATGAACTGAGGCATATGGTCCCTTTTGAGTAAATGCCTTAAATACAAACTAAAAAAATAATGTCATTAGATTTACAAGCACTATAAAAATATTTAGCAGTATTGCAATAGATAGTAGAAATATATAATCTTTCAACTTAAATAAAAACAAGACTGATGAAATATCATCTTTGTTCCCATGTCATCCATGCTAAGGAAGAAATAATAAATCAGCTTTTAAGATAGAATTTTTTACAATGAGAGATAAAAAACAAACAAAAAGAAACTCTAACTGTTTATCCCATGAAGGGAGAAAAAAACAATTTGAAAAGTCAGAGTAGAACTCTCTGAGGACAATATTTAACATCAATTTGTGTAAAACAGAATTTTAAGAAGCTGGTTTTGAATTGTTTATAGAGTTTCTAATTAGCATGCTGAGGAAATACAGGCTCCATCTTAATCCAGAAGCAAATAAAAAGTTCTGACTCTTACAATTCTAGGCTCTAGAGTAGGTGCGTGCTGGTGTGCTGGTGTGTATGTGTGTGTGTGTGCACATTTGCTGTGTCTTTTCAATAAACGCAAGAGTACGTAAGGGTGTATGTTACTACATTGTAACAATTCTTGAGCAAGTCTAAATGAAGGTCAGTAGCAAACAAGTAGATGCCGCTTGGGTGGCCCCCCAAACTCTCAGGTAATGAGCAGATCTGGCTTGGCAATCATGTTCTGCTTTTAGACATAATGATTTTTATGTTCTTGTTAGCACTGAAAGACTAACTTGAATATTCTGCAACTGATGAAATGGACAACAGAGCAGTAACCTAGAGTTTACAAGTATTTGGGGCAGTAAAACTTTAGTTCTAGATTTAACTTGGATTTTAGTCCTAATTTAACTTGGATTTTCTACAACGCATTTTTTTCCTATAAACTGGAGGTATATACCACCATAATCCTTAAAAACCTGTGACTTTGGGCTTCAGGGGTCTAAGCCTTCTCTCTAAGTGACTGAAAGGTACAACTGGATATTAGACCTGTCTAAAAATTGTCCTCATATACAAGGGTTCAGCTTGATTTTTGGATAGCTGTCATTAAAAAAAAAAAAAAAATGTGCAAAGAGCTAATGGCTTTTGCTACAAGACAAAACCATTTCTCCTGGACATGCAGTAATAGGAGGCAATGCCATGTGTTGGAAGCATGCACATATTTTATGATAGATATTAATCTGGAGGTTAACAGCTAGGTGCTCTGGTTGAAGTAGTTTATTTCAAACATACATATAATGTTAACCCACTTTGTAACAAAGCCTTCAACATTTCATATGCAAATTCGTTTTTCTTTCTAGTTTAAGCCCAAGGAAATCCCTATAAGTCTTGTCTCCAAAGAGTAAATATAAAGAATTCATAAGATTAAAGAGTTCTTATCAATTGTATAAAAAACTAGAAATGTACTAACTAGACAAAAATGTAGACGTCTAAGAGAACGTCCAACAAATAGAAAAGTAGAGGACTGCACTGAGATTGCAATCCTGAGAAAAATACATTATTCCTAAATGAAAAAGTAAAAGGAGATAGTATAAATTAAAGCCAGAAGAAAAATTTAAAATCTACAAAAATACGAGTCAATACAAAGTTAAAAACCCATGAATTTTACTATATACCCAAAGGCTTCACAAAAGATCTCATGAATATCACAAATTAAAATAAAACAAACAAAAGCCAGAAATATTGTTTTCCCCAAATTGTACTACTACCTGCTTATTGCTTCAGTGGTAAGAAGAAAAATTATCTTCAAATAGTTAAATTGTATGCCTACTTATATTTTAACTCTTAGGTGGATCTTGTTATATAATATATATGATCTTTAAAGAAAACTTGTTGATTGTTTATTTTGGCATCTCTTAGGAAATTCCTATTTAATTAGATAAATCTCCTTAGATAACTCTTAAATAAAAATAGATGCAAATACAGTATGTTTCATATCATTCATTTTAGACCTCTAAGAGTTGGAAAAGCTCAACCTGGAGAAGAAACTAGTTTTATTGAGGGAAGAAACTACTTTCCAGTTTAGAAGAGGAGGGATTATCCCATTTCTGTAGAGGAAGCAATCAGGAAGATACAAAAAGAATGATCCTTGCCTAGTGCTAAGGCCAGAACTACTGTGCATATTGTACCCGATCTTGTAAAAACAGCCACTGTGCTGGCACTCACAGGCCCGGGTCATGGTGTGTTCAACAATAAAACTTTGTTCCAAAGGATGGAACTCCTTCGGGCCAAAAAGCTTTCACCTGCATTATTCCATTAACCTCACTGTTTTGTTATGGGAAATGTGTTTATTTTTTGAAATGACATTGAAATGTATCCTTAAAAGAACACTTTAGGTCTCAACAAGATTCTCTTCTCTTTCAGCCAACACATTACCTTTTAGAAATCAACAGTCTACTTCTTTCTTTAAATCATCACATTTCAAAGCTGTAGCAGCTAATAAATGTTAATGTAAGTTTTCCAAAACTGCAATCTCCCTAAATTTCTATGCTGTCTTCTTTATCTTGTCTTTTCAAGGTAAAGGTATCTTTCCAGTTTTCTTAGCATTATCAGGATTATGGATTTTGTTCATTGTTAAAGTTCGTTATTTATGGACATAAGTTAATGTAAATGCAAAAATATCTCGTATTATTCACAAGCTGGCTGACTTAAATCACTCGCTCTTAAAACAACTTTACTGCTCTCCAATCTGTTCAAATGCACGGAAATATAAATTCAGGATGATGTGGCTTTTCTGCAATGCTTTCTTTTCAGGCTGCAGTCTACATGACAGCGTTATATTTTATCCTTGCTGCTGTTGTTGTTCAATCTATAAAATCTCTCTTGAAGACCCCCAAAACAGCTTGTAATTTACTTTTACTTTTGGTGACTCACTGTTTTCAAATTGCCATCTCTGACCATATCCCCCTTCCAGGGAAATTTATGCAGACTTTTTTTTTTTTTCTTCTACATACTGATTTACGCTAACCTGAACAATTTACCACTTCTACATCCATGTAGTAGCTCAAATAAAATGAGTTCCTGTGTTAATCCCACAGTAAACCTCGGTAATTCTCACATCACAGGAGTTGTAAACGTTTGTTAACAGAAAAAGAATGTTTTTCCCAAAACAGCTACATAACTCTTAAGACTACTCAAATTCCTAAATAATCCTTTTTACAAGACTCCCGCCAACTTTATTTTGATACATTAAACATGTGAAGCCTATTTTAAAAGGTATTTAACAGTGACTTCATCAAAACAGCTTCCTAGTTGTTCTCATAATGTCTTTTTTCTAAAGTTTTCAAAGTGTTTTTAAGCCAACTTGAATAGTGATGAATGTGAGCCGCTATCAAAACGCTTAAGAAGCATTCTGCCAAACAGGATGGGCAAAAATGTTCTAGATCTGCTCAATCTGACATTAGAGGTCATGCAACTTGAAAAATGAAATAACTATTTCCAACACTCATTGAGCCCTTCATTTTAAAAAATAACTTCAGGGCTATTTCCACACTCTACATTTAATAATACAATTTTTTACAAAGGATGCTAGGCTCGGTGAAATCAGAAACTGATCTGCCACTTAAAGCTGGTGAGTCTATTCTTAATGGGCCTCTGGTAGATTTGGGATACTGACGATAGCAGTTTCATTTAAGAACTTCACTAGTAAAAAGAATGACATCCGAAAAGGACTGCTGGGGAAGACAGGGAAGAGAAGACCGGAGTCTCCTGAGAAGAAAAAGAGAAACGATTTAAATAAAGTCGCTAGGGAGGAAGGAGGTGGTGAGAGGCGTAGACAGAAGAGCGAGAAAGAAGATTTAACGAGGCAGTGAAATGGAGCGCAGAGGAAGGCAGAAGCTAATGGGGAAACAAATGGGAAAGGTAGTGTTTTCAAACAGGCATGCACCAGGAAGGGACGAGTTACGGCCTGGAGTAGCCCCAGTGCTTTCAGGTGAAAGAGGTGCTCGCAGAGAACAGGGACAAGCAGTTTACTTCCAGGCTTTGGAGCAAACTAAAATTTCCTGCCCCGAGCCTCTCCCAGCCTCGGCCGAGCGCGGAGGCGGCGGCTGGGTTAGGGGCGTAGCCAGGAGCCAGGCCCGGCGTCCCGCTCCTCTGGGCTCCTCTGGGCTCCGCGGCCGAGGGAAAGAGGCGAGGATTAAGCGGGGAGAGGTCCCGGCCGCAGCTCGGTGGCACCCCGAAAACGGTCCGGGGCTTCGCGAGCCGTTCCCCCTGCGGCGGGGCGCCCAGCGGCCTTACCTGGGGCGAGGGAGGGAGGCGAGGTCTAGGACGTCCACTCGCGCCCGCCGCAGAACCCCTCTGCTGCACTCAGCCCAGGCTTCCAACGGAGGCGCGACCCTGGCTCAGCCGCCGCTTCCCCCTCGGGGTCTTGGCCACCGCCTCCGCCGCCTCCGGGGCTGTTTACACCGTTGGGCCCCGCACGCCGCCGCCGCCGCCTTCTCTCCACCCTAGCGCCGTTGCCGATTCGGCCGCCGCCACCTCCTCCGCCGCAGCCTCGTCTCTCTGGAGCATGTTCCAGCCACCGAACCCTGAGAAACAAGAGACTCCAGCCGCGCCGGCAGGAAACTCCCCCGCAACTGCTAGGGGGACGAATTGGTCAGAACACCGGCGGCTTTTCCGCCATTGAGCAGCAGCCGCTCCGCTCCTTCTGCCTATGCAGACTCTTAACCCATAATTGCTTTACTCTTTACCTCTATTTCTGGGTTCTTAAATTAACTCTTACATCAGTGTTCTTCATTACTCAAATTATTTTTTCTTAGGAACTTTTCTTGGAAGTAAGTTCATGCTATTTTTGACAAGAAAACATTTGACTTCTGAAAGAATTCTTACGGAAATGGGTTTATATCCCAAATGCACCACCAAAAATCTTTGTGACCTTGCATAAACGTCCCTTACCATTTCAGGTGCTATCTTTGCTTGACTCCAAAGGGAACTGATTAAAACTATGAGCATCTAGCTGTTATGCACTTTTGTCTCAGTTTGGTCAATGAAACTCTCAAAAATCCATCAGATTTTCATTATTTTTATCATTAGCCTGTTTGTGTAAAATAAGTTACCATTTGTGGAGCCAGTGTTCTCCTTTATTCCGGCATCCAATCATTGTAAATATTTCTCATGGACACATTCTTAGAAGGCCTATGAATAACCTGGCCTCTTACTGATTCTCCCTTTTGGAGTCTTACTAGCCAGACTTCCCCAATAACTTTCAGAGAGAGTTTTCCCCCTTTCCGGGTCTTCTTTTTGACTTCTATACGCCATAGAACTTTCAAAAGTCATCACACCAATACTAATATTACCACATACCCTCCAAAAAGCTCCAAGCTGTTTATGCCTATTCATTAAGTTAATACTTTATCAAAACTTGTCCAATTGAGTAGTTTTAGCACAGATATTTTACACAGTTTAGCACAGACATGCTCTGTTTAAGGCTGACAGATCCATTAGGAATTAACTTTCTGGTACATTTTCCCTCTGACATTTTCCTCACAACTGCGTTTCCTCATAACTGAGCCATCAGTTATCTCTTGCCTATAGAAAGGCAGATAAGAGAAAAGAAAGCTAAGTGAGAAAAGATATGTAAATAGACTAGCACAATATTGGACACATAATAAGTATTCAATAAATGATAGCAAGTATTCTTACCCTTATCCTCACATTAGTTTATATGTATTAAAAACTGATTACTGGACTCAACTCTTACTTCCATTTCTCATTAGATCCTCACAGAAACCTTGGAGGAAGCGAGGTTTTATCCCCATTTTACAGGTTGGGAGACTGCAGCCTAGAGGGCTTAAGTACCTTAACTGAAGTCATATAGTCAAGAAATAAGCCTATATTTGTCACAATCACTTGCCCATGCTTTGACGTGACACCACCACCCATCATTTACCCAGCTTCACCAAGGTACTACTAATTTTTTTACTCTTATTCTCCTCTCTTTGCTTCATACTGCCATTGTCACCAACCCAGTCAAATTCACTTTTAATTTTCCAATGTTAGTGAAGGGAGTAGAAGGTGGAAATTGAGGTTAAAGGAGGAAACTTTAATGTTACTCAAGGATGACTTCATCTTAACTTCCAGCCTTCGTCTACCCATTCTCTGCTCCAGTCACACGCAGAGTATTTGCTATCTCTTCCGTAAGTCTTGACTTTTCTTATCTTTATGCCACTTTTCTTTTCTCCATTTGCAATGAATCTCCCTTTCCCTTGGTTCTTCACCATTTCTTACTCCATACTCTCCATTAAAATTCAAATCTACCTTTAAAGTCCAACTCATATACCAGTTCTGTCCTGCAGTCTCCTGGATCTGCCAAGTCAGAACTAACCACTTGCTCCTCCGTGCTCCTGCAATGGCAATGATGTTAGAAGGGCGAGTGATTTTACAGCTCGCTCACCACCTGTGGGAAATATGTCCTATTTGCCCTTCCACATCCTTTCTCCACCCAACTCTATATGGATGGCTTGCATGGCCTATCTTAGTAAGTGTCCTTGCTCTGGCTTCCGTTTGGCTCACCAATGAAGAGTACCAATAGAAGATTGTAGGGAACGAAGGAGGGGAGTGAAGTTAGGGTATTAATTCTTGCCAAATTGCTGGGAGTTGGCTGCATCCCCCAACTAACATATAGTGCTTCTCTGTGGGGCGTCACAGCATCTTTGGGAAGGACTTTCTCTCCAGCAAGGCTTCCTTTCTCTTTCATCTCCTATAAAGTAACCACACTTTTACTGAACCCAGGGCACTACACTATCTCTTGATTCTCTACATTGGGCTCAATTTATCCTTATTGATGTACCCCTGATTTCCTGCTGAGACCGTGTCTGATGAACTTTGTAATATGCTCTTCTAAGCTGTTAATTTTACAAACCATATTATTACACTTATTAGAAGAATGTCTTCAGGATGTGTCAGTAAGCTCTGATTGATGATAATCATAAACAGCTAGAATTTATGGAACATAAAGTATGCTTTGGTTACTCTCTTGAGTACACTGTGTGCATTATTCTAATTAATTAAAATCACTATTAGCTAAGCAAGGCACACAGATGCTAAGAGGTTCCCAGAAGTAACTTGCTCATGGTCACTCCAGTGTCTCAGTAGTTTAGGACTCAGATCTGTCCAAAGCCTAAACCTTAAGTTCTAGGTCTAAGCAGTGGCTCTCAAACTTGAGTATGCATCAGCATCACCAAGAGAGCTTGCTGAAACAGGTAGTGGGCCCCACCCCCAGAGTGTCCGAGTCTGTAGGTCTGGAGCAGGGCCCAAGACTTTCATTTCTAAAAATTCCTACGTGCAGCTGATGTGCTGGTCTGGATACCAGACTTTGAGAACCACTAGTCCAGGCATTTTAGGTCCAGAATTTCAGGTGTTAGAATAATTTTCTGGTGATAAATGTCCAAAAAAAAAAAACAGCACTGCATTTTTCTGTTTGTAAGGAGGTAATAAATTCAATCTTAAAGAGTCGATAATGGAACTAAGTATCTAAGAAAGAAGAGTTATTCTCCAGGAAGATGGGAGGAGATGGACATTCTAAGGACAGGAATGCCCTTTCAGGAAACTTGCAAAGGGAACAGAAAAATAACATAGTAAGATTCTGCTATCCAGTGTTCACAGAACATGAGTGGGATACTCTTGACTGTAAAATGGGAAGCCAACTTTTGCTCACCATGTACATACCTTATTCAGTACAAATGTTTATTAAGAATCTCCAAAAGCTACACACTAGGCATCAGGGCTACACTGATAGAGCAGATAAAGTGCCTGGCCTCACGGAGCTTGTGTTTCAGAGAATGTACATCAGCTAGATAGACTGAATGATGGATACTATATTGGGTTCACACTTCGTCTCAAGAAAAAAATATATCCATAGGCGTGATCCAGGAGTCAAATGGCAAAAGACCTAGCCTCAAAGTGAGTGTTAATTTCATTAAATGGTAGGTAAAAATTATTTTATATACTGAGATAGGCTCTGCTTAAAAGACACAATATTCCTCCAAACGTATTATACAAGCCAGCTTATAAACCTGTGACTTTTTCTAGGAGAAATGTTGCCTTCTTTCCCAAGAAGGGAGCAGTAGGGGTCAGGGTGGAAATAGTTTCATCATCAGAGGCACAGTCTCACTACTACTGCTCAGCTCCAATTCGCAACCTTCTGAATGGTTTCCAGACTAAATAATTTAGCAAAGTGATGAAGAAAAAATGGCCCATTAATCTTACGATGCGTGTTATAACTTAATTCTGGGTTTAGCATAGGAAAAACATTATTTGCATTGATTATAAATATGCTTTATGGCTGCATATATTATTCACTGTGAACATTCTAAAATTATTAGCTGGGTTGACATGATGAACTGCACAGGAGTACTTCTAGATGGCATCTCAATGTCATCTGTTACTCACATCATATAGGTCTAGGAATCAATATGTATTTTACTCAATATAAGATCTTATTCCAAACACCAAAATATGCCTGTTTTTATTCGATGGTTATCATCATGAAACTACCAGCTAAACATCATTTAGAAAATTCAAAGCAAGTAAATTACTGTATTAACTGTCCAACTATGATTATGACTTTCCTCCACTTATAGCTGAACCTAATATAATGATCTGGTCAGTCTGACTAGGAGGATTTATTCATTAATTTACTCAAATGTTCTGAGGTATATTTTGAAGGACTTAAATTATGGTCTGGTTTGTAGGATCCAACAGTAAAAGTGCAGGTTTATCTCCTACAAGTTCTGTGACCTTGCCCAAGTGACTTAGCATCTCTGAGCCTCACTTTCCTAATCTGTAAAACAGAAACAATAATAGAACCCAAGTTGTAAAGCTGAAGGAAAAAAAGTAATATGGTAATGTATTTTGGCACAAAAGAGCAGTTACGCTGATGGTCATTATTTGTGAATAATGTTGCTAAGATTATTGAAAACCTGTTGTGTGTTAGGTGCTGTTCAAGGACTAGAATTTTAAGACTGTTCTTCACCTTTATCCCAGTTTTACCTGCAAAGTTCTGCCATGCACTGGAAAAACATACTGGTATTTCTAGGGAAGGGGACCACTCAGGTGACATTTTTGTTTCACCAGGTAGATAAAGTATACAAAGGTTATAGTGTATCTTTTCAGTCCTTTGGACGCCTAGTTACCTTTCACTAGAATGATTCTAGTAGATCCTGATAGATACCTGAGACAAGGTCAGGTCAGTGATGTTGGTACCTTTTCTGGCTTAAGAGCATAGGGCAGAAACACAGGAAGAGAGGTCTTCCTTTTCCACTCCTGTTACTAAGAACCCTCTGGAATAATGACAATCTGAAACAGATCACTACATTGTTGCATGTTGTAGAATCAAAGCAGTGTACAAAGCAAAGAGCACTGGCCTCCATTATACTTGCATTTCACTCGAGATTCACTTTTCTAGACCGTGGAGAAAGCAGATGTTCCAACACTTTCCAGGTACTGGAATATTACAAGCTGGCAATCTCCACCACTGCATGTTTGATCACACTATTCCCTGCAAATGGAATGCTGTTCCATCAAGGTCAGATTGACCAGTGCAAATACCTGATTTTATAGTACGGTCAGAACCAAATTTAACTTACTGAAATTCTGCCCAGCTCAGGGTCTACCTTCTCTGTGAAACCTCCTGTGAGATCCCAAGTTACAAACAACTCTATCTTCTTCAGAAGACACTGTATACTATATAAATAATAATTTACATAAAAATATATGTATATGTGTGTGTATTTCTTTGTTACATTAAGTTACAGCTCCTGTGGTTTCTCTTCTTAACTAAACTGGACCCCCTTATCATCACAGTGGCCATGTACATCATTGTATCCTCCAAAAAATCCAGATAATAATATCATGGATTCAGTATATAGTTGTTTAATAGAAAACAATTAACTAACCACTGCAGAATACTAGTGTCTCTCAAGGTGTGTTCAGTGGATCATAAATCCTATGAGACAGTCCATGAAGGAAAAGATTTCAAATAAATTTGGGATCTGTTGTCCACTACATCTCCTTATCAGAGACTCATAATTCACAAGACTCGTAAAAAGCTCTGTAGCAAAGAAACTGTTGACTTAGTTTGACCCAGTATTTCTCTTACAAGAGTATCAGTTCTGGAGGTCAAGGACATTTTCCACCTCTAATACAACATCTCTACTGCCTAGTAGAGTGCCTGGCACTTAGTAGACACCTAATAAATATTTGAATAAGTTTCAACATACATTCCCCTTTTAAGCTATAGAAGAAAAACGCAGTATATAGTAGATTTTGATTTACTTGGGGAGAATAATAATATGAATAGATAAGTTTACACAAATCATTTTGAAGTATATATATTTGACAATACTTTTTTCCACAAATCTACACAATGGCACATTTAGTGGTGATAGTAAACAAACTACATTTGCTTCGGAAAACTTGCTAAGAAGGATGGCTACTAAAAACTACAACTTGAACTCAAAACAATTGATTTAGTTCATTGGTCCCCACTCCTTAGCAGTTTTAATATAGAAGAAAATAGACGCATCTATTTCTTTTCTGCCATAATATGACATCATATAAGGAATGCTATTTTATTAGCTAGAAATAAGATTTGCTTTTGTTATTTTAGTACATTTGATCACATAAGAATAATTCTAGATTTTTCCCCTCCTGTGACTCTCATAGCATCCCCATCTAAAATAGACTTTGGAGATTTAGATCAAATGTCATATCAATTGTCCTAGACTGCTTACTATGTGCTTTCACTATAGATTTTAATGTCAATAGAGAAAGGAGAAGGAAAAGTCAGAGGGAAATGAAACAGGTGTATGCAACACCCCTGTCTACTACCGACATTTCTCAGAATTCTGGGGGAAGTTGCATCTATAAGTGGAAAGTTTTTCACCATGGAACTCACGGTGGTTGAACTTCTCATGAAGAATTTTTTTTTCACTACTGAAGAAAAATATGTTTGATTTTACCATAACTGAAAAGTTCTCCCATTTCTACTTCTGAGGTTTGCCCTCAAGACTACTGTTTACCTAATGGAAGTGACTCCTATGCATGGAGGAAAAAGTGCACCATTTGAAGGAAAAGCTAAAGGAGTGATATATTCAGGTAGCTCCTCATTCCACCAATGAAAACGTACACATAGATTTTCCACTTTACACCTCATTTTCCCCCTTATTTTCATGATTTTGAAATGAATATGTAGGGTCTGATGAGTTTGTCAATAGTCTATAATTATTAGTGTTATTAAAATAGAATACAAATGATAAGCCATATGTAAAAATGCTGTGTGAATAAACTGCTATACCCCAAATAATACAAATGAGTGAATGGCAGTAAATGCTAAGAGGGATTAACAACATAAAGGATATTAAAAAAATGATGACCGTATTTCATATTTATGTGTCTTTTTCTCTCTCACTTTTTTTTTTATTGCGGTACGCGGGCCTCTCACTGTTGTGGCCTCTCCCGTTGCGGAGCACAGGCTCCGGACGCGCAAGCTCAGTGGCCATGACTCACGGGCCCAGCCGCTCCGCGGCATGTGGGATCTTCCCGGACCGGGGCACAAACCCGCGTCCCCTGCATCGGCAGGCAGAACACTCAACCACTGCGCCACCAGGGAAGCCCTTCTCTCTCACTCTTACTCAATTCCTAAATAACTAAGAGAATATGCTCACAAATGGTAAGCATGTTTTGGATGTTCGATGTGTGTTTGTGGGAAAGAACAAAAAAAAACCTGCCTCAGTTAGGTCAAATATCATACAAGAGATGAATGAGATTAGAGTTGGGATTGGGATTTGTGTTAGTTACTCAATAGCTAACCAATCACAGATATGACAGTGTAGTGCAATATGCAAATATACTTTTAAACAACTTCTCTTAAGTTATCTACTGTCTGTAAAGACAATCACACTCAACTGCTCTGCACTTAACCCCAGAGCTTCTGAGTTAGAATCTGTTAGAAATAGGTACACGTTTCATTGCTTTGGCAACATTTACATGGCTCTGCATCAGGCAATACAACA
Source organism: Lagenorhynchus albirostris (assembly GCF_949774975.1). NCBI lineage: Eukaryota > Metazoa > Chordata > Mammalia > Artiodactyla > Delphinidae > Lagenorhynchus > Lagenorhynchus albirostris. The sequence goes on from NC_083111.1 coordinate 32,495,613, forward strand.
GCTAAGATCACACTCTGGGAATTCAGGAAAGGCTAGTGTCCAGTTCTGGTCGTTCTACCACCCAACTGTGATCTAGGGTAAATTCCTGATAAAAAAAAAAAAAGAAAAACCCTGAAGATTCTGAAACAGTATTTCCTACTTCACAGGGTCGTCATGGGGATAAAAGGTCAGTAGGATAAAGTGCCTCTCACCCAGGAAACACTGATAAATGCTACTGATGCTACCATCATCATCATCATGACCGATCACGAACATATTGCCACGTGGAAATTCAACATTCCCTGGGCCATTCACAACTCTCCTTTAAAGGACTCATATTCTATGTGGGGTCTTAACACCTTCAAATAACAGAAAATACAAGTCTTTACGCCTTTTTTTCTGTAGCTAATTTTGGCATCTTTCACCTCTGTCCACTTAAGTGTTGGTTTAGCACATTCTTGTCACACAAAGAAGCTACTTCCCAAAGAGAGGAACAATGTGTCAAGTGACAAAGACATTGAGTGAAGTCTTTCACATCCTAGATTGCCCACGGTACAGCTCAGCTGGTCTCTGGGTTGGAAGGCCTGGGTCTACTTTGCTCGTCTTTTACAGGGGAAGGGACATGGTCCTTAGCATGTGGTCTGTGAAACAGAGGCAGCTGCGGGTAGAATTATAACACAAGCAGAACTGGCTTCAATTCTTCCTTCTTAGGTCTTTTTCTTCTTGTTCAGCTGTTCAAGGAACTTGCCTGCCCTCTGTCCCTGCCAGGACGATGTTACGTCTGCCTGGATAAGTAGGTCACCATTGTATATCAGGAAAGGTCTTATTTGTAATCATCAGGAACCAGATACGGCTAATTTGAGCAGAAAGGAAACTTTTGGAAGTTTATGGTTAGGCCTCAGTAACTAGAAGCAGACGAAACAACCAAAAGCCAAGGCTATGCTATTGCAATTATAGGATCAGGCCAAAGTGATGTTATAAGTCCTAGCTGGCCTTCCTACCAAGCAGGAACAGGAAACAGGAGGTTGACCCAGCACTGCTGGCCTTGCTTCTTTACATCATTTATTTGTAATTCAAAATCCAAGAGAGGGGTGCAGTTGGCCAACCCGAGGTCGCCCGACTGTTTTCCATCTGTAAGGGAGACTGAGCATGTGAGTAAACAGTGTATCTGACATGTTCAGCTTGTATAATGAGAGGAAGGCTCTGTTTCTCACCAAGACCCACAAAGTGGAAAACGCCCCAGAGAAAGGAATTTCAGATCAGATGCTTGGAAAGTTAAAAACAACAACAAACAAATGCAGATGTGGAATTAAAGATATGGAGTCATTAAGAACCTATATGTGGAGTGATTCAGACCTGAGTTCACATCTGGAGCAAGCTACTCAATCTTGCTGAGCTTCAATTTTCTTTAAAGGAAACAACGTGGAAGATGATATCCACATGTAACTTGTGGTACACATGAAGGAGGGTAGTACAGTATATGATGCCTGGCACATCCTATGCATTTTCTAAAACTACTAGTAGTACTATTATTATTGTTACTTATTATACAATTTACTGTAGAAATTAACAGGGAGAGTATTAATAAATGTTAATACAGTGCTAAGTGTCACATTTATGATCTCAACTAATTATTTGTTGATTCAACAAACATTCCACATATCAGAAAATACCCTGTTAGTGTGTATATATATATATATATATATATTTTACAGAAGAAAAGAAACCCTGAGGCTTAGAAAGTGTAAACAATGTACCAAAAGTCACTCATTTAAGAGGTAATGGAATATTATTCAGCCTTAAAAAAATGAAGGAGATCCTTTCATTTTGTGACAATATAGATGAAACAGGAGTGCATTATGCTGATGAAATAAGCCAGACAGGATAAATGCAAATGATATCATTTATATATGGAATCTAAAAAGAAAAAAAGCCACACTCATAGAAATAGAGTAGAAGACTGGTTGCCAGGGGCTGGGGTGTGGGTGGGGAAAAGAGGGGAAGACTGGTAAAAGGGTACAAACTTTCAGCTGCAGGATGAATAAGGTCTGAGGATCTACTGTATAACATATTTACTACATCAATAATACTGTATTGTATAACTAACATTTTCTGAGAGAATAGAACTTAAGTGTTCTCACCAAAAAAAGAAAAAAAGGAAAAAGGTGTCATGAGCTGTTAGATGGATTAATTAACGTGATGGGAAGGATCCTTTTACAACGCATATGTATATCAAATCATCATGATATACTCTTTGACTATCTTACAATTTTGTCAATTATATCTCAATAAAACAGAAAAAAAAAGAGGTAATAAAGATGAGACTCCAATCCAGGATTATCCAGCTCAAAAAACTACACTGTTAACCATTACAATATAGTATCCATCCATATGTTGTAACTGTAAAATGCTTAACACAAAGGAAATGTGAAATAAATGGTACTTATTCTAACTCTAATGCTTACTAGATATTAGTTATGTGGTATGCTTTACTTCTAACTACAAGGGTATAAGGTGCAAATTCTTGCTACAGAACATAAAAGCCCCTGTGGTACCCTGTAGGATAAACACAGTACCTGTAAATCTCTCATCTCTCAACCCAGAGTCTCCTCAAGTTGGAGGTCTTTACCCCATTTATAATGTGGGAATAATGCCTTTCCCACATTTGCACTGGGCATGAAAATTCATACTTCCAGGTGTATACTGAACCTCCACTTAGCTCCTCGTCACCTTGGAATCACCAGACCAAAGATCATTTATTCCATTAATATAAATGATATAGGGATAGAAGTACAGAATATACAGAGAGTGTTGGAGGAATCCAAACAACAAGTCCTCCACTCCCAAAACAAATTTTAGAGTTCCAAATGTAAAGAGCAATGTTTGGAAATAAAACTAAAAATGAAACTAACATCTACAATTAGCCAAGTATTTATTATGGGCCAGGCTACTTACTAGGCACTTGATAAACATTACAGCTCATCTTCCTGCAGTCCTTCAAAGCATATAATATTGTTTCTATTTCATAGAGAAGAAAATTGTATCTAAGCAGGTTAGTGATTAGCCCAAGACCACAGGGCTAGGCTGTAAGAAAAGAAGGCCAAAATGGTGATGGATGTTATAACTAGAAGATTATGGCTAATCAAATAAAAATATTCAAAACGGTCCTAATGTATTATTAGGATTTCTTTAGAATAACTTGGGTGCCTTAGTGAATACAGTAGTGGTAGGCACTACAGTCTCTTTAATTTGCTAATCATACAAATCTACTTTAATATTCTTGGTGACAAGGAGCTAACTACTGATAAGACAGCTTCTTCAGTTTGGGGGCTACTCCAGGGTGAAATGCCGGAACGTCTTACTGCCTGCAATGTTACCTAGTTCTACCAGGGGGAATAAAGCAGAACAAGTAGCCACTGTTCTTGACAAATGGATACAGTTTCAGTTTTTCAAACTATGAGTGTCAGATTCATTCATTGTATCAGATAGATCTGTCAAATGGCTTTGCCCATTTACTAATGGATGGCACACTGCAGACACACGTTGGGTCAAAGGACTCAATGTCACCTCATTGATACTGTCATCAATATAATTTGTATTGGCATTTTGTCTCACCCTGACTTTAAGGACTCTGTGGGGAGATCCAGGTCTCCAGACCATGGACTGATCACCTCTGCTTGACACAGTATTCTCTGCTCATTTCCAGAGGGGACCAAGGATGAGCTCTTGTACTTCTGAGTCTATTCACCCTACCTGGCAACACATACTAGCTGGGCTGATTGGATCAAGCAGGAACCCCGGAGTTTAAATTTCCAGCTGTATTGGAGGAAACAGAGGCTATGCCCCAATCCCATAACCCCTCACTTCTTACTGCTAGCCTATCCTAGGCTGTTCTTGCTGATAGGAGTACTTCATGGTAAAAATTAATTTTGCTTACCTGATGGCAGTCACACAACCTCAAATGCCATTTTTATAAATAAGGCAACCACCAATGGAGTGTGATTTAGGGTTTTTTCTTCTGTAGACCCTGCCTACCCTATAAAATCTCCCATTACTGCATCATGGAGACTATAATCCCTTTCCGAGGGAATAGATTCTTTCCAACCATAAGATGAAATAAGAACCTACATTTCCATACTGCCCAAAAGGAAATAAATTGATTACAAAATGCAGGAGAATGACTGATTTTCCACATTTGTTGTGTTCATTAAAGGGTTTTTGAATAGACTTGACAATATTAAAGAAGTTCAACACACACAAAATAAAAATTAATAAATGAAGAGAAAAAAATTGCATTTACAACAAACAAAATAAATACATTGATATATAAAAGGTTGTTATACATCGATGAAAAATGGATGTCATAAAGTCACAAACTAAAAAGTATTAACAGCCAATAAAGATATGAAAATATGTTCAACCTTGCTATTATTAAGCAAAGAAATACAAATAAAATAATTCAGGTGTCATATTTTACTGACTAGAATGACAAAGTTTTAAAAAACTTGATAATACTGGTATTGATATTGATAATACTGGTACTGATGAGTGTGTGTAAGAAACCACATTGGATGTTAAATTCTTGGTAGAAATAAAAAGCACGGTAACCTTTCTGGAAGACAATATGTCAGTATGTACCAGAACTGACAACCAGCCATTCAAGTTCTAGAAGTCCATTCTAAGGAAATAAACAAATGCTCAAAGACATATGAACAAGGATGCTTGTCTCATTGTTTAGCAAAGCAAAACAGGAATAATCTAAATGTTGAACAGTAGGGACTGGTTAAATAAATAATAGAATGCTGTTCAACCATTAAAAATGATGCTGCAGATTTTTATTAGGTGATGAGTAATCATACTTATATTACTAAATAAAAATGTTATAGAACTGTTTTGTAGTTTGATATAATAATTAAAGGTATTTTATACTTGCATTGTATTTATATGCACCCCGTCACAAAAAAGTTTCAAAAGATACCCTCAAAAATGTTACAGAGATGATTTATCAGAAATGGGATTTTGAGTTATTTTTCCTTTTTTCTTTAAATCCTTTCAATTTTGGAGTTTCTGCAATGAGCCTGTATTATTTTTACAATTAAAAATATTTAAATTTACAACAAAAGGATCTAAATTCCTCCAGTTTTCCATTTATTTTCCACCCTGGCTCAGGGTATTTGTGTAAAAAAAAAAAAATCAGCTTATTTTCTCTTTGTATCAATCTAAATTTACTTTTCATAAGTTAACATTTTAGTCTGGCAAAAGTTTCACACAGGAAAATTGTTAAGGTCTGAGTATTCTATTACCTTTAAAAGCACTGGAAACTTTGAAATTATTTCTTTCAGAATTTTCATATAATACTGAAAGGTGGGGGGGGAGGTAGCAAAATGAAGGGAAATAGATAGTAGTAGTCAACTTCAATTAAGAAAAAGCAACAAGAGGCAGTTTGTACTCTTGATATGGCAGAAGCCCCATGTGTCAACTCATGCTAAAAAATGTATATATACACACACATACATATGTTTGTGTCTATTATATGTATATGTAACACACACACATAATTAATCCACAGCCTTAGGCTAAGCACTCATTGTGGCAGAAACAAGGAGCTGTTGACTACACTTTAATTAGCTCCTCCAGCCTGTAGAGGCATCACTAGGACCAAGATAGGAACAACATTCTCCATCTCCACTTGCATCTGGGTATGCTTCTATCCCAAAGAATGTGACCAGAGGTGACCTAAAGAGTTTATGTCTGAAGGATAACGAGTTGATAATTGTAGCTTGCAGCTTCCTCTCTCCTTTCCTTTTTAGGACAAACGTAGAGCCCCTTGATGAAGGTGGTGGGTCCCTGAATAACTGAGCAGAAAACTGACCCTCAGACCACCAAAGTCCATACTACACTCCTGAGTGAGTGAGAAATGAACTGTCCATGTGTTGCTCCACTGAGGTTTAAGGTATATTACTTAGTGTTTAACTAACGCATTTTTTCTTTAAACCTCAGTTGCCCTCTCTGTAAAATAAAGTCTTTGAAAAGGATCCACTGTAAGTTTTTTCCACTGCTTATGTTTTTATCTTAGTTTTTAATTCTCAGAAACATTGCGCGCATTTTACCTTTTAAGTTAGTAAGTCTACTTTTTTTCCCACGAAGACGGGTTCTTCAAGTTATGGAGAAATCATAGCAGACTGTTGCTTCAGTTTAAGATACGCATTCACATATGAGATGAGAAGGGTGAGGACCAAGAGAAACGCCTTTGACAGAGGGGAGTGAGAGCATACTGAAGAATGTTTAGTAATAAAGAATTCAGATGGGAGAAACGGATGGGTTACATCTAACAGATTTGTTCAAAGGAATTCTGGAAAGGCAAATATGTGAAAATGTATAGCAAAGACATGAAATGCCTTTTGTTCCCTACATGGATTTCATTTGAAAGACGTGCATATTGCAAATACATGTACCATAACACTTCTCTGTCCACTTCTAGAATTTCCTAAAGCCTGACAGAACATCTGCAGAGAGAGGATGTCATTCCAAGATAATCGACTGCAAGTGACTAAATTAAGATAAAAATGTCCTTAACCTTGAACAGTTTTTAAAGAGATTTTAGAAGAAAGGAGCCCTCCAGGGGGTTGTATAACTATATAATTGTACCCTTTCTAAAAGGCTATTTACAGATACATAATGTTTCCCCTCCATTCTTTAAAGTAAAATATAGGATTAAAAAAAATAGTTTGGGGGTAATATTTGTTTGGGACAGCAGGCACTGCTAATCAGTACCACTCTCTCCTTATTCCTTACTATCAGAGCCCTGGTTTAGGAGACCCCATTATCCTTAAGGCTAAGGTGGCCAGTTTAAAATCCGAGCTGATGAGATCTAAGTGCAAGTCTGCTGACCATCTGTGGTAAAAAGTTTGCTCTCTGAGTTAGACACTGCCTTTTTTTTCTTACTTAATTTCTTTTCTTTCCTTTTCTTTCTTCCTGCCCAAATTGTTGGAACACTATTGGAGATTCTGGGGTCACTATGAAGCTATGTGGACGTGCTAGAGATGTGGAAGCTGGAAGAGCGAAGCAACCCAGTCCCCTGGTGATGCCCTTCAGCAGCTGGACTAACGCTAGAGGGACTATCTCCAAACTTCCTGCCACCCGTGGAAAGTAAGGTAAATCACTCATTCACTTTCCGTTACCTACTAACTGATCCAGAACTCTAACCCCAGGGTTCTAGAACCCTTCTCAGTATCCCATAGTCATACTCATGTTCCGGACTCCTGATCATCAGACTTGCTTATAGCAGATGTATGGGGAGGGCGGGCTCTTCTGGAAGCCCTCATACTTCCTCCCCTACCCCCACCACACACAAATAATGATCTTTATGTCCACTCATCCTTCTATCTACACTCAGAGGCCAGGGCCCCCAGGAAGGCTTCACTGACAACCCTTTACTCCTCTCTACATGCAGAAAGGGTAGAGGTGTGGGCTCTGGAATCAGACTTCCTAGACTTGAATTCTTAATCTGTTACTTACCAGTTCAGGACGTGGGCAAAGTAGTTACCTTCTCTGGACACCCCTGTAAAAGAGGAACACTAAGTAGCACCTATGTACCTTACTGAAAGGATTAAATGAGCAAATGCAGGTAAAGTTCTTATCATTTTTTCTTCGGTCAATCAATTCTAGCTGCTATTGTTATCTTTGGCTAATTTAGGGCAGAGTCCCTTTGCCCTCCTTTGGTTCTCTGGGCCCGTCTCATTCACAACACACACAACCGCATACTGCATTCACAACACACACAACCGCATACTGCAGAGTTTTGAAAGGTGGTTCTCAAAATGTGGTCCCTGGGCCAGCAATATCAGCCACACCTGGGAACTGGTTAGAACTCTGGCACTGGAGCCCAGCAATCTGTGTTTTAACAATATTCTCAGGCAAATCTGATGCACACTAAAGGTTGACGACATCTGTCTCAGACTCCCCTGGAGGCATTCACCAAAAATAGAGTTACAGGACCTTACACCTGACCAGCTGGAGAAGGGGTCTAGTAATTGCCCTGGTTATCAGGCTTGTCATGATTTTTCAGCACATAAATGTTTGAGAATCACTGCCATTTTGAATGTGTGTTTCACTTGTCTGTGTTTCCAGTGGACTTTACTTCCTTGCAAGGAAGGTTTGTGAAGATTTGTTGCTGTTGTTTGCATTATTAGTTTTATTATGCTAATTCTAGAATCTCTGGTGCATAGTGCAATCTCAGGCAGGAAGCAGTGGCTCATTAAAACAGGTATCCCAAAAGTCTTAGTAGAACTTCAAGATTAATTCCTTCACGAAGAGGTAAAATTGTCATTAGATGCAGATGATATGATACTATATAGAGAAAACCCTAAAGACTCTACATGAAAACTACTACAACTGATAAACGAATTCAGCAAGGTAGCAGAATACAAGATTAACATACAGAAATTGGTTGCATTTCTTTATACCAACAATGAAATATCGGAAAGGGAATGTAAAAAAACAATGCCTTTTAAAATCACAACCCCAAAAATAAAATACTTAGGAATAAACCTCACCAAGAAGGCAAAAGACTTATATGCTGAGAACTGTAAGACATTAATAAAGGAAAGTGAAGATGATTCAAAGAAATGGAATGACATCTCATGTTCTTGGGTTGGAGGAATTAATATTGTTAAAATGCTCATACTACCCAAAGCAATCTACAGATTTAATGCGATCCCTATCAAATTACCCATGACATTTTTCACGCAATTAGAACAAATAATCCTAAGATTCATACAGAACCATAAAAGACCCAGAATTGCCAAAGCAATCCTGAAGAAAAAGAACAACGTTGGAGGCATAGCCACCCCAGACTCAGACAGTACTCCAAAGTCACAGTAATCAAAACAGCGTGGTATTGGCACAAAAACAGACATATGGATCAATGGAACAGAATACAGAGCCCAGAAATAAACACACACACCTCAGTTAATCTTTGACAATTAATCTTTGACAAAGGAGGCAAGAATATATAATGGGAAAGAGACAGTCTCTTCCGCAAGTGGTGTTGGTAAAGTTGGACAGCCTTATATAAACCAGTGAAGTTAGAACACATCCTTTCACCATACACGAAAATAAACTCAAAATCTCTTAAAGACTTAAACATAAGACATGACACCATAAAACTTCTAGAAGAGAACATAGGCAAAATATTCTGTGACATAAATCATACCAATGTTTTCTTAGGTCAGTCTCCCAAGGCAATAGAAATAAAAATGAAAATAAACATAGGGGACCGAATCAAACTTACAAGCTTTTGCACGGCAAAGGAAACCATAAACAAAATGAAAAGACAACCTACAGAATGGGAGAAAATATTTGCAAATGATGCGACCAGCAAGGGCTTAACTTCTAAAATATACAAACGGCTCATACAACTTGATGACAATAAAAGCAAACAACTCAATCAAAAAAATAGGCAGAAGACTTAAAGAGACATTTCTCCAAAGAAGAAATACAGATGGCCAATAGGCACATGAAAAGATGCTCAACACTGCCAATTATTAAAGAAATGCAAATCAAAACTACCATGAGGTACCACCTCACACCAGTCAGAATGGCCACCATTAAAAAGTCTACAAATAACATATGCTGGAGAGGGTGTGGAGAAAAGGGAACCCTCCTACAACACTGTTGGTGGGAATGTAAGTTGGTGCAGCCACTGTGGAAAACACTATGGAGGTTCCTCAGAAAACTAAAAATAGACCTACCATATGATCCAGCAATCCCACTCCTGGGCATATATCCAGACCAAACTATAATTCAAAAAGACACATTCACCCTGATCTTCACAGCAGCAATATTCACAATAGGCAAGACATGGAAACAACCTAAATGTCCATCAACAGACGAATGGATAAAGACGATGTGGTACATATATACAATGAAATACTACTCAGCCATAAAAAAAAGAATGAAATAATGCCATTTGCAGCAGCAACATGGATGCAACTAGAGATTATCATACTAAGTGAAGTAAGTCAGAAAGAGAAAGACAAATACCATGATACCACTTATATGTGGAATCTAAAATATGACACAAATGAACCTATCTATGAAACAGAAACAGAATCAGAGACATAGACAATAGACTGGTGGCTGCCAAGGGGGAAGCAGGTGGGAGAGGGATGAACTGAGAGTTTGGGATTAGCAGATGCAAACTGGTATATATAGATTGGCTAAACAACAAGGTCCTACTATATAACACAGGGAACTATATTCAATATCCTGTGATAAACCATAATGGAGAAGAATATGAAAAAGAATGTAGATACATATGTATAACAGAGTCACTTTGCTGTACAGCAGTGATTAACACAACGCTGTAAACCAAGTATACTTCAATAAAAACTAAGTTAATTAAATTTTTAAAAAGATTAATTCCTTCAGAAGAACAAGTACTACACATTCACAAAAAAAGCACCCTTTGAAAGTTTAAATTTTTGAATTTCTTTGCCACTTCCTTAGTTTTGATCATCTTGGACAATATAGTTTTAATATTGACTTTTAAAAAGAATTGTGTTTCAGTGTTTGCTATCCTTAGAGAGACAGAAACAGATAAGTACAACTAAATACTTATTTTTCAAAAGTCTCAAAAGTATAAGGGAAATGAAAGTAATTGTATCTTCAAATGATTTTGGGGTATGTTTCTAATTTCATACTTCTGATGCAATTCAAGATTAAAACTGTATTAAGACATTTGAGACATGCCGCATTGGTATTAAATGAATTTAATTTTGTGTAAAGTGGTAGAAATATTTTCTTCAGCAAACATACCTGCAGATATAAAATCACAACCATAAATCTATAAAAAAGCAAGCTATTGAATGAAATCTGATTGGTTATTTCCCTGCAATATGGATCTGCTAATAATTTAATTTACTACATGCTAACAGAAGCCAAAATTTAAATATACATATATATGTGTGTGTATATATCTATCTCTTCAATTTTAAATCATTCATATATATGAACAAGTATGCATACACATATATAACAATTGTTCATATATATATATATATATATATATATATATATATATATATAAACAATTTAAATTAAAGAAAGTACATCTGGTGGCCTATTTTTCCCCCCCGATTTCTAAAGAACCCCATATTCTATTCTAGGCAGTGGAATGTCAATCCACCTTAAGGGTTGTTCAATGAGCATATCTGAGAAACCACTGGTTTAGCCAATGATGTACTTATTGAGGGAGGCCCTAGTGCCACTGTCAAGAGCTTATCCACAGGACAGATAAGAAGGTACTTGTTTGGTTTGTGAAAAGAAAGAGTAGTGAGAATGGCAGGTAGCTGCAGGCTGATGACACGTGATGTCCATATATATGTAGACCAACACGCCCATAATTGCACCCAATTTCCATACCCAAATCCAAAGCCTTTATATCATTAATCCCAGGCAAAAATGGTAAGATTCATGTGTGTTACTATCCCACGGCTTCAAGATGCCTATAAACTCATATGAGTATGTCTTAGTTTTATCAGTGGAGGACAAACCAGGCTTCTATCACCAAGCCCCATTCCATAACAGGCAAACCACTCCAAGACTTCTCTGAGTGCTGCAGGAGAGTCTATGGAAGGGGCGCTCACTCCACTGTGATGCCTAAAATGCCTTTGCACAGAGCAAACATTCAATACATGCTGAGTGAATGAATGAGTGAACTGGTGTCATGAAACAGGTTTATTTCAGGGAAATTCCATTCAACAGGCTGGCATTCCTTCCTACCCATCTTAACTGTTAAGCTTGCCATCAGACAAAAATTTAATTATAAAACGTTAGAGCTGAGGAAATTTTAGAAACTATCTACTCTCCAGAGGTATACAACTTTAATTTCGTAGTAAAAATCACTAGGAGTGATTTAGGAGTCTATCAGACCTGAGTTCAAATTCCACATCTACCATATTTTGGTGAGCAAATAACTACTTCTGAGGCTCTGTTCCATATATGCATTATGGGATATCATAATAATACATACATTACTTGTATGACTATCAGGGGATGAAATGACAAAATCCATTTGCCATGGTCGGCTAAGTAATTTGCACCAAGTAAGCACTCAAGACATTAGCCAATATTCATAGCGGAGAGATGAAAACAAAACTCTGGGACTGATGCCTACCCTAGTGGCCCCAGTGGTCATAATGACTTTCTTCCATTCAGCCTGCTCTCTTCTCACTAAGACTAAGGAAGAGAAGATGAACAAATTAGGAATAACAATTTGAAAATGGTTTTATACTCCCTGAATGAATGGAATTATAATAAAATGATTCATGAGTTCTGCAGAAATATGATGAGACTTTAGATCTTTATGTTAGTTCTCTACAAAACCAATTTATGGCCCTAAGATGTACCTTCCCACCCAGCCCCATCCTTACCAGGATCAAATATCATTGTAAATGGAAAAGTCAACAACACATAATCGACAAGCTAAGTTACAAAGCAGTGAAGTCTCGGAGGTTTGATAGAGAAAATTCAGATTTATCATTATATGTAAAAATAAGATGATATGAAGAACTCAATCTAAAAAATATTACCTGGAGATCTATAATCTCTATAATAGTGCTATAAAAAGTAAACAGCTAGAAATCTATTTAGATGGTTTTCCTTATAAGAAAGCACTTTCTGTATAACTTTTAATGTACTACTGATGAGAACAATTCAACAAAATTCAAATAAATATCTGCAGATGTCCTACAAGAAGAAAAGAACAGAATTGGATGCGACAGGGGATAACTGGACTTCAGGATGAGTAAGACCCTATACTTGACCTCAATAAATTAACATGAAATACAGTGGATGAGTCATGTACAGAATGTCAGAATTCTAAAAGGCCAAGTTAAGTACCAAAAGGAACATGTGGAGACTCTTAAGAAGGAAATAAAATATTGGTTAGTTAATTACGAAAAGGCAGAAGGGAGCAGGTTCCCTTTGGCTGCTCTTTGAAGAGATCACTTCCTTTCCCCCCTAGTCCTGAGGCTAGGGTGGCATGGGCAATAGAGGAATGTGGGGACTGAGAATCATTTCTACTCTCACCAGAGTGGCTGGAAGCAGATTTTCTTACCAGGATGTAGTAGTATGCTAATATTTAAGGGTTCTTGAGGTCAGAGAGAAGGGTTTGAATTCTCCAGCTCCATCTCTTGCTGTGGGTCAAGTTTCTTACCTTTCCAACACCTCGGCGTCTTTATCTGAAAATTGGGGACGATGATAATGTCTCCCACCTGAGTGTGAGAACTACATGATATAGTGCATACGCAGGGCTAAATTTGGTGCCTGGCAAACAGAAAGTGCTCAGTACGGCAGGTGAGTGTAGTGACAATAAAGGCAAAGATGACGGGGGTAGTGCCGGTGTTGCTTCTGCCCCTAGAACAGGCTCTGACTGGGAGAGAGTTAAAGCACCTTTGGGTTCATGGGGGTTTATATATAAGCAACGGTTGATCAATGTGAGCTGGTTGTCCAAACGATTATGTGCAATCTAAGAAAAAAATGGGCCTCGGATTTGCTCAGCTACTTAATAATATTAGTAGCAGTAGTAGTCAAAGAAGCTAAATTTTATTAAGTGTTTATATGCCAAACAACGTGCTGAACGCTTTAAAAGGATTTACTCACTTATTACAGTGAGGCTATACGCTAGGTCCTGATAATGTTATTCGTCTCTTTCAGATGTTGACTGAGCCTCAGACGGGTTACAAAAGCACCTAAGATCCCCTTGTCAGTACATGACGGAAATGAGTTCCAATCCAGCCTGTCTGACTTGTTCTTAATCACTAAGGTATGAAATTTAGCACGTTGCCCTTTGCCTGATTCTCCTTCTGAGGCCTGAATATTTCACTTAGCTGAGTGCAGAAGAGAGAAAATTCTCTCTCCTTGACCCAACTTGGCATCAATATCCAACTCCCCTTCTCAAAATAGGTTGCTTCAACGAGCAGCAATGAATGCCGGGTCGTGGACCAGTCACCTTGATGACTAAGAGTCAGACACTAGGGAAAGAAAATGCTCTGTGACAAACCTACCCTTGTACAGAAACAAGACAGAAATGGGGGGACAGGGCAGAAGATAATGGAATAAGGCATAGGAAAAATAGCACCTGGCATTGTGACAGTAATAATAATAATAGTAGTAGTAGTAGTAGTAGTAATAGTAATAATAATAGACTTTACTATGCTCTAGGCATTGTATTAAGTGCTTGGTGTAAGTGACTTCATTTTAACATTGAAAACAAGTCTATGGGGATGAAATATTATTAACATCATTTTATAGGCAGGAGTATTGAGGTTCAGGTAATCAGGTAAATTGCCCAAGCTCATATGGTTAGCAAGTGGAAAGCAGAGATTTGAACCAGCACCTACACTCCTAACCATTATGCTATAACCATTATGCTGAAGACATAAGAATTCCAATGGTCTTTCCCCATAACCCACTCCTGCACTCCAGACTTAAATAGTCCAAGATCAAGAGAGAGCAAGCTTGGAGTTGCCACTCTTCAGTGAGTGTCAATCATTTCAAAACAGTGTATTTGCTAACAAGATGCAGTTCCTGTGATAATCTTCTCAACCAGCTATCAAGAAACAGGAAGCAAAGATTCAAGTAACAGTATGTTCCTACTTACGAGGAAGGTGGGACAGCACAGTTGACACTGGGCTTAACTGTTCTGGAAAACGTGGTCCCAGTAGGCATACACGCTGGTACATTTTCCCCACCTACCAAATACAAAAGAAGTATTTCATTTCCATGTTGTTCTTCAAAGTTCCACCTCATTCGTGCCTGTCATTCATCCTCTGGCCTCTTCCTGTCTCCATTTCTGTACAGAAAGGTGCTGAGTCTCTGCTCTCGGATACGAAAAGGGTGTGTTAGGAGAGGGAGCCATGGTACCTCGATGTCTTTTTTTTTTTCATCTTAATTCTATTATGCCAACTCCACTGAACTTAATTAGAGTGAATACAGAATTACACAATTACCCTCTGTTCTAGTCTTCAGATGTTATATTTTGATAAAATTTACGACATGCTGCTCTCCCCTTGAACACCAGATGAACACTAGAAATGGATGTGTGTTGACATAAAATCTGTTATAATTACAATTCAAGTATAGCTTACATAATGATAGTGTTAACATAAAATTATAGATGTGTAGAGACAACGTGGTCATGCATTTCTTAGTATAAGTACATGCTTAGACCAATATCTGTTAGCGGAATGAAGATGGAAGAGAATTTTGGTTAAGCCACAAAGGCTGTTTAAGGACTTGCAGATAGCTAAGGAGAACTCAAAGACCAGTAAGATAATATTTCCCCTGCCATGTCTGCAAGTGCAAAGTGAAGGGAAGATGTGAAAGTAAGTACCCCTATGGAAATTACAAGACAAGTACATTTTTTTCCTTGAGTACCTGGGTAAATGCTTAAATTCTAATGTATATCAGTGATGCAAATTTTCAACTGAGTTTGATAAATCATAAAATAATAATTATACATATATGTATATAAAACTGCATGGAACTAGACAGTTCAGAATTACTTCTAATTAAAGAGGTACCCTATGACAACTAACTTAAACCTTATAAAATATGGTTCCAAGTACCCTATCAGAGTGAAAAGCAGGAGTGTAAATGTTTGTAGTCATGGTGTCTTAACTAAAACTACTGTGTCACAAATAATATTAAAATAATTGTGACATTTTATTCACTTTTACTGCAAACAACAAAACAAACTATAGGTATTTTTTCATTTCAGGTAATTATTTTAGCTAACAGTTATTAAATGTTTTGAGAAGACAGAGTGCTAATTGCATTACTTCATTTTACCTTTAAAATAGCGCTTCCATGTAATTATTCTTAATATCTCCATTGTATTAAAGTGTATCTCTAGTTTAGACCTTTCTTCAGAACTGCAGACTTGTGTATCCAACTGTGTACTCAGCATCTCTACTTGGACGTCACGAAAACATCTCAAATCTTATACCTCCAAAACCGGTCTTTAATCCTCCAAACATGCTCTACCCCAAACTTTTTCCATCTTAGGTGACAGTAACCACACCTTTCCAGTTCCCCAGGCCCTACATCTCGAATTCACCCTTGACCCCCTCTTCCTTTCCATTCTTGCATTCAATCTACCACGAAATGCTGTCACAACCTTCCCAATGTGCCACTTCTGAGAATTACCAGCCGCTAGCAGCCTGGTGCAGGCCACCAACATAGACCTCGAGGATCCTGTAGTCGCCTCCCGAGATTCTCCCTGACTCCACTCTCTCCCCACATCCTCAAGACCACAGATAAGAGTTATGCTTTTCAAACAAGAGACAGTTCATGCCACACCTCGGCTAAAATCCTGCCCCTGGCTGCCTACATTTAGAGTAAAACACACAATGCATGCGATGGCCTCCCAGGACTTACCCAACCCATCCCATCACATATCCGACCTCCAGCCCTCCTGCTGTCTCTTCCTCCCCACTGACTAAGTCAGCCAGGGTGGCCTCCTTGATATTCCTCCAAGCTGCCCGGCATATTTCTGCCTTAGAGTTTTGGGACTGGTTATTCTTGCTCCCAGGGAGTGGTCTCCCCATCATACATTCTGACAACTCCCTCACTTCAAGTCTTTGCTCAAATGTCAACTTATAAAATCCACCCTGACTACCCTATTTAAAATCAGAACCTACCTGTACACTCCTCCAGCACTCCCAACCCAAGCCTCTTCAGTGAGCTTCACATCCTTTTCCTTATCCCGTAGCGCCCATCAACCTGTGACAAAGCATAGAATTTATTTATAACATCCGTTTCCACACGAGAGTGTAAGGAGGGAGAAAGCATGCAAGAAGGAGCACACAAGGCAAAGGCTCTTGTCTATTTATTCATTGATACGTCCAAGCATAGAGAACAGGAAGATGCTTGATAAATAGTCCTGAAAAAGATACAGATGAGGAAACTAGTAGTAAAGCTCAGAAAGTTTAAGTAACTTCCTCAAGGTTCTAGAGCTAGAAGAGGGTCACAGTAGAATTCACACTTGGGGATGTCGAACTTCAAATCTCTTAGCCTCTCTGCTATCTTTTTTTTTTTTTTCTTCTTTGCGGTACGCGGGCTTCTCACTGTTGCAGCCTCTCCCGTTGCGGAGCACAGGCTCCGGACGCGCAGGCTCAGCAGCCATGGCTCACAGGCCCAGCCGCTCCGCAGCATGTGGGATCTTCCCGGATTGGGTCACGAACTCTCAACCACTGCGCCACCAGGGAAGCCCCTCTCTGCTATCTTAAGTCCATGCAATTCAGGATTTGTTTTAATCAGTGCCATGGAAATTCTCACTCCACTGAATAGGATCACTAAAGTGTTCTCTGTCTACATTTATATATATATTTTCCATTTAAACAAAGGAAACAGAAGAGGGGAATTCATCATGGGTTATTGCGGTAGTTTTACAGCAATTTTAGCAATAATGACATTTAAGTAACAGTGATATTTAATGATAGCATAATAATAATAAAATAATAGCTCTTAAATGTATTGAAGACGAATCGCACGCTAAACTCGGTGCTAAAATATTTCCATGTATATTTTGTGCAAAATCCTTATGAATATTCTATCAGATAAGCTTTATGTGTAACTCCACCAGGCATACTTCTCTTATTCCGCTTTCAAAGATAAGGAAATTGATGAGAAGTGTGGTAACCGTTTGATCAAGATGAGACTGGTAATAAGTTGTGAGTATGAATTTAAACTCAGGTCTAACTCCAGAATTTGATTCTCAATCCATACATGAAAATTCTGATAATTCCTTTGATAAGGGTATGTTCTCTCCTGGAAAACATCCCCCATTATGTCTGCCTGTGCTCATACCTTCAGGACACAGTCAAGTTTGAAACATGATAAAAACGTTTAAATAGTGTGCTTTAATAAATGGAAATATCTTCATCTAAACAATAACACAAAAAGGCAGGCTGAGCCCTTTGAAGTGGCTTCGTTGCTCTCTTCCATCCAGAACAAGAGAAGGAATCAACAGCTGCAGAGTAAAGAAAGCATGAAACCCAGAGATGGAGGATTCTGTAAATGACCAATTACAAGACTATTAAGCCACACTTTCATAGCAAGAGGCAAAATATTCCATTAAACTGAAAATTCTTCTACCCCTCACTCCAAGGCCCACACAAACATTAATGTTGCATTTATTAGGATGTATTTCCTGTGCTCTATCAACTTGACTTTCAGCAACTGTATTAATACAGTCCTTTCGCTTTGCACATATATCTGAATGATGGATTCCATTACTGGAGTTTTGTAGAAAGAGTGGAGTGAATGAAGTAAAGTTTGGGAAGAGCCATCATAATCCATAATGATGGGCACTGAATCAGAACAAGAAGAAACCTCTTTTCTCATTTATTTGAATGAAAATTCTACTATATATTTATTGCCTCTGTACAGGGCCATCTGTTGAATAATGGAAAACAAGCATCTTTCATTTGGAGGTAGGATTTGTGTGCTCAAGTTTCGATGGGCCTGCAGAACTAATCTTGTTTTAGAAATGAAATAAAATGTAATTTCTTACTGTAAGTAGATGTGGTTAAGCAACTGGCAACTTTGATGTCTTTAAATCACTGCAGTTTCAGGGTAGGCAAATCTATAATTATTTCGAGCACTTCTTTATTGGTGCAACAATTGAGCAGTGTACATAGTGGTCAACAACCTGGGCATTGTCAGACGACTCTAAGTTTGAATCTAGACTTTGCCACTCACCAGCTATGTGACTTTCAGCTATGAGAATCACTTTCTTCAGCTTTACAGTGTAGATTATTATATGCCCTTTGCAGAACTACTGTAAGAACTAAATGTATATGGGCACAGTGGCTCATAGTAAGGGCTCAAATTAGTACTGTGGTCACTACTAGTAGTACTGAGAAGAAATTAGAACTTCTATTCTCATAAAGTGGGATATGTGTCCCTTTATCATTGTAATTTCATATCATTTTACTTTTGACCTTATAATTTAATAGCTTGATCCAAGAAACATTTAGCAGTAAATATAATTGAAAGAAGGTTACCTGTCAAGCATGAAATACTGTAGCATCAAGTGTGCTGGCACAATACTCTTCTCAGATAATCAACCTGTAAAAATATGTTATTGTCTTCTTTTTAATTGAGCACATTGAACATATATATTTACTGTGCCAATTGGCGAAAGGTCCATTAATTAATCAGTCTAACTATATGTTGCATAAATGTCTTCTAAACATAATCATATATGTATTTTATTTGTTGGGAAAATGTGTTTGAGGTTGTTCTTTTCTGCCTATTTAAAGTAAAAGAGGGTGAGAAGTAGAGTTAGGCTTAATGTACTTTGTACTCCATTATGCCATGAAAATGCTTCTGTGCCCTGGAGACAACAACAAAAGATTTGCTTTAATGACAAGAATCAAGTATGTTCTAAAGCTTCCAGGTAGGAGGCGTATAGGTTGCAGTTTATATCAGAAGTCTATGCTCTCTCTCTCAACTGCGTCTAGATGGGAAAGATGTGGTCACAAATGCTTCAAGGTGATATAGTAAATGTTGGAAAAGAGGGGGGTAGGAGGCAGAGTGTTGAATATCTCAAACCTGAGCTAGAAGGATTTTATTTAAAGAAAATAGCGGATATGATTTTTCACTTAAGGAAGCAAACCTAACATTAATGTAGGAAATTAGCTCTTTTACCTATGATGCTTTCAAATGCACATGGCTGAAAACAAATTCAAAATAGTCAAAGGAAATTTAAAAACAAAAACCAAACAACAACAACAACCTCAACAAACAAGTACTAGAAATTCAGGGATGCAGCCAGATACAGTTGGATCTGGAAGTTCCAGAGTATCAGCAGGGTTCCAGCTCTCTCTCCATTGCTCAGCACTGCTTACCTCTGCAAGACTTTATTTTACAGAAAGTCTCTTCTTGTGCTGGATGGTCACTGGGAGTCCCAGAGTCATATCTCCCCAGCTTAGAAATTCCAGAGAGAAAAGACAATTCTTCCATTTTGCTCTGAGACAAAAGTCCTGGGGAGCAGTCTGATAGACTTAGCCGAAGTCAGATGCCTACCCATGAGCCAATCACCTGCTTTACTGGAGTTCAGTCCCTGGGCGACTCATCCCCGGGGCTCGTGAGGAGGCAGGATGGCATTATCTGGCAGTTCTCCAAGAAAAGCCTGCTGTTTTTGTAAGATGAAAGGGGAGAGGACATGGATAATGAAACCTGTATCTGCTTCTGTAAAATCCACAGAATCTTACTCCCTGCCCTGTGTCGATGACCATGCAGTAAGCTGACCCAGGAGGTCATTTTTCCCACAACAGTCTTTATATATATGACTAAGGAACACACTGGTAAAAGAATAAGGGAGAAAGTCTGAGTATGACAAGTCAGCTAGACTGATATTAACTAAAAAAGCTGTGTGAAAATATCCTTAAAAAGTTGCCCCCAACTCACTCAAAGTCCAAAGTTGGAGCTGGAAATACAATGTCATGGAGTTTGGATAAGAACAGGTTTTCTCCAAGCTGAACTATGACACAGACATTAGAGACTTCCAGAAACTACTTTTTCAAAGAAAAAACATCACATGAGAAAAATGAGGCCTTGAAAAATTAAATGACTTAAGCTAATTAATGGCAGGACTGAGACTAGAGTATACTTTGTGTAATTGGCTATGGCCTTTTTTTTGTTTTTTTTTCTTTGTTATCACTTCAGAACGAGACAAACTTAAAGAAAGGAAACACAACCAAAACTCAGTGGTTGGAAAAGAGATGGATGTGAACGCCCACTTGTTTCTTACGTATAAAGTTACCCCTCGCAGTGTTTTGGAGAAGAAAACGCTGGCTCTTCCCAACGTTGGTTACATACACAAAGATTCCAAAGACAAGACAAGTGCTTTGCAAACAAAGTAACTAGAACCAGCTCAGGCTTCCCCGCTCCGGGTCCTATGTTCCACGGTCAGAACCACCAACTGTATCCCCCCGGGGAACAAGGTGATTCAAAAAAGCTGGCGTCTTCAGAGAAGGGAGAAAACTTAGCCGGGAAGAAAGTCAGGAGGAAACTTGCTCAGCTTTTTGCTGGGGTCTGAAACGATCCCAATAGAGTCCTTAAACCCCTCAGGTTTCCCCAATCAAGCACCCTCGCCTCCAACCTGGGCCACCCCAGATCTGACTATCAGACGACAGAAGTCTGCGGACGCACGGAGAGCTGACCACCCCACGAGAGGGACCTACGCGCGGCCGCGCCCACTCACCCGCCGCTCCGCGGGAGACGGGAAACCAGCCCGGGGTCCAAGTCCTGGGCGTGGCAGACCCGCCCCTCTCCGGGCCCGGCTCCAGCTCACCTCGGCGCGGCCCGCCTGGGCGCCGCCATCTTGACCACGAAGGGGGCCTCGCGCCGGAGGCCCCTGAGCGGGCGCCCTGAGCGGAGCCCGAGCGCCGGGGAGCCCCAGGTCGGCGCCCTACGTCCCCCGCGCGCTCGCGCCCCGTCCACGAGCGACGACAGTCCCGCACGCAGCGCCCGACCCAGGTTTCCGCGGAACCGGCGCCCCGCGCAGCCCGCACCGCGGCTCAGGCGACGCCGAGGGCGGCCCGGGCGGAAGAGCGGGCGCAGGGCACGCGCTCGGTAACCTGGCAACGCGGAGCAACCCGGCGTCTCTGGCGAACCCCAGCCCTCCACCGCGAGGAAGCACGGACCCCCGCACCCGCCGCCCAGCCCGCGCCGCCCCTCGGTCGCTCCGCCCGCCGCTGCCCGCTGGCTACGGTCTTTTAAATCCATGATACAACGTCTATATGTAACAAATCTGTTAAACCCTAAATGTTTATGATATTCAAGTAATCCATTATCTGACTTATTCTTGAAGATAAAACATCTAAAGACTTCTTAATTGTATGGGTATACATACATAAAATACACGTGGAGGTAACTTCAAATATAGTATGTGCCTGTCTCTATTCCTTCCCTCTCCGCTCTTTTAAAAAATGCCCCTTTAAAAATTGCCCACTCACCATCTGTTAGGTAAATTTGCTGAAACACAGTAAATGTGGAGACAGAAATTGTTATAGAGACTATTCCAAATGGCACTGACACCTGTATTTATGAAATTTTTAAAAGGGTAAGTTAGAGTTGTTTTTAAAAAAAAAAAATCCCACTATAGTAACACCACATCATCCTAGGTGCCCAGTTCTATCCAATTACATAAGATGGAGAAAGAGAGAGAGAGAGAGAAAGAGAAAGAAAAAAGAAAGAAAACCAAGTACTTATGTATAAAATGTTGCTGCCAAAGTTTGAGATTATACTCAAGCATCAATAAACAGAAGGAAAACACTTACAAATTTACAAATGTATTTCATTTATGGCATGAGGGACACAGGTTTAGATTTGCAACGCGCTCCCACAAGGGTCAAATTGACCACTTTTTTCTATCTAGTTGCTCTTGAGAGAACAAAACAATTGAAACAGATGCCATTCAATTCCAAGTCTATAGCTTAGACCATGTCACTGCACATGAAATATTGTTCATTCAGAGTCAGCACATAGCAAGAGTAATTTATACTCTCAGAGTGTTTGCTCTCAAGTCAATAGCAGAGAAGCCTTGAATAAAAACGTTCCCATTACTTTCCATTGTAATAGATCTTACTTATAGCGCATGAAACAGTGGTCAGAGGAGATTTATTCTTTGCACACCATATTATATAATCTCTCCACTTTAAGCCATCCCCCACTCGGCGATTATTTTTTAAATATGTTACTCGTAGTCAATATTAATTTACATTTAATCTTTCTTAGCATTAGGAGAGTATTATTTTGTACAGGCTCAGAAACAAATCTCCCGAAATTCCTCCCTGATGCTCCCTTCAGGCTGAAAATGCATTGCAGGGTGGCTGCAGTGACTTAATTCTAGTTGGCAGAGCCCTGGCCACACACTAATTTCATTAGCCTCAAACTCCTGGATTTGAAAGATCCACTGAATATGATTCCTGTCCTCTGACATGTCACTTACTAACCAATTCAGTGTGCATACAGAGGAGAGAAAGGACTTGCTCAGCTCTGGCCCACCGGCAGGCAGATGAGAATTCCCAGTCAGAGACACTGTTTACATCTGAGTGGTCATTCTTGCCCGGGTCCTCATTTTCAGGAAGGACCTTCAATCCAGGCTTTGCTGGCAGCTGCAGCATTTGTTACATCCATTACTAGCTCCTTGTTCCTTCCTGCCCCCCAGTGCTTAGCATCCCCCATTTCAGTCACTAAGTCTTCCTTCCCCCAGCCTAGAAGCTTACCTCACCATAAATTTTTATCTCAAATGATAGGTTTGGCACATTCCCCACAGCAACCCACAGGGACTGGGGAAAGGAAAACTCAAATCTCTGGAGAGCTAAGAATTCAACCATTTAGAGGAGTTTCTTTTATACAGGACAGTCTTCATTGAGCTGAACCCTGCAATCCCAGAGAAGATTCACCTACCCGTTCTTTTCCTCTTTCCCTAGAGTGACTGTGTCTTTGAACAAGGGGTCTGTGTTCCACTATTCTCTCTATTCATTTTGCAGGTTTACAGAGGCTGGGAAACTGGGGACTGGACTTACATGCCAGGAGCTTCTAAGATCACACGCAAAAATAAGGCTACTGGAAGAGATTGTTGGAATCTATCTCTGTATATTTGAACATGGGCAGTGGTTAACCAGGATGCTCACACCAAGCTTATATCCAGCTTGCAGCACAAGCTACAAGTTGGTGCATCCCTCCTACTACCAGCCTCTTCTCAATAAATGCAGGTGAAAACTGGGGGCTCTTTTCCCTCAGCTGTTCAATCCAAATGAATAGCTGCAATTTGCAAATTAGAGGAAAATGACAGTGTTTTCTCTGAATGGTTTTGGTCCCAACGCGCACTGCTAATGCTGGCATTCAGTTCCTTTCCTTCCCAGCCCAGGGAACGGGGGAACTAAGCATAAGGCAAGCGTTCTCTTTTCTTGCAAGTGCCTCAGATCCACACACCAGAGAAGGAATCAGCTCCCCCTGGAATCTTTTTCAGCAAACACAATCCTTCACCTAGTCTGCAAGCTCTCTCTTGACTTTAAGATTTCACTCTTTTTCGACAGGCAGGCCCATCTGCAAGCTCCCAAGCTCCAAGTGAAGGCACCAAAATAATTTTTAAAATGTCAAACAGCAAATGTGCCTTCAACCCCCAGAGCTCCAGTAAAAATACTGTGAGTTGCCCCTGTGGTTCTCAGGTGACCTCTGGCCTCATCCTCCCTGCAGCGCTGCCTCTTCAGGTTCTCTAGTTTAAGCTCAGAGGTAAAGGAAGTGCTTCTGGGTTTTGCTTACGACAACCCAGGCTCTTCCTGAAAGCATTACCTCAAAGTGAAGGCTGCCCAGAAGCACTTTTGGCCTTGCAAACATCTAGAGGTGGCATACTCAACAGGTGCTAGGGATGCTCAGAGGCTCAGAGGGGCCATACCAGGCTGCAGCTTTAGACAGGCACCCCTCCTTCTGGCACAAACACAAACTTCATACCCCTGGGTGCTGATGTAGTGACAGCTTGAATCTCACAAGGAGTCCCCTCCAGAAACCCAACATGCTTCAGGAAAGGCACTTGAGAGGGAGCCGACTTTTTAGCTACGGGGAGCATAAGGGTCAGCCAGAACATCTGGAGAAGGGACTAACTGAGCTTGGGTCCTACCAGGCAGGGAGAGAGCTGTGCATTAGGAAAGGATCACTTCAAGACAGAGATGAACAAAAAACTTGGAGATAGGGGTAGAGAAGGAAAAGAGAGGCAGAAATTGAAAGGGAGAACATAAAAACAGAGAGACAAAAAAAAAAAAGCAGGGAGAAAGAGACACAAGGAGAGAGACACACAGGAAGAAAGACAGAGAAACAAGAGAACCCATAGTCACGCAGACCCTGAAACTCAATTTCTTCATCCAGAAGCCATCCATCTATACCCAGGGCGGCACAGGAGCCGTGGGGCCGAGGCTGCGGGAGCAGGCGGTGAGAGAGCACTGCACCACCGCCCACCGCTCAGCGGGCCCGATCCGCCGTCCTCGCATCTTCCGCCGTTGCCCGCCTGCACCCGGAGCTAGAGGACCGCCCGGCCTTGCTCAGCGCACCTTACTGCCTCCCTCCAGGCGCCTTCTTGTCTGGCTCTGAGAATCGTCCTCAAAACCCAGGACTGGGGTTGGGGGCTGCGTTAGGGAGGTCGTGGGAAAGGATGGGCACAGGGTGAGTGCAGAAAAAGCGACTGTGTCTCGCAGTTAGCATGAGCTCACCTCCGGGCTCTGAGCTGGCAGGAGTAGAAAGCTGATCGCCCGGCTCCTGCCAGTGGCCGGATCGCAAAGGCAGTTTAGACGGTGCAAACAACTGCCCAGAGCAAATCACCCGGGGGCACGTCTGCGGGTGGCTTCTCCCCGCTTGAGGACAGTCCCCACGCCTTCCGCCCCATGCCCTCGCAGAGATAGGTGACAGGTCGGGAAATCCAACCCGAGCGAAATGGGCAATTCACGTCCAAATGTAGGTGAAGACCTAGCCTTCGGTTTAAGAACTGCCTCCCTAAGCTCTTCTCGAAATTTTCCTAGGCAGCTGCAGCTTGTCGGGCGGCTTGGGGCAGGGAACCTGGGGAGTTGAGAAATGCCTAGTTTCTAGGCGTCTTCTCATCTTTCATATTCCTTGCGCCTAAGTGGCTCTCACAGGAGCCCGGCACTTTTACAAGCCTGTTTTGGAACCATATTTCACTCGAATGCAAACCCATTTAAATCATCGCCTTGTTTTTCGGAGACTGTTTCTTGTCAATGGGGCCATAAATCCAGAATGTCAAGCCGGATGGAGTGGAGCGCGGACAGGGGAGAGATGGAAGGGAAATGAATCAAGCAGGGCAAGTACCTCCTCGGGTGAGGTGGGAGGGATTCGGCAGGATCTCCAGGGTGGAAATGAGCGAAGGCTGACCAGACCCCGCACCCCTGGAGTCCAAGCCAGCCTTCAGGATAAAGAGCGCGGGGAGCTACGGCGCGCTCTGCCCCGGAGGGAGCGCCCCCCTACCTGGAAAAGCCTCAGGATGTTGGCTACCAGGATGGAGACCGAACTCCCCGAAGCCCCAATCACTCCAACTACTTTCTCGGGCTTGACGAAAACCGGAGGCTCGCCGTTGGTGCAGCGCACTTCGGAGGTGTCCTTCTGGATGAGCGCCTGGACGAAAGTGAGCGACTGTTCGAGCGCATAAGTGTCCCTGGAACAAGTGTCCAGGATCCGCGCTCCCAGCGTCACGTTGGGCAGCAGGTTGGGATCGCTGTTGATCTGGTCCAGGGCGTAGAGCATCGCTTCCAGCCTGTGGATCCCGTTCTCCCTCTTGATGTCGCCGCGGGGCACTCCGCTGGGACCCTTCGCGTGCACCGGGAACAGCCCCCCGAGGGTGACGTCCCCCTCGATCCGAATGGAGTGCGGGACGTACATCTCCTGGCCGCGCGCCGCCGCCGCCAGCGCGCGCAGAAGCACCTCCAGCACGCAGCAGGGAAACTTCATCAAAGTCAGGGCGCGGAGCAGCTTCCCCAGCTGGACCATACTGCTCCCGCGGCTGCGGTGGTGGCGGCGGCACTCGAGGGGACGGTGGCGGGCTCGCCGGAGTCCTGGCCCCTTGGGGTGAGCTCCTCCGGGGAAGCCCAGGGTCTCCTGCGGGCGAGGAGGGTAGGGGCGCCCAGGGAAGGGCAGCCGGCGAGGGTGGGGGGTCCCGCGGCGCCTGCCAGCTTGGGGCGCCGTGCGCTCTTGGGTTCCCCGGCCAGCGCGCCGCGCTCGAGCTCGCGCTCGGTGGCTTGCAGCTCGAGCTCTCCAACAGCCCAGCACTGGAGAGAGCGAGGATGGCTATCGCTTTAAATGCGCGTTCGGCTCCCTCTCCTCCGCCCACTCCCTCCCACCCTCGCTCGCTCTCAGGCTCTCCCCACCCTTCCCAGCGCCCACCCTCCCCAGGGTTTTGCATCATCACGCAGGGAGGGGCTGCGTGCTGAGGTAAGGGGGGAGGGAATGGGTGGGCGGCTGTGGGGGGGGAGTACCTCCGATTCGGAGTTTCGAGGTCCCCAGGGAATCTGGGGATTGCAGGTCGCAGGCGAAGGCTGAGCTCCTGCTTCGGTCTCACCGTAGAAGCCGCTCGCTCGCCCGCCTGCACCCACACGCACATTCTAGGCACAGGGTGGCATCAGCCCCGGACAGGGCTGTTCTAGCTGGGGCTGACTGCTTCCAACCCTGAGGTCCGGAGCCGGGACTGTCAGCGCCGGGAGAATGCGAGGTAGTGGAAGGTGATGCCGCCAAGCATGAAGGGTAGTAGGGAGACCCCAGTCTGTACTGCTAATTCGTCTGTGCCAGTTTTTCCTAAGAAAAACACACATACACACAGGAGGCTGATTGATGACCTAAAGAACCTTTACGCAGAGACTTCTCCGGGGCCAGGCACTGGGCTAGCCTGTAGGGAACGACGCCAACAAGAAATGCTGGGAATGGAAATGCATCTTTGGTCTTCAGGGGTTACTGTGGCCGGAGCCGGATGAAGTAACCCTGGTCTCCAGTAAATCTGTGGCGGATTCGCTCCTTTTCTTCCTTTCATCGCAAGAGATGGAACAACTGAGAACTCTGCAGAGCGCACTTTCTTCTCTGGCGCTGACAGGTGTAAGGCTCCCTCCTACCCAGTTCCAGAGATGCTTTTGGGCTGATGTCAGGTTTCCTCGGGCAGGAAATAGCAAGAAAGAGGTGGCAGTAGGAGGAGCAGACAGAAATCTCCCCATCGATCCAGTGATCCAGTGATCCATTCTTCTTTTTTTTTTTTTCTGGCTGAAGATTTGGGGGGTTTGGGGAGTGGAATCAGGATGCCAGAGCAGGTTGTAGTGCAGTTAGGAAGCTGTTTTTCAAAGGTGTCCCCTCCTGCAGGTCCAGCCCAAACTTGGCCCATTAAAGCAACAAGTGGCCCTAGTTCCTACACAAGGAAGGGCAATGTATCTGCCCTTGGTGCCCACGTGTACTGCTTATGGTGGTCTCTACTCTTGCTGAGCCTTTCTGTTGTAGTGCAGCAAAACTGCCTTATACAGAATTGAGGGCGCAGAGAAAACCAAAACAAGACTATACTTTCTGTTGTAATGTTAGTGTACTAAAGAAAAATGTCCTTGCACATAAACAAAACAGCACACACACACACACCTAAAAAGTCAGAAGTTGGGAAGTTGGTTGTCTCTTCCACCAACCACCTGTCTGACCTTGGCACTTCTGTTCCTGTGCCTGAGTTTTACTTTGCCCATCTGTAAAATGATGAAATTGAATTGAATGTTTTACACGTTAACTTCTAACTTTCAAATCCTCTGTTGAAATAGGTCATGCACCTTTGGCCATGGTGTTCTTTTTAGACCAATATCCTTTGTTGCTTTATGTGTAGGGCACCCACTTTTTGATACCCAAACAACACTTCAAACATTTCCTGGTACAGAGGATTTTATATTTTTTCTTGTTGACCACCCATTTATCTTCCTTCTAGGGAGAGTCCAGTCCATCATTTTCTTTTCAGACATGCCCCTCCTCCAGGTTTCAATACTTAAGGTTTGAGGCGGAAAAAAACCTTCTGGCTACAGTGTTCAAGGAAGGGAATAGAGGCTAACAAGAGTTATGCAGGGCTAATCCCTGGACTTCTGCTGGGGTAACGAGGTTGATGACATAGGGTTACCACTGTCCAATAGACAATCCATGCCGGAGTTAAAAGAAAAAGGAGCCTCCTTCCTCTAAATGCTTTATGTATATCTTTTGGACAATGTTACACTATTTGATTTTGTAAAAACATACCATTTTACTGCCATCTTCAAGAAAAGTGATGTAAAAACTATGAGAAGCTACCCCTGTATACAATGTGATCATCCATCACTCATAGATGTGATGCCCTGCTATATAAGTGCACACCTTGTGCAACCTTATGCTGTGATGCGCCCGCCCCTTCCAGCCAGCCCTGGAGCTGCGAGCGTATAAGCCCGCAGCTGTGCCAGAAGCTTCCACATAAACAGAGAAATATTTGGATCCCATAATGAGAAATACCAGAGAGGAGAAAAGGCAGAGAGAAGAAGGGGTGGGGAAGAGAGAAAGGGACCTGGTTAAAACATGTGAACTCCTGGATCCACATGTGCCTGAAAGATTGCCTCTTTCTTTTCAATTATATAGTATTTTATTTCTGTTGTTTGAAATCAAAATATCCTCTTGTAACTCACCTATTCTGCTATTCAATACATTGGATCAAAAAGGCTGGAACAAGTGAAATAGATATCCTGGTAAGGCAGCATTAGCTAATTTGGAAAGGGGGAAAGAAGCAAAGCAATAGAAAGGCATCCTTGGGAACACAAATACTGTGATCCTAGTATTTAGGCATCAGTACCTGAGGCTATATTTGATAGAGACTGTATCCTTATTTAGTTTTTAATTTAAGGCTATTTAGTAGGCACTTGGTGCCAAAAAATATATTTGAAGAGCTGTGTTACAAGTAAGAACACTTGATTTTTCACCTGCCCATGTGAAGATCTATGTTCTCCTCTTCCATTTCCAGGTCACAGCTTGCAATTGCTCAACAAATAGTTCTTGGCTGACTGTTGAATGTTGCCTTATTCTGTGTTCTCTCTTTGCTCTACTCATTCTCCCCAAACATCTGGCAGCAATCATTATCTTCTTTTTGTTGCAGTCATCTGTGTGCATGTTTTATTTCCCTTGCTAAGCTGGAAGATCCTTGAGGGTAAGGGGCTAGGTATTATAAGGGGCTAGGTATTATTTATCTTTTTACCTCGGACAATGTTCAGAATGGTGTTTTGTACCTAAGAAGCACTCATGTGTTGAATGAATCAGAATTGGTTTGCCATTCCCCACTGCCTTTATCTCACAATAACAGAAACATTAAGTGGGCAGAGCAGAACCGACGGCAAATAAATTGTCCTCTTAGTCACAGAATGCAGTTTCTAGAACTTAAAGAATAATTAGTAGATTTTGAAATAATTTTGTTTTACAAAAATTTCGTAAGATTGAAATACTCTAACCTTAAAGCTCTCGATCAACTCTAAAGGAGGGCTTTAATTGGCTCTTCCTGAGTCAAGTGTTTATTCCTGGGCCGATAACTGGAGCCATTGTCATAATAGAAAATGTGATTTGTTACCAGAGAAAGAGGAAAGTGATGCTGGGCTTGCAAGATATTTATATCTTCAGCCAGAGTGCATAGGATCTGGAACTTAATTGGTGACGCAGTATTTGTTTGAGATTATATGAATGAAAAATCTTTGTGTAAGAGTGATTAATCTAAAACTTGGCCAGTCATTGTCCTAGTGTCATATTAAATTGCAGGAGAATCTAGTTTTAGGCACAAAGATCATAAATATAAAATGTGTTCCCAGGTTTGGTTCTGTGTAGTCAGTAATCTATACTCACCCACTCATTAGTAAAAATGAAAGTTAAGGACTCAGTCCTAACTTATATGCTTAGCATTGTATTTTGTTAACAATCTCAGTTTTATTTTCTTTGTTCTCCCCTGTCCATCATCTTCTGCAGAAAATAATGTCTCCACTTCCAATTCCCTGTCTATTTAAATCCAATTTGTAATTTATAAAGTTGTCCTCCTTAAGGGCTGCTGCTTCTGCCACAGTAATGTACTCTGGCCATTATTATACGCTTCCATCTTTCATGGAGGTCTCCATCCATAGGTTTTGTTTTCATAGCTTTTTTTGTTTTGGCGGTATGCGGGCCTTTCACTGTTGTGGCCTCTCCCAATGCGGAGCACAGGCTCCGGATGCACAGGCTCAGCGGCCATGGCTCACGGGCCCAGCCGCTCCGCGGCATGTGGGATCTTCCCGGACCGGGGCACGAACCCGTGTCCCCTGCATCGGCAGGGGGACTTTCAACCACTGCGCCACCAGGGAAGCCCTATACTTATGATTTTATATTTGCTTATTTACTTTTGTCTCCCCCCTCAGCTCAAGAGAGACTATATTCATCTGTGTTAATCACTGCTGTGTTTCCTGAACATGCCTATACATGATACTGAAGAATGGTGCCTGAAATTTGGTAAGGGATCAATCAATTTTCTTGGCTGGATGAAGAAATGTGTTCATAAATTAATGAACAGATCTTCGGGGCTTCTGACTTGAGGACTAATGGGAAGAGGATGGCAAATTGTTGGGACAGGGTACTGCAAGAAGTAGTATTTGGAGTACTCTGATAGCTATCCTAAAAGATAAGATTGTGTTCATTTAAGTAGTTCTAATGAGAGAGCTGGGAACTAGGGACACACAGCATTAAGGTTTTTATAATGCATTCTGTAGAGTTCTTTTTAAGTCTGTACAAATATCATTGAAAATATATGCATACATATACACCTCTGTTACTTTACTCAGTGCTTTACGAGAGTCCCTCAAGGAAGGGGTAGTAGCAACTCTCAGTATCCTTCCTTTATGATGAGCTTAATTTATTCAAAGTTACATCATAATTTATTTGTAACTGTGAAACTAGACTTAGTTATTGAATAGGCCCTCCGTAGAAACGTATGACATTAATAAAACCAACAAAACTTTGTTCAGTTTCCAATGATAGACACTACAGACTCAATTATGGGCCATCCAGTTTAATGAAGGGAAGAAGTGATTGAACCAATATAGAGCAAACAGAATATGAAGTTTTATCCTCCATTAATATTAGTAACGGATAGTATGGGCTCCAATGCCTTCAAGATAGCTTGAGACCATCATCTCTGTGTCATGGGCAGGGGGATGTTCAGCCAGGATGTCTTTCACTGTCACTGAGAAAAATTTCCATAATATATAATGATACCTACTGAAACTGATATGGGGCATTTGGGTAATAAGGAATCCATTAGCATATTTTTCCGGAAGCCTTGACTACAAAACGAAGACAGTAGATTTGGACACTGTCAGCCATGAAGTTGTTTGGATAGTCATCTTTATGCCTAATGAAATAAGCTTATTTCATCTCTGCAGCTTCCCATATACCATTTTCCCACCTCTGTTTTATGTTTGGAAAGACTTTTAGAAATTGAAAGTCAAGTTAAAAAGTGAGTGACGACTTAAATGATATATGGAATATTTTGCTGACTTACAAGAGCATGCAGAATTAAATATGACCCAGTTCAAATGTTTATTTTAACGTGTATGTTGAGGTGGCGTTTCCAAGGTGCCAGAAAATGAGAATTCACCTTCCAGTGTGTGTTACCAGTTCTGTTCATTGCACAGAATCATCTTCATAAAACATACTGTTTTCTAAGTACCTGGTATATATCTCAATTAGTTTGAAGAATTTCTCAGATACCTCTTAATATGTAGTGCTCCAATTCCAATCTTGCCATGTCCTGTACCAGTGACACAGCACACAGGAGTTTTATTTCTCTTTATTTCTCTGGGTTGTTCAGAACGCAATGAAAGAACAATGGAATGGGATCCAAGAGATCAGGGTTCTTGTCCCAGATTTACCATAAAATAATTGTGTCCTCTTGGGAAAATTATAGTCATTCTAGGTCCCTTTTCTTTACTTTGACAGAGCTGCACTAGATGACCCCAAATAATATAGCCCTCTTTCAGTAGTCGCTTAGATGTTATTGGTATTCTGAAACAAATGAAGACAATGACACATGGAGCTGTGCAACATCTCTGTAACTCTGTTGTCTTAGAGTTGCCTCCATTTTACAGATGATAAGATGACTGTGCATAGAAGTAGATGTTTGGAACCAGCGGTTCCAAAGTAAGTAGAGGTAAACCACAAATTTCCTTCCTTCCTGAAGCTCACTTAGCCAAAACATAGGCTTCTGAATATTAAGCTGTAAAGCATATTATCGGTACATTTTAAAAGAAGCTATTCTTCTCGGATTTCCAATTAATAGCAGGAGGTTTTGAAATTCTTAAAAGATCATCGAATTTTGTGAGATTTACAGCTCTATTTTCCTGTCAAGCAAGTTGTATTAGTGCCAGACAGTCATCTGAGTTTCTGGATGCTTCTCTGAACCTCTTGAAGTTTTCTTCTTGCTATCTGAAATTCATGCCAGATAAGCCTTTTTCTAGAGCGTATGTACAGACTTGTGTATTTTTATATAGGAAAGTGATGCAGTGAGTCAAGTCGGGGGTTAAGCCCTCATTCTCAGAGTGGTATTGAGCTCCTGGTGAAATATAATCGTCATTTCCTCAGAATCGAAAAGCAGTTATCTCAGGTGTATAAATAATCCCATTAACTATTTATACATTTACGTATGATACATGGATTTATTGTACCTATGAGGTGTGTTCTCTTTGGGAAGTACAAAGCTCTTAGAGACATAGGTTGTTCATTTTTTGCTTTCCCACAAATACTGTGACCCTTTGAGCAGGAAGGTCTATATTTTACTAACATCTAGAACCAGCAGTTAACACGGTGTCTAAGATGTAGTCAATAAATATGAAATAGATAAATGAACACATTTTTATGTAAGGGCCAGGACATGGACAAATAGAAATTTTTCATTTTCAGTCACAAAGCAACAACAGACATAAAAATGATACAGACAACAAGTGCTACGGTCATTCAAAGAAGGCATAGAATAGGTAGAAGGATCTCCTCTATGGCACAGGGAACTATACTCAATATTTTGTAATAACATCTGTATGGGGCACCTGCTCCACACCAGGCCCTATGACAGGTGCTTACATACTTTCCCTCTCCCCCATCCTATGGGGAAAGTACCTCTGCTATAGATTTAACATTTGCCTCCCCCAAAATTCATATGTTGAAATCCTAACCCCCAAAGTGATGGTATCAGGAGGTGTGGCATTTGGGAGGTGATAAGGTCATGAGGGTAGAGCCCTCATGAACAAAATTAGTGCCCTCATAAAAGAGACCCCGCAGAGATCCCTTGACCTTTCTGCCATGGGAGGTTACAGAGAAAACACGCCAACTGTGACCCAGGAAGAGGATACTCACCGGACTGTGAATCTGCTCGCACCCTGATCTTAGACTTCCAACCTCCAGAACTATGAGAAATAAATTTCTGTTGTTCATAAGCTACCCAGGCTCTGGTATTTTGTTATAGCAGCCCAAATGGATTACGATCACCTCTGTCCTTAGGTTTCAGACCCAGAAACTCAACTTTGTAGAGGTTACGAGAACCCTAAAGCCACTCAACCAGGCAGAGGCAGATTTGAAATTGAAGTCTCCAATTCCACATGTAAGTCTACCAGACCCTGTCTCCAGACATGATGTCATGAACAAGAGCTAATGCAACAAAGAGTTTACACGCAGCAAAACAATTAGCAAACAAAGTAAGAATATAGTAGACCGACTGTTTTGGTCACCCAATAGCCATTCACCACTCTTCCAGTTGAACAGAAGCCATGCCCCATGGGCACATTCAGCCCTGCTGTTTTCACTTCCCAGATTTGAGGGGTAGGAAATTATTATCCCTCCTGGCCATCAGCACCCTGACCTCTACCACCCACCGGGCCAGCTTCAAGAACAGCTGGATCCACGTGTTCAATGAAACAGGTCTGCTCTCTGTGGTGTTGGCTTCTAGTTCAAGCAGCTCTCCCCACATGATAGCAAAGCTGGCTCCCAGCGGTTGCAAGCATGAATCCTACCAGCCTAGCAGTCCCAACAGATACCTTTTAAGTATTTGTTCCCCAAAGCTCCAGTTAAAAGTCCTAGGTTGATTCCAATTTGACCTGCTCTGGACAAACATTTTCTTTACAACCAAGAAGGCTGCCAGACAAAATACAGGATGCCCGCCTCGTTAAAGCTGAACTTCAGATAAACAGTAATTTTTTTAGTAGAAGTATGTTGCATGCAATGTTGAAGACACCCTAAAAAGTCGTGGTTTTCATCTGCGGTTCAGCTTTAACTGGGCGCCCCGTGTGGGCTTTGCCGGCTGTGGTGGGCGCCAAGCGGGGTCGGTGGGGACGGGGGTGGGGTGGGGGGGGACTGTGGTCCGAGCCGGGTTGCACACCCAGCCCACAGCGTGCAGGGAGAGAGGGGCAGCCTCATCTCCGCTGCAGGAGCTGAGACGGGGAGAAGGGGAGCGCCCCAAAAGGAAACCAGCTGCCCCTCCCAGGAGAAAGGAGATGGCTGTTCAGCAGCCAGAAACAGCAGAGGAGCCAGAGCACAGAAGCGGCGGCCTCTGAGGACGCGGCGCACATATTTCTGGTGGGGAAAGGCACGCGGGCCGGTCCGTGGGAAAGAGGGGAGCCCGCGCCGGCCCCTCCGCCTCCCGAGCCTGTGCGTTTCCCTAAAAGAGCAGCAGCTGTGCAGACTGACGGTTCACAGTTGTGATAAATCGCCTTAGGAAAGCACTTCGATTAAAGTCACATCTAACTAGAACGCAAGAAGTCACCCCTGAACAAATCAATGGCGAGAGGGGCAGCTCTGGGCGCGCACCCACCCCGCTGCTGTTTTGCTTTCCCCGCAGGACGAGGGACGCTCACTGGGTCTCGGGGACAGCGCGCTGTCTCAGCTGGGGAAGAGGCGCTTCCTCAGGACACATGCAAAACCCAAAGTGTGAAAGGAGGCCTTTATTCCATTCCTTTGGGGGATTTCTTAATGACGTAAAGCCCAACTTGGTTTCAGATCTGCCTGTCGTTTCCGTGACAGAACCTTCCTGGGGGGTCCACCAGCAGCGGGGTGGCCAGACGCCACAGGGCTGTGCTCTCCTTTCCAAGCCAGTTCATCTCCATCTGTAGCATTTTCAGAGAAACTCTCGGATAGGTTTTCTCCAACAGGTTCTTTTTCCTTCACTTTATAAAGTCATTCTCCTGCACAAAATGAACGGCCTGAAGACATCACTGAGCCTCTTTTTCTCCCAGGGTCAGGGCCAGCACGGCCCCCAGACCACAGGGGCGCAGGACCTCACAATGGGCTTCAGGCCTTCCCCTCCCCTCCCGCCCCTCCCACCGCGCCCTACCCCTCCCCTCCTCCCCTGCAGAAATCACATCCCTTTCTCCAGACTCCCCACTTCAGCTTGACTTCCAGCAGATCTTTACCCTGCCAGTTAGTAATTCAGGACTAATAAGGTGATTGCTTTCATTTATGGTAGCAGTTGTGGGGGTGGTGGATGAGATGGCTTTGCCCCTATTCTTGTTGGAAAAATAAATTACACCCACTGTCACTTGAGATCTTATTTTCCCCCCAATCAAGCAAATTAGCAGCGTTGTTCATTTTCCCAGCATTCACTCCTGAACAGACGGCAGTGCCCTGGAACGTGGCTTAGAGCTGTGTGGTCAGTGCAATTGTTTGGGGCTGTTTGTGCCGACAATGAGAAGAGACGCCTTGTCTCCGGAAAGAAAAGTGGCCCTTGTCTTGCTTTGGGCAACGAGCTGCCCAGAGCGCTGCCCGCCTGGCTTCTGAGGAAGATGTACACCGCCATCTAGTGGATATGGGGGCTCACTGCAGTGTGCTCGTTCTCCCGCCTTTCCTTCTGGCAGGTGACAACAAGAAATAATGCTTCTTGTAAGTTCCTAAAAATAGGGGAGGTCTTATATCACCAGGAGTGAAATGTTTGCCTCAATGTCTGTAATGAAAGTGCAACCCCATGCTTGCACAACGTCTGTCTTGTCAGTAGCCCTCTTTCATCCCGATGTTTAGGTCCAAGACAGGATCGTCATTGTCTGAGCAATGGGTATCTCTCCGAAGCTGGGTAGTTCTCCCCTGTCCCAAGTAGTGTGGGAGGAGACAGTCAGCACCTTCACAGACGCCTTCATCTCTGCAGCCTCGCCATCACTCCTCATCTCGCCCACAGCAAGCCCGATTCCAAAGTGCACAGGGTAGAGGCGTTCGAAAGTTGGCTTGTTCAACCAGGGGCATTGCCACTTCCCAGAGGGAGCCAGAAACACACCCACATCCTAAGACTCTTTTCAGTCTTGGCGTTGAGGGGGTTCCCACTCTGTCCCCTGACTACACACAAGTCAGTGTCTTTTTCCTATCCGCTCATTCTACCTACATGAAGAGCACGTTGATCTCCCCAGTTTTAACACAGGAACCATGATTTTCTTGGGTTTTGTGTATGGGGGTGGGAGAGAATGGGAGAGAGAGCAAGTACATCCCAATATGGAAGGGCTTGGGGCCGTGGTTCTCAACCAGGGGCAATTTTGCACCCAGGAGACATTTGAAAGTGTCTTGGGACACTTTGGATGGTCACAGCTTACGCGAGGCTAAAAGTCCTTCCATCACAGGACAGGCCCACAGCAAAGAAGCATCCAACCCCACCCAGCAGTCGTGCTGAGGCTGAGAAAGCCTGGTTTAGGCTCGCAGATATCGCCCTCCAGCAAGCCGGTTGGAACACTGATTGTCCTCAAATGGCCCACACTGCAGAGGCTGTGGATAGATAATGCATCCTCTCCCAAGTCAGTACTGACCGCCGTTTTTCTTCTTTTAGACTCTTCCATTTTAAACATAATTTAGCTGTCTCTTTTTCTTCCCTCTGCTCTGCTGAGAAGAGAAAGGATTGGAAAGGGGGAGGGGAAGGTGACAGAAAAGGAGGATTAGAGGCCTGACCTGTTTCTCCTGGAGAAGCTGGGCACATTCCTCTCTCACACGTGCTTTGTGACCCAGCAAGGTACAATTAAAAGCACAATAATTTGCTTGTTATTCAAGTCAGGCATTAGTCCGGGTAATGGCGTGCTTGGTGTAAGACATGGATTTCCGTGTTCGGAGCTAAGCACAGGACTAGCTGAATTCTCCATGGAGAAATCTTGATTTGTTCAGGTCTTTCATGTTTTCTACAGAGAAGGGATTATGTCTTCCTAAAGAGGGGCGTTGCTTAAAAAGCTACAAAGTGTAAGAAAAGGATTTAGGGCAGAGGGGCCTGTGGTTACGTAGTTGAGGGGTACAGGGAATTTCAGAGCCAAGGATTATTTAAAGCCATAGAGTTAAAAAAATAATTGCTTTAGGGACTTCCCTGGTGGTGCAGTGGTTAAGAATCTTCCTGCCAGTGCAGGGAACACGGGTTCGAGCCCTGGTCCGGGAAGATCCCACATGCCGTGGAGCAACTAAGCCCCTGAGGATAGGTGCCAACTGGCACTCACCAGCCCGAGAGGTTTGTCTGCTCAGCCGCGGGGGTGGGCGGGGCTGCAAGCTGAGGATCGGGCTTTAGTCGGAGCGCAGGGAGAGAGGACTGGGGTTGGTGGCGTGAACATAGCCTGAAGGGGTTAGTGCACCATGGCTAGCCGAGGTGGGGGGGTGGGGAGTCCGGGAAAAGATCTGGAGCTCCCGAAGAGGCAAGAGACTTTTTCTTCCCTCTTTGTTTCCTGCTGCGCGAGGAGAGGGGATTAAGAGTGCTGCTTAAAGGAGCTCCAGAGACGGGCGCGAGTCGTGGCTAAAAGCGCGGACTCCAGAGACGGGCATGAGACGCTAAGGCTGCTGCTGCCGCCACCAAGAAGCCTGTGTGCGAGCACAGGTCACTATCCACACCCCGCCTCCGGGGAGTCTGTGCAGCCCGCCACAGCCAGGTTCCCGGGATCCAGGGACAACTTCCCCGGGAGAACGCATGGTGAGCCTCAGTCTGGTGCAAAGTCACGCCGGCCTCTGGCGCCGCAGGCTCGCCCCGCACTCCGTGCCCCTCCCTCCCCCCCGGCCTGAGTGAGCCAGAGCCCCCGAATCAGCGGCTTCTTTAACCCCGTCTTGTCTGAGTGAAAAACGGACGCCCTCCAGCGACCTACACGCAGAGGCGGGGCCAAATCCAAAGCTGAGCCCCTGGGAGCTGTGAAAACAAAGAAGAGAAAGGGAAATATCTCCCAGCAGCCTGAGAAGCAGTGGATTAAAGCTCCACAATCAACTTGATGTACCCTGCATCTGTGGAATACATGAATAGACAACGAATCATCCCAAATTGAGGAGGACTTCAAGAGCAAGATTTATCATTTTTTCCCCTTTACCTCTTTTTCTGAGCGTGTATGTGTATGCTTCTCTGTGAGATTTTGCCTGTATAGCTTTGCTTCCACCATTTGTCCTAGGGTTCTATCCGTCTGTTTTTAAAATTTTTTTCTTAATAATTATTTTTATTTTAATAACTTTATTTTATATTACTTTATCTTCTTTCTTTCTTTCTTTCTTTCCTTCCTTCCCTCACTTAGACAAAGAATCATCCCAAATTGAGGAGGTGGACTTTGAGAGCAAGATTTATGATTTTTTCCCCTATTCCTCTTTTTGTGAGTTTGTAAGTGTATGCTTCTGTATGAGATTTTGTCTGTATAGCTTTGCTTCCACCATTTATCCAAAGGTTCTATCCGTTCGTTTTTTTTCTTAATTTTTTTCTTAATAAGTATTTTTTAATTTAATAACTTTATTTTACTTTATCTTATTTCTTTCCTTCCTTTTTCCTTCCTTCCTTCCTCCCTTCCTTCCTTCCTCCCACCGTCCCTCCCTCCCTCCGTCCTTTCTTTCTTTCTTTCCTTCTTTCCTTCTTCTTTCTTTCTTCCTTCCTTAAATTAAATTCAATATAGATATTTAAATTTAAGGTAAAATTAAATTATAATTTGAAATTATATGTGGAGTTTTATTTCCTAAAGAATATTTTGGAAATTTCAACTCCTATTTTAACTTATATTTTCAGAGAAGGTATTTGGTCCAAATGAAGAATATCTTCAATTATTGTTCTTCTATTGCAAGCAAAAAAGGATTTATACTTCTTTTCATGAAATATGGTTGTTTGACAACAGAAGGATAAATATTTTATATTTTTAGAAACAACAGTCAGGCTACTGATATTCTTAATGAGTTTTAATAAATCTGAATGCTTCTTATCATCTACTCTTTAGCTGGTACCTGAGGAGTTGTATACCTCCCTGAAGATATGTGCTCCAGACCCATAAATATGCAGTTCACAGAGCCCACCACCAGAGGACAAAAATGAAGTAAAATCTTGAAACCATGTAGTGAAAATAGTGGGAGTTTAAATAAAAGCAACATTTCACAGTATGCTTTTCTGACCAATGTTATATCTAATACCCTAATGGATTATATGTACATGGATTCTGAAAAGTCAGCAGCACACTTCACTGGTCAATTTCTATGATAAGGGGAACGGAATTTGAGTGTAGAAAAACAGTATACTTACATCTTAAAATTCCACCCCTACAGAATCTACTCACTATTGAAAACTGGTAAGAATAATAGCTTTCTGTGTCTCAGTGACCAGTTAACATTTTCAAGAGTAGAATTTATCTTCCTATGATGCTCAAATACACAGGAAAAATGCATATCTAGGACAATGGATAAACTCTATATGACATGAGAAAATATTCAAATGGAAAAAGTATAAGTATCTACAAGGCACAGTTTTATATGCATTAGTGTGGATATATACATAAAGAAGCTCTAAGAAACATAAAAATCACTTCCAGGAAGTAATTTTAGGTAGAAGAGAATTAACATGGATGAGGAAGAAAAGAGAGTTGGTTTTAAAATAGTTTCATTTACTTGTGGTTTTTTTGTTTGTTTATTTTTTTATTTATTTGGTCTTTGGAATATAAGAAAACAGTGGCTTTCAGATCAGTATCCCAGTGGAACAAAGGGACCGAGGTCTATCCTGGAGCCCAGCCATTGTTTGACTATCTTGTAATAATACTGGTGAAATACAACCAAATCATTTGAACTATAAGCATCCTCTCTGACAATAAATTTAAGACACCAACATTATATATTAAAGAAAGTAAAGAGAGAATACTGTTTTCTTTAGAGAGAAAATACAGATCCTGGACCAAATCAATAATGTCAGCAAACCTCATGGGTATAAAATATTCTGCTGCCTATCATTTAGAACATGCCTCTAGAAGAGGGAAACTGGGCGATAATTTCCCCAGATTTTATATTTAATTCAAATATTTTAGATAAGAGGCATCTCTAGTAAAACACTGTATTATTGATTCTTTCCAATATGATAGCTCACAGGAGTTCCTCTTTCCTTCTCAAATACATATGGGGAAATGGAGGTGGGTGTGGGTTAGAGGAAGTATCTAAATAGAGCATAATAATCAACAGTTTTTTTTAAAATAGAAATTTCTATTCAAATTGTTTCCAGAGACAGAAACACACAGAGACAATTCCATGTGACAACAGTGAAAGAGACCAGAGTGATGCAGCTGCAAATCAAACAACTGCCAACACCAGTGATTGATGGCCACCACCAGAATCTGGTTAAGACAAAGAAGGATCCTCCCCTTGAGGCGTCAGAAAGAACATGGCCCTCTCAACACTTTGAGTTTGAACTTCTGGCCTCTAGAGCTGTGATAAAATAAATTTCTGTTCTTTTAAGCTAACAAGTTTGTGGTATCTTGTCATGGTAGCCCTAGAGATGACAGTATTTGATTCCTGAGCTGGCAACTGTATTTTGACTATGTAATGACTATTCCAAGATAATCAACAGACACAAAGATAAAGGCAAAACTGAGACTAAGCCCAGTTCTTTTTATTCCCAGAATAATAAATGATTTTTTAATTAATTTAGATCTCTTTGTCTAACCCCTCTGCTTTTCAGAAGAGTATGTGGGACCAATCAAGTATTAGTATGTTATACTTTCATTTTAATTCATCTCAAATTATTTCTAATTCCCCTTATGAGTTCTTACTTGACCCATGAATTATTTAGGAATATATTCTTTAATTTCCATTTGTGATTTTCAACAAATTTCTTTCTGTTAACGATTTCTTATTGCATTCTGTTGTCATCTGAGAGCACTCTTTGTATTGTTTATGTCCTTTAAAATGTACTGAAATTTGTTTTATGGCCTAGCATATAGTATATCCATGTGCATTTGAAAAGAATGTATATTCTGATGCTGTTGGGTGGAATGTTTTATAGATGGCTGTTAGGTCTACTTGATTGATAATGCTGTTCAAGGTTTTTATTTTCTTGTTGATTTTCTGTCTGTTCTGCTATTGAAAGAAGGGTATTAAAGTATCCAACTATTACTGTAGAACTGTCTGTTTCTCTTTTCTGTTGTGTCGATTTTGCTTCATTGTATTTTGAAGTCCTGTTGTTAGGTGCTTATAAGTTTATAATTATTATGCATTCTAGATGGAATAATCACTTTATCATTTTAAAATGTCTTTGTCTCTAGTAAAAATTTTCATCTTAAAATGTAATTTTATTTTATTTCCATTTCTCTAGGAGGTGGGTCAGAAAGGATCTTGCTGTGATTTATGTCAGAGTGTTCTGCCTATGTTTTCCTCTAAGAGTTTGATAGTTTCTGGCCTTACATTTACATCTTTAATCCATTTTGAGCATATTTTTGTGTATGCTGTTAGGGAGTGATCTAATCTCATACTTTGACATGTACCTGTCCAGTTTTCGCAGCACAATTTATTGAAGAGGCTGTCCTTTCTCCACTGTACATTCCTGCCTCCTTTATCAAAGATAAGGTGACCATATGTGCGTGGGTTTATCTCTGGGCTTTCTATCCTGTTCCATTGATCTCTCTTTCTGTTTTTGTGCCAGCACTATACTGTCTTGATTACTGTAGCTTTGTAGTATAGTCTGAAGTCAGGGAACCTGATTCCTCTAGCTTCGTTTTTCATTCTCAAGATTGCTTTGGGTATTCGGGGTCTTTTGTGTTTCCATACAAATTGTGAAATTTTTGGTTCTAGTTCTGTGAAAAATGCCAGTGGTAGTTTGATAGGGATTGCATTGAATCTGTAGATTGCTTTGGGTAGTAGAGTCATTTTCACAATGTTGATTCTTCCAATCCAAGAACATGGTATATCTCTCCATCTATTTGTATCATCTTTAATTTCTTTCATCAGTGTCTTATAATTTTCTCCATACAGGTCTTTTGTCTCCTTAGGTAGGATTATTCCTAGATATTTTATTCTTTTTGTTGCAATGGTCAATGGGAGTGTTTTCTTGATTTCACTTTCAGATGTTTCATCATTAGTGTATAGGAATGCCAGAGATTTCTGTGCATTAATTTTGTATCCTGCAACTTTACCAAATTCATTGATTAGTTCTAGTAGTTTTCTGGTAGCATCTTTAGGATTCTCTATGTATAGTATCATGTCATCTGCAAACAGTGACAGCTTTATTTCTTCTTTTCCGATTTGGATTCCTTTTATTTCCTTTTCTTCTCTGATTGCTGTGGCTAAAACTTCCAAAACTATATTGGATAAGAGTGGTGACAGTGCGCAACCTTGTCTTGTTTCTGATCTTAGTGGAAATGGTTTCAGTTTTTCACCATTGAGGATGATGTTGGCTGTGGGTTTGTCATATATGGCCTTTATTATGTTGAGGAAAGTTCCCTCTATGCCTACTTTCT
This sequence comes from Lagenorhynchus albirostris, assembly GCF_949774975.1. Taxonomy (NCBI): domain Eukaryota; kingdom Metazoa; phylum Chordata; class Mammalia; order Artiodactyla; family Delphinidae; genus Lagenorhynchus; species Lagenorhynchus albirostris. Next base: position 32,538,869 of record NC_083111.1, read on the forward strand.
GCAGGGTTTTTATCATAAATGGGTGTTGAATTTTGTCAAAAGCTTTCTCTGCATGTATTGAAATGATCATATGGTTTTTCTCCTTCAATTTGTTATTATTGTTTATCACATTGATAGATTTATGTATATTGAAGAATACTTGCATTCCTGGAATAAACCCCACTTGATCATGGTGTATGATCCTTTGAATGTGCTGTCGGATTGTGTTTGCTAGTATTTTGTTGAGGATTTTTGCATCTATGATCATCAGTGATATTGGCCTGTAGTTTTCTTTCTTTGTGACATCCTTGTCTGGTATTGGAATCAAGGTGATGGTGGCCTCGTAGAATGAATTTGGGAGTGTTCCTTCCTCTGCTATATTTTGGAAGAGTTTGAGAAGGATAGGTGTTAGCACTTCCCTAAATGTTTGCTAGAATTCGCCTGTGAAGCCATGTGGTCCTGGGCTTTTGTTTGTTGGAAGATTTTTTTTTTTTTTTTTTTTTGTGGTACGCGGGCCTCTCACTGTTGTGGCCTCTCCCGTTGCAGAGAACAGGCTCCAGACACGCAGGCTCAGCGGCCATGGCTCATGGGCCCAGCCGCTCCGCGCCATGTGGGATCCTCCCAGACCAGGGCACGAACCTGTGTCCCGTGCATCGGCAGGTGGACTCTCAACCACTGCGCCACCTGGGAAGCCATCTGGTCCTGGGCTTTGGTTTGTTGGAAGATTTTTAATCACAGTTTCAATATCAGTGCTTGTGATTGGTCTGTTTATATTTTCTATTTCTTCCTGATTCAGTCTTGGCAGGTTGTGCATTCCTAAGACTTTGTCCATTTCTTCCAGATTGTCCATTTTATTGGCATACACTTGCTTGTAGTAATCTCTCATGATCTTTTTTATTTCTGCAGTGTCAGTTATTACTTTTCCTTTTTCATTTCTAATTGTATTGATTTGAGTCTTCTCCCTTTCTTTCTTGATGAGTCTGGTTAATGGTTTATCAATTTTGTTTACCTTCTCAAAGAACCCGCTTTTAGTTTTATTGATCTTTGCTGTTGTTTCCTTCATTTATTTTTCATTTATTTCTGATCTGATTTTTACTATTTCTTTCCTTCTGCTAACTTTGTTAGTTTTTTGTTCTTCTTTCTCTAATTGCTTTAGGTGCAAGGTTAGGTTGTTTATTCGAGAGGTTTCCTGTTTCTTAAGGTGGGCTTGTATTGCTATAAACTTCCCTCTTAGAAGTGCTTTTGCTGCATCCCATAGGTTTTGGGACATTGTGTCTGCATTGGCACTTTTTTCTAGGTATTTTTTGATTTCCTCTTTGATTTCTTCAGTGATCACTTCGTAATTAAGTCGTGTATTATTTAGCCTCCATGTGTTTGTGTCTTTTACAGATATTTCCTGTAATTGATATCTAGTCTCATGGCGTTGTGTTCGGAAAAGATACTTGATACAATTTCAATTTCCTTAAATTTACCTAGGCTTGATTTGTGAACCAAGATATGATCTATCCTGGAGAATGTTCCATGAGCACTTGAGAAAAATGTGTATTCTGTTGTTTTTGGATGGAATGTCCTATAAATATCAATTAAGTCCATCTTGTTTAATGTATCATTTAAAGCTTGTGTTTCCTTATTTATTTTCATTTTGGATGATCTGTCCATTGGTGAAAGTGGGGTGTTAAAGTCCCCTACTCTGAATGTGTTACTGTCGATTTCCCCTTTTATGGCTGTTAGTATTTGCCTTATGTATTGAGGTGCTCCCATGTTGGATGCATAAATATTTACAATTGTTATATCTTCTTCTTGGATTGATCCCTTGATCATTATGTAGTGTCCTTCTTTGTCTCTTCTAATAGTCTTTATTTATTTTTTTTTTGCGGTACGCGGGCCTCTCACTATTGTGGCCTCTCCCGTTGTGGAGCACAGGCTCCGGACGCGCAGGCTCAGCGGCCATGGCTCACGGGCCCAGCTGCTCTGCGGCATGTGGGATCTTCCCGGACCGGGGCAAGAACCCGCGTCCCCTGCATCGGCAGGCGGACTCTCAACCACTGCGCCACCAGGGAAGCCCCAATAGTCTTTATTTTAAAGTCTATTTTGTCTGATATGAGAATTGCTACTCCAGCTTTCTTTTGGTTTCCATTTGCATGGAATATCTTTTTCCATCCCCTTACTTTCAGTCTGTATGTGTCTCTAGGTCTGAAGTGGGTCTCTTGTAGACAGCATATATAAGGGTCTTGTTTTTGTATCCATTCAGCTAATCTGTGTCTTTTGGTGGGAGCATTTAGTCCATTTACATTTAAGGTAATTAGCGATATGTATGTTCCTATTCCCATTTTCTAAATTGTTTTGGGTTCGTTATTATAGGTCTTTTCCTTCTCTTGTGTTTCTTGCCTAGAGAAGATCCTTTAGCATTTGTTGTAAAGCTGGTTTGGTGGTGCTGAACTCTCTCAGCTTTTGCTTGTCTGTAAAGGTTTTAATTTCTCCATCAAATATGAATGAGATCCTTGCTGGGTAGAGTAGTCTTGGCTGCAGGTTTTTCTCCTTCATCACTTTCAGTATGTCCTGCCACTCCCTTCTGGCTTGTAGGGTTTCTGCTGAGAGATCAGCTGTTAACCTTATGTGGATTCCCTTATGTGTTATTTGTTGTTTTTCCCTTGCTGCTTTTAATATGCTTTCTTTGTATTTAATTTTTGACAGTTTGATTCATATGTGTCTTGGCGTATTTCTCCTTGTATTTATCCTGTATGGGACTCTCTGTGCTTCCTGGACTTGATTAACTATTTCCTTTCCCATATTAGGGACGTTTTCAACTATAATCTCTTCAAATATTTTCTCAGTCCCATTCTTTTTCTCTTCTTCTTCTGGAACCCCTATAATTCGAATATTGGTGCGTTTAATGTTGTCCCAGGGGTGTCTGAGACTGTCCTCAGTTCTTTTCATTCTTTTTTCTTTATTCTGCTCTGCAGTAGTTATTTCCACTATTTTATCTTCCAGGTCACTTATCCGTTCTTCTACCTCAGTTATTCTGCTATTGATCCCATCTAGAGTGTTTTTCATTTCATTTATTGTGTTGTTCACTTTTGTTTGTTTCATGTTTAGTTCCTCTAGGTCCTTGTTAAATATTTCTTGCATTTTGTCTATTCTATTTCCAAGGTTTTGGATCATCTTTACTGTCATTATTCTGAATACATTTTCAGGTAGACTGCCTACTTCCTCTTCATTTGTTAGGTCTGGTGGGTTTTTATCTTGCTCCTTCCTCTACTGTGTATTTTTCTGTCTTCTCATTTTGCTTATCTTATTGTGTTTGGGGTCTCCTTTTTGCAGGCTGCACGTTCTTAGTTCCCGTTGTTTTTGGTGTCTGTTCCCAGTGGCTAAAGTAGTTTCAGTGGGTTGTGTAGGTTTCCTAGTGGAGGGGACTAGTGCCTGTGTTCTGGTGGATGAGGCTGGATCTTGTCTTTCTGGTGGGCAGGTCCACATCTGGTGGTGTGTTTTGGCATGTCTGTGGACTCATTATTATTTGAGGCAGCCTCTCTGCTAATGGGTGGGGTTGTGTTCCTGTCTTGCTAGTTGTTTGGCATAGAATGTCCAGCACTGTAGCTTGGTAGTCATGAGTGAAGTTGGGTGCTGGTATTCAGATGGAGATCTCTGGGAGATTTTTGCCGTTTGATATTATGTGGAGCTGGGAGGTCTCTTGTGGACCAGTGTCCTGAAGTTGGCTCTCCCACCTCAGAGGCACAGCACTGACTCCTGGCTGCAGCTCCAAGAGCCTTTCATCCACACAGCTCACAAGAAAAGGGAGAAAAATTAGAAAGAAAGAATTAGTAGAAGTACAAAGAAAGGAGGGAGGGAGGGAGGGAGGGAGGAAGGAAGGAAGGAAGGAAGAAAAAAAGAAAGAAAGAAGATAAGGTAAAATGAAATAAAATAACATAAAATATAATAAAGTTATTAAAATAAAAAAAACAATTATTAAGAGAGAAAAAAACGGATGGATAGAACCCTAGGACAAATGGTGGAAGCAAAGCTATACAGACAAAATCTCACATGGAAGCATACACATACAAACTCACAAAAAGAGGAAAAGTGGAAAAAATCATAAGTCATGCTCTCAAAGTCCACCTCCTGAATTTGGGATGATTGGTTGTCTAAAGGAGGGAAGGAAGGAAACAAAGAATGAAGATAAAGTAAAGTAAAATAAAGTTATTAAAATAAAAAGTTATTATTAAGAAAAAAATTTAAAAAAAAACCAGACTTATAGAACCCTAGGACAAATGGTGGAAGCAAAGCTATACAGGCAAAATCTCACAGAGAAGCATACACATACACACTAACAAAAAGAGGTAAAGGAGAAAAAATGATAAATCTTGCTCTCAAAGTCCACCTCCTCAATTTGGGATGATTCGTTGTCTATTCATGTATTCCACAGATGCAGGGTACATCAAGTTGATTGTGGAGCTTTAATCCACTGCTTCTGAGGATGCTGGGAGAGATTTCCCTTTCTCTTCTTTGTTCTCACAGCTCCCAGGGGCTCAGCTTTGGATTTGGTCCCGCTTCTGCGTGTAGGTCGACGGAGGGCATCTGTTCTTCACTCAGACAGGACGGGGTTAAAGCAGGAGCTGATTCGGGGGCTCTGGCTCTCTCAGGCCGGGGGGAGGGAGGGGCACCGAGGGCGGGGCGAGCCTGCGGCGCCACAGGCCGAGGTGACATTGCACCAGCCTGTGGCGCACCGTGCGTTCTCCCAGGAAGCTGTCCCTGGATCCCAGGAACCTGGCAGTGGCGGGCTGCACAGGCTCCCCAGAAGAGGGGTGTGGATAGTGACCTGTGCTCACACACAGGCTTCTTGGTGGCAGCAGCAGCAGCCTTAGCGTCTCATGCCCGTCTCTGGGGTCCGCGCTTTCATCTGCGGCTCACGACCGTCTCTGGAGCTCCTTTAAGCAGCACTCTTAATCCCCTCTCCTCGCGCAGCAGGAAACAAAGAGGGAAGAAAAAGTCTCTTGCCTCTTCGGGAGCTCCAGATCTTTTCCCGGACTCCCTCCAGGCCAGCCGTGGTGCATTAAATCCCTGCAGGCTGTGTTCACGCAGCCAAACCCAGTCCTCTCCCTGCGCTCCGACCAAAGCCCAAGCCTCAGCTCCCAGCCACACCCGCCCCGGTGGGAGAGAAGACAAACCTCTCGGGTTGGTGATTGCCTGTGGTCACCGATCTTCTGTGCGGGAATCTCTCCACTTTGACCCCCGCACCCCTGTTGCTGTGCTCTCCTCCGCGGCTCCAAACCTTTCCCCCTCCGCCACCCGCAGTCTCTGCCCGCGAAGGGGCTTCCTAGTGTGTGGAAACCTTTCCTCCTTCACAGCTCCCTCCCACTGGTGCAGGTCCAGTCCCTATCCTTTAGTCTCTGTTTATTCTTTTTTCTTGTGCCCTACCCAGGTACGTGGGGGGGGGGGGGTTCTTGCCTTTTGGGAGGTCTGAGGTCTTCTGCCAGCGTTCAGTAGGTGTTCTGTAGGAGTTGTTCCACGTGTAGATGTATTTCTGGTGTATCTGTGGGGAGGAAGGTGATCTCCCCGTCTTACCATTCCACCATATTCCCGGAAGCCATTTGGCAACTTTTAAAAGTGAAAAAGACAACCGCGGTTGAACAGAAAAGGAAAAAATGGGACTTCCCTGTTGGCGCAGTGGTTGAGAGTCCGGCTGCCGATGCAAGGGACACGGTTCGTGCCCCTGTCCGGGAGGATCCCACATTCCGCGAAGCGGCTGGGCCCGTGAGCCATGGCCGCTGAGCCTGCGTGTCCGGAACTTGTGCCCCGCAACGGGAGAGGCCACAACAGTGAGAGGCCCACGTTCCGAAAAAAAAAAAGGAAAAAATGGCTACATACTTTAAAAAACAAAATACACAGCAAAGCAAAACACACTCTGACATCAAAAAACATTTGTTCGATTTAAAAATCTCAGTGTGGGAAGATGGCGGAAGAGTAAGATGCTGAGATCACCTTCCTCCACACAGATATATCAGAAATACATGTACATGTGTAACTGCTCCTATACAACACCTACGGAACGCCGGCAGAAGACCTCAGACCTCCCAAAAGGCAAGAAACTCCCCATGTACCTGGGTAGGGCAAAAGAAAAAAGAATAAACAGAGACAAAAGAATAGGGGCGGGACCTGCAGTAGTAGGATGGAGCCGTGAAGGAGGAAAGGTTTCCACACATTAGGAAGACCCTTCGCGGGCAGAGACTGCGGGTGGCAGAGGGGGGAAGCTTCGGAGCCGTGGAGGAGAGCACAGCAACAGGAGTGCAGAGGGAAAAGTGGACAGATTTCCGCACAGAGGATCGGTCCTCACCAGCACGCACCAGCCCGAGGCTTGTCTGCTCACCGGCCAGGGCAGGCGGTGCTGGCAGCTGAGGATCAGCCTTCGGTGTGAGCACAGGGAGAGGACTTGGTTTGGCAGTGTGAACACAACCTGCAGGGGTTACTGCACCACGGCTAGCCGGGAGGGAGTCCGGGAAAATGTCTGGACCGGTCGAAGAGGCAAGAGACTTTTACTTCCCTTTTTGTTTCCTGGTGCGCAAGGAGAAGGGATTAAGAGTGCTGCTTAAAGGAGCTCCAGAGATGGGCGCGAGCTGCGGCTAACAGTGAGGACCCCAGAGACGAGCATAAGACGCTAAGACTGCTGCTGCCGCCACCAATCAACCTGTGTGCGAGCACAGGTCACTCTCCACACCTCCCTTCTGGGGAGCCTGTGCAGCCCGCAACGGCCAGGGTCCCGGGATCCAGGGACAACTTCCCAGGAGAACGCACGGCGCGCCTTAGGCTGGTGCAACTTCACACTGGCCTCTGCTGCCGCAGGCTCGCCCCGCAATCCGTACCCCTCCTTCCCCCCAGGCTGAGTGAGCCAGAGTCCCCGAATCCGCGGCTCCTCTAACCCTTTCCTGTCTGAGCGAAGAACAGACGCCCTCCGGCAACCTACAAGCAGAGGTGGGGCCAAATCCAAAGCTGAACCCCGGGAGCTGTGCAAACAAAGAAGAGAAAGGGAAATGTCTCCCAGCAGCCTCAGGAGCAGCAGATTAAATCTCCACAATCAAACTGATGTACCCAACATCTGTGGAATACCTGAATAGACAAAGAATCATCCCAAACTGAGGAGGTGGACTTTGAGAGCAAGATTTATTATTTTTTCCCTTTTCCTCTTTTTGTGAGTGTGTATGTGTATGCTTCCGTGTGAGATTTTGTCTGTATAGCTTTGCTTTAACCATTTGTCCTAAGCTTCTATCCATCATTTTTTGTTTTTTTTTGTTTTACTTTAAAAAAGTATTTTTTTAATAATTATTTTTTTATTTTAATAACTTTATATTATTTTACCTTACTTTATTTTATTTTATTTTATTTATCCTCTTTCGTTTTTTCTTTCTTTCTACTTTTTTTCCCTTTTATTCTGAGCCGTGTGGATGAAAGGCTATTGGTGCTACAGCCAGGATTCAGTGCTGTGCCTCTGAGGTGGGAGAGCCAACTTCAGGACACTCGTCCTCAAGGGACCTCCTAGCTCCACGTAATATCAAATGGCGAAAATCTCCCAGAGATCTCCATCTCAACACCAACACCCAACTTCACTGAACAACCAGCAAGCTACAGTGTTGGACACCCTATGGCAAACAACTAGCAAGACAGGAGCACAACCTCACCAATTAGCAGAGAAGCTGCCTAAAATCATAGTAAGTCCACAGACACCCCAAAACACACCATCAGACGTGGACCTGCCCACCAGAAAGACAAGATCCAGCCTCATTCACCAGAACACACGCACTACTCCCTTCCACCAGGAAGCCAACACAACCCACTGAACCAACTTTAGCCACTGAGGACAGACACCAAATGCAACGGGAAGTATGAACCTGCAGCCTGCAAAAAGGAGACCCCCAAACACAGTAAGATAAGCAAAATGAGAAGAGGGAAAAACACACAGCAGATGAAGGAGCAAGACAAAAACCCACCAGAGCTAATAAATGAAGAGGAATTAGGCAGTCTACCTGAAAACAATTCAGAATAATGATAGTAAAGATGATCTAAAATCTTGGAAATAGAATAGAGACAATGCAAGAAAACTTTAACAAGCACCTAGAAGAATTAAAGATGAAACAAGCAACGATGAACAACACAATAAATGAAATTAAAAATACTCTAGAAGGGGCTTCCCTGGTGGCGCAGTGGTTGAGAGTCCGCCTGCCAATGCAGGGGACACGGGTTCGTGCCCCGGTCCAGGAAGATCCCACATGCCGTGGAGCGGCTGCTCCCGTGAGGCATGGCCACTAAGCCTGCGCATTCGGTGCCTGTGCTCCACAATGGGAGAGGTCACAACAGTGAGAGGCCCACATACTGCAAAAAAAAAAAAAAAAAAATTACTCTAGAATGGATCAACAGCAGAATAACTGAGGCAGAAGAATGGATAAGTGACCTGGAAGATAAAGTAGTGGAAATAACTAATACAGAGCAGAATAAAGAAAAAACAATAAAAATAACTTAGGACAGTCTCAGAGACCTCTGGGACAACATTAAATTCACTAACATTCGAATTATAGGGGTTCCAGAAGAAGAAGAGAAATAGAAAGGGACTGAGAAAGTATTTGAAGAGATTATAGTTGAAAACTTCCCTAATATGGGAAAGGAAATAATTAATCAACTCCAGGAAGCCAGAGAGTCACATACAGGATAAATCCAAGGAGAAATATGCCAAGACACGTATTAATCAAACTGCCAAAATTTAAATATAAAGAAAAATTATTGAAATCAGCAAGGGAAAAGCAAAAAATAACATACAAAGGAATCCCAATAAGGTTAACAGCTGATCTTTCAGCAGAAACTTTGCAAGCCAGAAGGGACTGGCAGGACATATTTAAAGTGATGAAGGAGAAGAACCTGCAACCAAGATTACTCTACCCTGCAAGGATCTCATTCAGGTTTGATGGAGAAATGAAAACATTTACAGACAAGCAAAAGCTGAGAGAGTTTAGCACTACCAAACCAGCTTTACAGCAAATGCTAAAGGAACTTCTCTAGGCAAGAAACACAAGAGAAGGAAAACACCTATAATACCCAACGCAAAACAATTAAGTAAATGGGAATAGGAACATACATATCGATAAGTATCTTAAATGTAAATGGATTAAATCCTCCAACCAAAAGACACAGACTGGATGAATGGATACAAAAATAAGACCCATATATATGCTGTCTACAAGAGACCCGCTTCAGACCTAGAGACACACACAGACTGAAAGTGAACGGATGAAAAAAGATATTCCATGCAAATGGAAATCCAAAAAAAGCTGGAGTAGCAATTGTCATATCAGACAAAATAGACTTTAAAATAAAGATTATTAGAAGAGACAAAGAAGGACACTACATAATGATCAAGGGATCGATCCAAGAAGAAGATACAACAATTCTAAATATATTTATGCACCCAACATAGGAGCACCTCAATACATAAGGCAAATACTAACAGCCATAAAAGGGGAAATCGACAGTAACACATTCAGAGTAGGGGACTTTAACACCCCACTTTCACCAATGGACAGATCATCCAAAATGAAAATAAATAAGGAAACACAAGCTTTAAATGATACATTAAACAAGATGGACTTAATTGATATTTATAGGACATTCCATCCAAAAACAACAGAATACACATTTTTCTCAAGTGCTCATGGAACATTCTCCAGGATAGATCATATCTTGGGTCACAAATCAAGCCTAGGTAAATAAGGAAATCGGGGCTTCCCTGGTGGCGCAGTGGTTGAGAGTCCACCTGCCGATGCAGGGGACGCAGGTTCGTGCCCCGGTCTGGGAAGATCCCACATGCCACGGAGCAGCTAGGCCCGTGAGCCATGGCCGCTGAGCCTGCGCGTCCGGAGCCTGTGCTCCGCAACGGGAGAGGCCACAACAGTGAGAGGCCCACGTACCGCAAAAAAAAAAAAAAAAAAAAAAAAAATTTAAGGAAATTGAAATTGTATCAAGTATCATTTCTGACCACAACGCTATGAGAATAGATATCAATTACAGGAAAAGATCTGTAAAAAATACAAGCACGTGGAGGCTAAACAATACACTACTTAATAACAAAGTGATCACTGAAGAAATCAAAGAGGAAATCAAAAAATACCAGAAACAAATGACAATGGAGACACTGTGATATAAACCCTATGGGATGCAGCAAAAGCACTTCTAAGAGGGAAGTTTATAGCAATACAATCCTACCTTAAGAAACAGGAAACATCTCGAATAAACAACCTAACCTTGAACCTAATGCAATTAGAGAAAGAAGGACAAAAAATACCCCAAAGTTAGCAGAAGGACAGAAATCATAAAGATCAGATCAGAAATAAATGATAAAGAAATGAAGGAAATGATAGCAAAGATCAATAAAACTAAAAGCTGGTCCCTTGAGACGATAAACAAAATTGATAAACCATTAGCCAGACTCATCAAGAAAAAAAGGGAGAAGACTCAAATCAATAGAATTAGAAATGAAAAAGGAGAAGTAACAACTGACACTGCAGCAATACAAAAGATCATGAGAGATTACTACAAGCAACTCTATGCCAATAAAATGGACAACTTGGAAGGCATGGACAAATTCTTAGAAATGCACAACCTGCCAAGACTGAATCAGGAAGAAATAGAAAATATAAACAGACCAATCACAAGCCCTGAAATTGAAACTGTGATTAACAATCTTCCAACAAACCAAAGCCCAGGACCAGATGGCTTCACAGGCAAATTCTATCAAACATTTAGAGAAGAGCTAACACCTATCCTTCTCAAACTCTTCCAAAATATAGCAGAGGGAGGAACACTCCCAAATTCATTCTACGAGGTCACCATCACCTTGATTCCAATACCAGACAAGGATGTCACAAAGAAAGAAAACTACAGGCCAATATCACTGATGATCATAGATGCAAAAATCCTCAACAAAATACTAGCAAACACAATCCGACAGCACATTCAAAGGATCATACACCATGATCAAGTGGGGTTTATTCCACGAATGCAAGTATTCTTCAATATACATAAATCTATCAATGTGATAAACCATAATAACAAATTGAAGGAGAAAAACCATATGATCATTTCAATACATGCAGAGAAAGCTTTTGACAAAATTCAACACCCATTTATGATAAAAACCCTGCAGAAAGTAGGCATAGAGGGAACTTTCCTCAACATAATAAAGGCCATATATGACAAACCCACAGCCAACATCATCCTCAATGGTGAAAAACTGAAACCATTTCCACTAAGATCAGAAACAAGACAAGGTTGCGCACTGTCACCACTCTTATCCAATATAGTTTTGGAAGTTTTAGCCACAGCAATCAGAGAAGAAAAGGAAATAAAAGGAATCCAAATCGGAAAAGAAGAAATAAAGCTGTCACTGTTTGCAGATGACATGATACTATACATAGAGAATCCTAAAGATGCTACCAGAAAACTACTAGAACTAATCAATGAATTTGGTAAAGTTGCAGGATACAAAATTAATGCACAGAAATCTCTGGCATTCCTATACACTAATGATGAAACATCTGAAAGTGAAATCAAGAAAACACTCCCATTGACCATTGCAACAAAAAGAATAAAATATCTAGGAATAATCCTACCTAAGGAGACAAAAGACCTGTATGGAGAAAATTATAAGACACTGATGAAAGAAATTAAAGATGATACAAATAGATGGAGAGATATACCATGTTCTTGGATTGGAAGAATCAACATTGTGAAAATGACTCTACTACCCAAAGCAATCTACAGATTCAATGCAATCCCTATCAAACTACCACTGGCATTTTTCACAGAACTAGAACCAAAAATTTCACAATTTGTATGGAAACACAAAAGACCCCGAATACCCAAAGCAATCTTGAGAATGAAAAACGAAGCTAGAGGAATCAGGTTCCCTGACTTCAGACTATACTACAAAGCTACAGTAATCAAGACAGTATAGTGCTGGCACAAAAACAGAAAGAGAGATCAATGGAACAGGATAGAAAGCCCAGAGATAAACCCACGCACATATGGTCACCTTATCTTTGATAAAGGAGGCAGGAATGTACAGTGGAGAAAGGACAGCCTCTTCAATAAATTGTGCTGCGAAAACTGGACAGGTACATGTCAAAGTATGAGATTAGATCACTCCCTAACAGCATACACAAAAATATGCTCAAAATGGATTAAAGATGTAAATGTAAGGCCAGAAACTATCAAACTCTTAGAGGAAAACATAGGCAGAACACTCTATGACATAAATCACAGCAAGATCCTTTCTGACCCACCTCCTAGAGAAATGGAAATAAAAACAAAAATAAACAAACGGGACCTAATGAAACTTCACAGCTTTGGCACAGCAAAGAAAACCATAAACAAGACCAAAAGACAACCGTCAGAATGGGAGAAAATATTTACAAATGAAGCAAATGACAAAGGATTAATCTCCAAAATTTACAAGCAGCTCATGCAGCTCAATAACAAAAAAAAAAACAACCCAATCCAAAAATGGGCAGAAGACCTAAATAGACATTTCTCCAAAGCAGATATACAGACTGCCAACAAACACATGAAAGAATGCTCAACGTCATTAATCATTAGAGAAATCCAGATCGAAACTACAATGAGATATCATCTCACACCAGTCAGAATGGCCATCAGCAAAAATTCTAGAAACAATAAATGTTGGAGAAGGTGTGGAGAAAAGGGAACACTCTTTCACTGCCGGTGGGAATGTGAATTGGTACAGCCACTGTGGAGAACAGTATGGAGGTTCCTTAAAAAACTACAAATAGAACTACCATATGACCCAGCAATCCCACTACTGGGCATATACCCTGAGAAAACCATAATTCAAAAAGAGTCATGTACCAAAATGTTCATTGCAGCTCTATATACAATAGCCTGGAGATGGAAACAACCTAAGTGTCCATCATCAGATGAATGGATAAAGAAGATGTGGCATATATATACAATGGAATGTTACTCAGCCATAAAGGGAAACGAAATTGAGCTATTTGTAATGAGGTGGATAGACCTAGATTTTGTCATACAGAGTGAAGTAAGTCAGAAAGAGAAAGACAAATACCGTATGCTAACACACACACACACACACACACACATATGTATATATGTATACATATATATATATGTATATATATGGAATTTAAGGGAAAAAATGTCATGAAGAACCTAGGGGTTAGACAGGAATAAAGACACAGACCTACTAGAGAATGGACTTGAGGATATGGGGATCGGGAAGGGTAGGCTGTGACAAAGAGAGAGAGAGGCATGGACATATATGCACTACCAAATGTAAAGTAGATAGCTAGTGGCAAGCAGCCGCATAGCACAGGGAGATCAGCTAGGTGCTTTGTTACCACCTGGAGGGGTGGGATAGGGAGGGTGGGAGGGAAGGAGACGCAAGAGGGAAGAGATATGGGAACATATGTATATGTATAACTGATTCACTTTGTTATAAAGCAGAAACTAACACAGCATTGTAAAACAATTATACTCTAATAAAGATGTAAAAAAAAAAAAAAAGAAAAGAAATTCTGTGGAGAACGAAGAATGAAGCCGACCACGGCTGTCCCGTTCCTTCCCCAGAATCTCATAGAGCCTGGCTGTACAACCTAACCCCAGGTTCCATGCAATATCCCTCCACGCTCTCAATACATTTCCTTTTCATCAGCAATAGCGATTAAGACTGTGGTTTAAATTGGTTTCCTACCCACCCCTTTCTCACAGGCTGGCTTCCGCCCTACTAAAGCACCCTCACCAGCCCCCCAGTAGATGTATCCCTATCTCACCCGAGGTCCTGGCTGTTTTCTCGGTCTGCTATTCTTCATGCTCCACAAGTACGAATAGAATCTGACCGCCAAGTCTTCTTCACACTCTGTCCTCTGTTGGTTTCCATGACATTGTGCTTCCTAATTTCAGCCTCTTCCCACGTCTTCTCCCAGCCCCTTCTCTCTCCTCGGTGTCCAGTCCTTGATTGATCTTTGGCTCAGTCCACGGGCTTCTACTCTTCTTTGTATATAGTCTTTCTAGTAATTCTTTCTCTTAGTGGCCTTACCCAATACCAGGCCTATAGTTTCTAACTGTACTGTTTAGCTCTTACTTGTCCATGAGCTCGCTCAAATTCAACACGTACAAAGCAAAACTATCTCTGCATCCAAATTTTCCTCAGTTACCTGCCCTTTTTTTTTCTTCAATTTTCTATACACAAGAGACATCAGAACTTATTTCTGACTCTACTCTATCCCTTAAGTGGAATCTGTACTATAACCTTGCAGGTTTTCTCTTCCAGATAGCTCTCAGATTTGTTCTATCCTCCCCGTCCCCAATGCCATTACCTTTGCCCTAGCACATATTACTTCAACAGACTCTTAACTGGTCTCTTGTTTTCCACATTCTCTTAATCATGTCCATTCTGTACATCACTGCAAAATCTCTCCCGCCTCCCTTGCATTGGGCATGTGATTCCCCTATTCAGAACCAACAGTGGATTCCTCATCACTAGTATCCACAAATATTTACTGAATTCTTACTATGGGTGCTTGCGTGTACAGATGCAAAACATCTTCTAGGAGCCTATGATACAATTATGGAAATTACAGAGGACGTAAGTTTTAAAAGATGTAAAACCACGGTAATATAATGTATCAAATTAATGGTGCAAATAACAGTGCCAAATAACCTCCATTCTATGGAGGATGTAATCACAAGGTTGGGGAAGTTAGAAGAACGGGAGACATGACAGAGAGGCAGTAAGAAAAACATTCTATAGAGAAACTAGCATCAGCAAAGATCAGAAACTCTCAGTGCATTTTCAGGAAACAGGAGGAGGAAGCCAGGCTGGTGAAGATAGAGGGGAGGATATACCATGTAGAAAAATTAGAATAGTCAACGAGGCAGGAAGTTAGCTAATTGGTTGGAGAAGAGTGACCAATAGCCCCATTAGTCAAGAACGTGGGGCTAAGACATTTTGTCTAGTGCAAAGACGTTCTGTAGTGTGAAGAGTGCCAGACGATAGCATTGGAAATTTTGATGGAGAATCCAGAGTTCACTGGGAGCCACTGAAGGCTTTAAAACAACCAAAGAAGGCCATCAAAGAGGTGTTTCAGGGCCCCGAGGACAAGGACCAGATCCAGCCTGCTAACATAGTGCTGAGCACGTCAGAGGTACTTAATATTCAGTGGTGCCTGTCAACGAGAAATGTGATCCTTAGGGGTAGGGGGAGAGCTAACTTGGGGGTAAGGAGGGTCATGATAGAAACAGAAGACTAAATAGGAAATGCCACTGGCAAAATAAAAAAAAGAGCTGTGTGGGACCACATTGCTTATTTATACTAATCACCATTCTTCAAGCAGGGTAACAATGAGAGCACAAGCTTGTGGGCAGGAATAAGCATAGTTACCAGCATCATGTTCATCATTTTAAAATAACAACAGGAACCATAACTTACATGTACTGAATGCTTACTGTATGCCAGACACTGTGCTACGTGCTTTTCTCCAGGCTGAAATGCTAGCTATTACAATACTGAAATGTTGTCACATGCATTACCAAGCAGCTATTACGCTGAGCATCCTTAGGGAGCCCCCACTGCCCTGATCATCTGAGCTCTCCCCACTACTAGAACCTCGTGTGTCCCCTCCCTCCAGGAACTAAAAACATAAAAGGAGGCTGCTAGGACCCCTCTTCAGCGTTGTGACCTGTGCCTCTTCTGATTGGTCAATGCCCCCATTGAATATTTTGAAAATCAGTGCTGTATTCCACTCATTAGCCAACTTTATTCTTACACTAGTCTTATATTCTGCAAGAGCAGACTAAGGCTCAAAGAGGTCGGAGACTCGAAAGGTCATAGCTCATTAGGGACTGAGCACAGATTCTATCTGACCCCAGTTTGCACTCTTGGTCCCCCTCGTAGGGCAGGTTTTATGCTGGAGGTTGTAAGACCTCAGGCTGAAAAGACCGGCCACACTAAGTACAACAACAGAGGAAATATGATTTCCAGAAACATCCTGTTCTAACAGGTCATAGAAATCCCCAAATTCTGTTAAGAACATCAGGCTCCTTAGTCCACAATCCATACTGAATATTGTTAAGCCTGCTGGGTGAGCCCGCACTGCTACGTTTATGCAGAGGGTAACATTGCCTTCGGTGGTGACATTTAGAGCGGACTGTTTCATCTTCATCTTGCAGAAAAACCCAAATTCCTTTCTTCCATTCTTAAATTTAACTGATCTCATCCCAGATGCTATGGTTATTTGCCTCTAGCTTCCAAAACACAAGTAAATGGCAATACCATCTGTTAACAGCCAGCTATGTGAAAAGGTCACCAGCCTCTCCCATTGTCTCTTTACTCCAAGTTAAGAGTTATCAAAACAGAGAGATGTTTATTTAGTATGAACTCTTGAGTTTCTTCTGGTGGTAAAAGGAGGGTCAGAAAACAGGACTCAACTTAGGTTGCCATAATATATGACTATGAAGTCAGAAAAAGGACAGCAAAAGCCTAAGGAAAACAAGAAATACTTACAATAGGAAAAAAGCAGAAATTAAGGAATTCGAAAACCAGACTAAGTAAGTCTTTCTGTAAGAAGTCCATCAGCTTCTATAGGAAAAAATATACAGATCAATAAATATGTAGACAAATACTGTTTTTCATTGTTTCAATAGGTCAATATAGAAAATGCTCAATAGGCTGTATGAGCATTTCAAAGGGCTCCAAAAGGCACTTGAGGAAATGCAACATTCATTCTTGAATTTTTTTAGACGGGTAATAATATATATGCATAGCAAAATACCCAGAAGGGTATACAGAAAGATAGTCATCAAAATGTTAAGAGCATTTCTCTCTGGGTGACAGAATTTGGGGCCATTTTTCTGTCTTCTTTACACTTCTCCATACTTCTTGAATTGTTTACAATGAGCATTTATCATTTTTATAGTCAGAATAAAACTTCTAAAGCCATGTTCATTTTTCTAACTGTCCCAAACATGATTCAGTGTGAAACAAAATACACACAAAAAACTACATCAAATGCAAAACCAATCATAGTCGTATTTGCTTTGTGACAAAGTAAGAATCACACATTTTGTATCACAATGGAGAATGAAAAGAGAGATCTCATGAAATTACCTACTACTCTCCTGTCAGATTACTCCCCAACACGGGGAGGGCAGTGGGATCCCAATGAGTGAGTGAGCCCAGTGGCCTGAGAAAGCCAACCAGAGGCTGACCTTACCTCAGAGACTGGGCTGATAGAGCTCACAGGGAGCGTCACCTAAATGTCACTGTGCTAGCACCTAAAACAAGACCTAATGACCACAATTAATTTTGTATAAACAAGTCCAATAGAACTGAAGACTAGTGGATGAAGTTAAGTTAGTCTAAACTACCCTTAAATTAATAAGCAGACTTGGGAAAAACACTCCCTCTCAAATTTTTAAAGGCCTCTTTCTAGTCATTAATGGAAAGTGCATGAGGGCGACATCTATACATTTGTAGGCATAAACCCCTTCTTTATGTGGGGTCACAGGGATGGGCATGCAACCCAGACCTGGCAAGTTGGCTCACCCAGTACAGGGATTGGTCCAAGAGATGGGCACATAACCAACAGGACCAGTCAGTATCCCACCATTAAACCAGAGACTGGGAGACTCTGGGACCATGTAAGCCAGCAGCCAGTGGGGCTCATCTTACCACCACTTGGAGATGTACCTGAGAATGAATCCAAGGGAAAGCAAGCAGTCTAGAAACACAGAGAGAAAATGCTGAGGAGTTCTTACAACATGCCAAGCACTATTCCAATCACTTTATGTGCATTAACTCATGAAAAATTTTAACAATCCTATCCCCATATTACCTATGGAAAAGGAGGCACAGAGGGCTTCCCTTGTGGTGCAGTGGTTGATAATCTGCCTGCCAATGCAGGGGACACGGGTTCGACCCCTGGTCTGGGAAGATCCCACATGCCGCAGAGCAACTGGGCCCGTGAGCCACAACAACTGAGTCTGCGCATCTGGAGCTTGTGTTCCTCAACGAGAGGCCGCGATAGTGAGAGGCCCGTGCACCGCGATGAAGTGTGGCCCCCGCTCGCCGCAACTAGAGAAAGCCCTCACACAGAAACGAAGACCCAACACAGCCAAAAATAAATTAATTAATTAATTTTTTAAAAAACTGAGACATAATTGGCTATAGCATTATTAAAAAAAAAAAAAAGGAGGCACAGAGAATTGAGTAATTTGCCTGAGGTCACTCAGCTAGTAAATAGCCCAGCCGGGATTTAGACGCAGGTGCTAGCCACAATGCTGCAGTTGCCTCTCCAGCCCAGGCTTACACTCAGCCAAATCCATCCTCATATTTCCTACTTGTCAGTTTTATGGTATGTGACCCCTGGTCTGCAGAGTGGTGCCGCTGGGTTATTGATCTGAGAAGGGCCTGTTTGTCCTCTGCCAGGTTTTAAGCAGCCTTTTACAGGGGCACGTAAGAGGTGCTCCCAGGGTGAGGCAGAACCCAGAGTATCCACGGCTGACAATTGCAGCTGTGGAGACAGAGTCACCACTATCCTTGCACATCTGACCTCACAGTTACAACACAGTCACCAGCCTACCTGACGCTCAAACACAGTAAGCCTCACACAGACAACAAACGAAAAAATAAACTGGAATTCGTCAAAATTAGAAACTCTTGTACATCAAAAGACACTATGAAGAGGGGAAAAAAACCCCACAGAATGAGAGAAAATATTTGCAAATAATTACATCTGATAAGGTATTACTATCAAGAATGCCTATGGGCTTCCCTGGTGGCACAGTGGTTGAGAGTCCGCCTGCTGATGCAGGGGACACGGGTTCGTGCCCCAGTCTGGGAAGAACCCACATGCCGCAGAGCTGCTGGGTCCGTGAGCCATGGCCGCTGAACCTGCGTGTCCGGAGCCTGTGCTCCACAACGGGAGAGGCCACAACAGTGAGAGGCCCGTGTACCACACACACACAAAAAAAGAATGCCTAAAAAACCCCTATAACTCAACAACAAAAATATAAGTAACCTGATCCAAAACAATGGGCAAAGGATTAGAGTGGACATTCCTCCAAATAAGACATGAAATGGCCAAACACATGAAAAGATGCTCAAAATCACTAAGCTTAGGGAAATGACAATTAAAACCACAATGAGATACCACTCCGTGCCCATTAGGATGGTTATTACCAATAAAATGGAAAATGAAAAGTATAGGTGAGGATGTGGAGAAGTTGGAACCCCTGTATATTGCTGTTGGGAATGTAAAATGGTGCAGTAGTGGAAAACAGCCTGGCAATTCCTCACAAGGTTAAGATAGCATTATCGTAGGATCCAGCAATTTCACTTCTAGGTATATACACAAAAGAATCAAAAGCTGGGACACAAAGACACTTGTAGTCAATGTTCCTAGCAGGTGGAAATAAGGCAAATGTCCATCAACAAATGAATGGATAAACAAAATGTGGTGGGTATACACACACACACACATACACACACACACAACTGAATACTAATCAACCTTAGAAAAAGAATAAAATTCTGAAACAGGCTACAACATGCATGCACCTTAAAAACGTGCTAAACAGAAACAGAATCACAGACATAGAAAACAAACTTACGGTTACCAGAGGGGAAATGCGGGCAGGGGGGAGGGATAAAGTAGAAGCATGGGATTAACAGATACAAACTACTACATATAAAATAGGCAAACAACAAGGATTCACTGTATAGCACAGGGAACTAAATTGGATATTTTGTAATAACCTATAATGGAAAAGAATCTGAAGCTGTTCATCTGAAACTAACACAATATTGTAAATCAACAATAAATAAAAATAAACAAATACTAATTAATAAATACCTTGTGCTAAGTGAAATAAGCCAGCCACAAAAGGACAAATATTGTATGACTCCACCGAGATGAGGTACCTAGACTAGTCAAATTCACAAAGACAGAAAGCAGAATAGAGGTTACCAAGGACTGAGGGGAGGGGAGAATGGGAAATTGTTATTTAATGGGTTTCTGTTTGGAATGATAAAAAAGTTCTGAAAAGGATTAGTGGTTATGGCTACACAACACTGTACAAATTGTGAGTTACTTAATGCCACTGAATCGTACACTTAGAAATGATTTAAATGGCAAATTTTATGTTGTCTGTATTTTACCACAATTAAAAGAAGCATTAAGCTATACAGAAAATCTCTGCCCATTCAAAATCAAATAGCAAAATCTGAAAAGGGTCAGGCGACTAGATAGAAGAGAATCTATTCATTTAGCCAGAAGGATAGAAGAAAAAAAAATATTTAGGCAACAAACGGTCAGCAAAAATTGGTAAATCTTCAGGACACACGAACAAAGCTTTAAAACGAAAAAAAGCAAAGAGCCTAGAAAAGAAACTTTCAGAAAGAATTAAATACAATAATGTTTACCTATTAGATATATGCTCACAAAGACATGTGCCAGGATAATAAAATAAATGTTCAAAATTTCAGCGACCAAAGCAGTGGAGAAATGAAGTTAAAATGCCCTGGTTTCACATGGATCTGAATGCAGAATAGAGCCTGAACATTTTAATTACAGCCAAAGTCTATCCAGGGAAACTGCAATGTCCTTGGGAGCTTTCAATCCTTTCCAAAGGGCTAACACAAAAATTTTTAAATATAAGTCTGCCATAAAACTATCCATTAGAGACCAGCATATTTTAATAAAATGAGCTGCGAACTCCATAAATGCAAAGCAAGGTCATGGGATTGTAAATTACTCTGCAATCCTCTGTCTTCGACTGGAGCATTTTGGATTCTCCCAAACCTTTAACTTGGCCCACATTGAGTAAATGGGGGCTGGGGAGTCATAACACTACAGGAATATTGGTTTATTTAAGAGGAGACTAGATTCAACCCCAGGATGTGCCATTAAGTTACTGGGTGACATTGGGCAAGTCACTCAATGTCCCTAAGCACCAATTTCATTTGTGTGAAATAAAGAGACTGGACAAAATAACCTCTGAATTCTCTTTAACACGCTATGAGTCACATTTTTTAGGATAATTTTTTATTCAATTTATTTAAACTAAAAAAAGAAAGGACAAAAAACAATATGAGTCATCTTCTGTTCCATCTTTTCTCTTGGTGACATCTTTTTGCTTCTCTTTTCTAAATACGTCAGTATCCAAATTGAAAGCTGCAGTGTTTCATAAACTTCTCATAAAAATGTTATTCATTCAATCCCTCTAAACTTACTCTCCTTATCTCCCAGTTGTCTGCACCCAAAGATGATTAGAGAAACCTCTCTTCATTGTATTTATTTGTACACATCACTTCAATCTGCAAGAATTTGCACCTAATTTCATTTGCTTCTAAAAATTTCAAAATTCTCTTGTACGAATACTGTGCATAATCTTATTTTAAGACTAAATCCTTTTCGCCAAAAAAATGCACGCTTTAAAGTGTTTATTAGTTTTATTTTTTCCATTAAAACAGGAAAGTGACATATGGATAAAGAAGGATGCTAAATGAATGCAGATTTGATACGGATGATTTCCAGCCAACTGCTGCCCTTTCTCTCCTGGCTTGATGGCTAAACACCAAAATACATTTCAGAGCTGTTCTCTTTCCTCATATATTTCATTTGAGAATGAATTCATTTCTGTTTCAAATGGTCCCATTTGGGAAAACCTAGATCCCATCAACAACAGCTTGAGAACAGAATCAAGGAGTAGAAAGGCAAGAAACAAGAGAGGCATGGACATATATACAGTAACAAACGTAAGGTAGATAGCTAGTGGGAAGCAGCCTCATGGCACAGGGATATTGGCTCGGTGCTTTGTGACCGCCTGGAGGGGTGGGATAGGGAGGGTGGGAAGGAGGGAGACGCAAGAGGGAAGAGATATGG
Organism: Lagenorhynchus albirostris; assembly: GCF_949774975.1. Taxonomy (NCBI): domain Eukaryota; kingdom Metazoa; phylum Chordata; class Mammalia; order Artiodactyla; family Delphinidae; genus Lagenorhynchus; species Lagenorhynchus albirostris. The sequence continues at coordinate 32,560,801 of NC_083111.1, forward strand.
GAACATATGTATATGTATAACTGATTCACTTTGTTATAAAGCAGAAACTAACACACCATTGTAAAGCAATTATACCCCAATAAAGATGTTAAAAGAAAAAAGAAGTTTTAAAAATTAAAATAATCTTTCTTCAGTCTGTGTAGAGAAAGGAAACTCTGGCTCTCAGTGTGCAGTCAGTCTATACAGGGAAGATTCTATTCTTCTTTTGTATTAAGTAATCAAACAGTTTAATAACATTTATTAGTCTTTAGTCAGGACTAAACTCCACAACTGACCTCCTTACCCTGGTGCAACCACAAGCGGTGGCTGAGTTGTTAATACAGTCCTGCTCTGACATGCACATAATAGACCTGCCATGCCTGGAATTTTCTCAATATAGCTAGAAATTGTGTTTAGCAGAATTTTAAAAACAGAAAGACCCCAGCTTTTAATTATATAGGCAACTATATTTATACCAGCATCTGTATTTTGTATGAAATTTCTTAAATTATTATTACAATAACATTTTAAATAATGAAGACTATAAAGCTAGATCTATGGAAATACTATATGAACCAATCCAGGCTCGAACCAAAGTGGAACTCAAGTGTCAAAATAAATCCCACTAATTTGATTCATTCATTTATTCATCAAACACAGATTGAGCAACATCTTTTTGCAACTATTCTAGGCATTGTGGGGGACCTATAAAGCTTACATCATCACATCCCATGGCAAAATGTAAAAAGTGCTTCTGGGAGGCATAAAGACAGTTCCTTCCCTGCTGCCCCTGAGAAGCCCCTTACAAAGATTCTGATGACCTGGGAAACAGAGGTGAGGTCGTAGCTTCCTCCAGACTCTAACAAGCCTGTGCCAAGAAGGCATTATGACACCTCTGACCCAAAGATGGACGTCAACATGGATATACGGCTGGAGAGGAAAGCTGAGCTCACCTCAGGACAGACAGGACCTCTGCATGTAGAGCCAGTCCCTCAGCTGTTCGGCCCTGACCTCCCCTGGAATCCCAGAAGTTGAGAGAAATGAGACACCTCTGAGAAGCCATTACGAGAATAGAGAAGAATAGAAAGGCAAGAAAGAAGCCCTACCAATAAAATTAATCTTTCCTCAGCCTAAATCAAGACAGGATGATCTGCCTCTCAAGAGCTCATTCCATCCAAGAAGCAGAGAGAAGATGAAACACAAACTAACTCTGAGCTAAAAGAAAGAGGAGTAATGCTCTCTGAGGGTTGGCAGAAGAGGAAGGAGTAACAAAACGAGCCCACATTCCAGAAAATCCTGGTTTGAACTGTGGGAAGAAATAACACATCGGAGGGAAAAGCAGAACAGCCCAAGCTGCCAATGAGTGACCAAGAGATTAAACAGCCTGAGGAACTGATGACAAGTAGATTTCCAATTACAGCAGTGATATAATTGAGCACACAGGATCACTCATCCCCAAAGACTAGAAAAGACTCAACTCAGTCTGAAGGCAAGTTTTTACTTTAGAACTCACAAGTTGCTCTTGCAAAAAATTCTGCCCCACCGTTTCTTCTCCAGCCAGATCAGATATGTGCCCCCCAGACAGCCAGGAGGTGAAACGAGTGTCAGCAAGTACTGATGAGTGGCTTGAAAATCCAGCTTTTAGAACCTCTAAGTACAGAAGTCTCACACTCAAGAGAGGAAGATTAAAAGAAGTTGGGAGTGAAAGGACTCACCAGTTGTCTGTTTGGGCTGGGAATAGAAAGACACTGAAGAGCTGGAAGAGCAGAGAGAAGCCAGGAGTAGAAGTCCCAATGTTGGGCAGAATTATCATTGGCAATGGAAGGCAAGGCTGTGAAACACCGTGAGTCATAGCCTTAAAGTTAGAAGAGCCAAATCCACCCCACACCCCAAAATCTGCATTGCTCAGCTAGACCCAGCAAACAGACCCATGATCATCTTGTCTAGAAAAGCATATGATAGCACTCCCTGTGGGACATAATCCCTTTACTGATACTAGCTTTGACCCAATTCCATCCTCCCTTGGGTTTCCAGTAAAATCTTCTGAAACTGTAATTTTCAAAAAGTGAAAAACATGACTCTCATCCAAATATCAAATGAACATGTGTCAAAGATGTTATCCAACTTGTTAATTAATGAGGGAAACATTAAGATGGTAAAGCTCCTTCAAAGAGCATTTTCAGGATCTAGATTTTCATAAGCATGTGGAACAACATTTGAACAAGATCACGATGTTAAATACAAAACTGGCTAATGACCTAGAGAGCAATAAGCCATAACCTTTGGGGTTATCTATTATATTGGACAGAAATTATTTGCCAAATCTACATGTTAACATGTGACTTCACTGAGTCTGGAAATTTTAATGAAAAATAATGGTTGGGATGAACAAAGCATATTCTCCTGCCTAAATACCCCTCAGGTGGAGCTGCTAAACTATGTCCCTAGATGATGTTAAAAGGACATATTACCTATCTTTCTGTCTTACTTCCAAGTTTCAAATAAGTTTTCTTAACTCCTTGGTGCTTTACTTTATAATAGAGCGTAGGCAAATCTCATTAACCACAGAAGCTAGAGAACCTCCCCTCCTCAAATTTTTTAAAACTGGACTGTCCATAGAAAATGTTGACCTTGGCCTTGACTGACTGGAAAGAGGAATGGTGTATGAGGAAAGAGAAGAAACTCCTGATTTGAAAGGTCACTCAGATGGCAATGGGAAACAACTAACCCCTGCTAATCTTAGCCATCTGCCGGCCTACCAGACCTTACTGACTATGTCACTCTTAAGTCTGGAATTCAGAAGGGGAAGTTGTTCACCTTCCTCTGTGCTGATCAACCACCTGAGTATAGTTCCCTCAAGATGGAACCACTGCAGTTAGAAATCCAAAGGTATCCTCTGCAGAAGCAGCACTTCTCAGGTGGATGAGGTACAGACTACCCTTTGAGTGTGGTACAAAAAGCAACTCCAAGGATCCCTCAAAGAGATCAAGTGTTTAAATCAGTTGGTGTGGATCTCCAGACGTCTGTCCAAGAAGATGCTCTTGGTGCACCCAACTCCACATAGGACCAGGAGTAATTAACTATCTCACCTAGAACTTATACCAGAGAAAAGAACCCAGTATCTTTCAGTGAATATTGACCAAAACCAAAACACTTCCCTCCTTGACTCTTGGCTTTCATACCCTGTTTTGCATATGATTTTTTTTAAGTATTTTCTGTTAGGACAAACAAAGGGTCAGTAAAAGACATTTCACACAAAGACACAGAGTTGTACCCTAGGAACAAGATTGAGACAGGTGTGAAAGTAAGTGCCAGGTATACAGAAGAGATTGGTGGTTCAAATGAATTTTGCCAAAGGATTTGCCTGGCATCTATTAGTTCTTGTACTGGCTTGAAGTGGTGGTAATATGAAAGGTACCTTGTTACTTCCTAAAAGTAAGACTCAAAACCACAATGAGGGACTTCCCTGGTGGTCCAGTGGTTAAGACTCCACGCGGGTTCAATCCCTTGTCGGAGAACTAAGATCCCGCATGCTGCATGGCAAGGCCAAAAAAAAGAAAAGAAAAGGAACCAAAACCACAATGAGATACCACTTCATATCCACTAGGATGGCTGTAATCAAAAAAACAGAAAGTAACAAGCATGATGAGGATGTGGAGAAAATGGAACCCTCATACATTGCTGGCGGGCATATAAAATGGTGCAGTGGCTGAGAAAAAAAGGCAGTTTCTCAAAAAGTTAAACGTAGAATTACCATAGCAGTTCTACTCCTAGGTATATACCCCAAAAAGTTGAAAACAGGTACTCAAACAAATACTTGTACACATATGTTCACAGCAGCACCATTCACAATAGCTAAACAACAGAAACAAACCAAATATCTATCAACCAATAAATGGATAGACAAATTGTGATATATACATACAACGGAATGCAACGGTATTCAGCCATAACAAGGAATGAAGTATTGAAACATGCTACAATGTTGATGAACTTCAAAAATATTATGCCAAGTGAAAGAAGTCAGTCACAAAAGATCACATGTATGATTCCATTTATATGAAATATCCAGAAAAGGTAAATCCATAGGCAAGGAGAGCAGAACCATAGTTGCCTTAGTAGGGGAGAAAGGAATGGGGAGTAACTACTTCATGGATATGGGATATTTCATTTGGGGGCAAGGAAAATGTTTTGGAACTAGATAAAAGTGTCGTTTGTACAACACTGTGAATGTGCTTAATGACACATAATTGTACACTTGAAAATGATTGATTTTATGTTATTTGAATTTCACCGCAGTTTAAAAAAAGAGAGGAAATATCAACAATTATAAAAATAGTGTAGATTTCGAACAGAAAAGAGCAAGTTTACACAATGGCCTTCAAAACGTAAAAATACCCAGAGTAGGGTTTCCCTGGTGGTGCAGTGGTTAAGAATCTGTCTGCCAATGCAGGGGACACAGGTTTGATCCCCGGTCCGGAAGATCCCACATGCCGCGAAGCAACTAAGCCTGTGCACCACAGCTACTGAGCCTGTGCTCTAGATCCCGCGAGCCACAACTACTGAGCCCACGTGCCACAACTACTGAAGACCGTGTGCCTAGAGCCTGTGCTCCGCAACAAGAGAATCCACCACAATGAGAAGCCTGTGCACAGCAACAAAGACCCAACAAAGCCAAAAATAAATAAATTAAATTTTTTTTAAAAAAGAAAATACCCAGAGTAAACTAGAGTTTGGACAGAAGAGGGAGCAAGAAACACACAGACATACAGAATTTACATGAAAGAAAAGTTCTGAAAATACAATGATTTTTTTTTTTCCCCAGGATCATGTCACTACTCTCCTCCTTGGATGAATTGTTATATCTTCTAAAAATAGAATTTAAAAATAAATAAACTCTTCAATACCGAGAAAGAAATAGTGAACACTCATCGAATTTACAGCTTGAAGGGTTGGCCTGAGAGGTCATTCAGTCCAGCTGTCCTTATTATACAAACGGGAAAGCAAGAGAGACTCAGAGAGACTGCCTAAATGCCTTTCCCAAGGTCGCACAGCAGAGCTGGCGCTAGCAGCAGCCCACGGTTGGTTGGAGACCATGCTTTCCAAGATAGAAGCTCCAATTATGTTCTCTGTGGTTTTATTTTTTTCTCTTGAATCACATATCTAAAATGTTTCCAGGCCTATAGCAAGTCAGTGTCAGCCACTCCCTCCTCAGCTTGCCAGTATTCACATCCAAGGACAATCAGGTTAAATTTAACATCGCTAGAGCAGCCTTACATGGAAAAGGCCCAAACACGCAGCCTAGCGTGTGTAAGAGATGTCAGCAGAGTACGCCAGCGCACTCTGGCCTTATTCCTAGGGAGGGGATGGGGGATTGAGAGACTGTATGTATGTGCAGCCTACCTGTCAACTAGGGTCAACACATCCTTTGAGAGTCAGTCCAAAGGGCTTGACCTCCTCTCTCAGATCCTGTCATCCAGATCATTCCTTCCAGCCCTTGCCTTCTGCACTAGAGGGCTGATGAAGCAATTTTCCCAAACAATGACCATTCTCTCCCAAGCCCAGCTGTCTAAATAACGTTGCTGGGTTTTTTTCTCAACTGCATATATGTCCTGGGACTTCTTTTGAACTTGCTGGTGCATTCCCTTCCTCCCCTCCCTACACCAGTTACCAGAATGGGTCACTTCTTTATGGGGCCTCCACAGAAAGCAGAGTTTGCAGTAAACAGATATTTTGACTCAAGGTTATAATGCAGATAAGGAACGGTCACAGCCAAAGCATAACTTGAAAGTTTCCTACCCCAAGAGGGCTACCACAAACTGGATACCAGCGCCTCAAACACTGCTATTTAACTTTGCTAAAAGGGGCCATTTGTCTTCATTAAATTTTCAAACTTTTAGCTCCTGAAATACAGGTTTCTTATTAAATGTGGATTTATGTCAATGCCACGAGGAGCACCTAATCCAGCATAATGTCGTGCCAGAAAGGCCTCTCTCCCCTAATTATTTAATTTCGAATAAAAGTGGGATTTTATTTTGGGATTAAGAGTGGGCTCTGGAATTAGAATATTCATGTTCAGATTTTGGCATCACTTATATCTATGTGGTCTTAGGCACCATACATAACCTCCTATGACCTCAGTTTGCTCATGTATAAGATGACATAACAATGAGCACCTACCTCTTCAAGCCACTTTGAGAAAATAAAAAGTTTGCAGTACATATATGAGTGCCTGGCACATTCTAAGAGCTCAGTAACTGTTATCTATTGTTATCCTTCCCTAGGCGGGGCATGGTAATTACCCTTCAGTCAGGGAGAAGAACCCGCCCGCAGTCAGGAGTACTCTACTGCTAATATTTTTTGGGCAACTGATCTTCAGGAACAGTTCATACACTAACCTGTCTGTTCTGAATTTCCACAGGCTCCAAAAAGATTCATGAGTTGGAGAGCCAGATCTACAGCCCTATGCAGATCTTATTCCCTTTCTAACATCCCAGAAAACCTCTGCTTGAATATCTCCAGCAAAAGGAAACTGCCCCTTGGCTGTCCATGTGACTTGTGGATGGCCTACTGTTTCTAATTTTGTCCTGTGGGTCCACCCAGCAGAAGGTACTTAGCCCTTCAAACACGTAAATACATTATCAAGTTTCTAGGCTGAATAACCCCATGTTCCTAAAGTGTTATCCCAGGGCCTGATTGATACAGTCCCTTCTACAGGAACTCCTGCTTGTTAATACGCTTCAGAGCCGCCCAATTCCTGGAAGGGAGGCTGCCCAGCTCTAAGGTGAGGTCAGGCTGGGGAGAGGATTGTAAAGAAAGCCAGAGGACCAGATCTTCTTCATCATTCTACCCACTAACGCGCACCCCCATCACTCTACGCTTCTGAGAATCTTCAGAGATATGGCATCAGCTTTTTTCAAACATTTCCTGAGTTGGATGAGATGTCAGTGATCTTGCAGTGGGGTACCCTAACTAAGCAATTTATCCTTTCCGTATAACTTTAGGAAGGGAGGAGAAAGGAAATACAGAGTGTTCAGTGAATATTATGTGTCAAGCTCCATGCTGAATTTTTTAAAATTGTATTTATTTTCACTATTTATTTATTTTTGGCTGCGTTGGATCTTCGTTGCTGCGCATGGACTTTCTCTAGTTGTGGCAAGGAGGAGCTACTCTTTGTTGTGGTGCACAGGCTTCTCATTGTGGTGGCTTCTCTTGTTGCAGAGCACGGGCTCTAGGTGCGTGGGCTTCAGTAGTTGTAGCACGCGGGCTCAGTAGTTGTGGCGCACGGGCTTCACTGCTCCGCGGCATGTGGGATTTTCCCAGACCAGGGCTCGAACCCATGTCCCCTGCATTGGCAGGCGGATTCTTAACCACTGCACCACCAGGGAAGCCCTATGCTGAATATTTTTCATATGTTACTTCATTTAAATAAACAACAAACATAAGGGGCATTCTAATTACATTCCCCATTTTAAAGATGAGGAAACCGAGACTCAGGAAAGTCTAAAGCTTGCCCTCAATCACAGAGTGCTTAAGCAAGGGTATGAACTCAGGCCACCCAATATAAAGTCCCTTATGCTTTCCTCTCTACCAGACCTGTCTTCCAGGGCTCTTCTCAACTTGCTCAAGGACTCAGCTACTACACAAACTACTCACTTACACTGAGCCTGCAATTGCTGGCCTTGACTGGGCTCCACCAAGCTACCATAGTACTGAAGTATCCCTCTAGACCAGGGCTCAGCAAAGCACAGCCTGTGGGCGAAACCTCACCATTGCCTCTTTTTGTAAATAAAGATTTAGTGGAACATAGCCACGCCCATTTATTTTCATACTGTCTATGGCTGTTTTCACACTGCAATGGCAGAGACTGTATGGTCTGCAAAATCTAAAATATTAATGAGGTAGCCCTTTCTTTGCAGACAAAGTTTGTCAACCCTGCCCCAGACCCACATTATATTGACAAATATCTCATTATCCCATGGACAATCGTAAAACCACAAGCAAGAGGAACAATGGAATCATAACCCTTTGTTATTTCTCTCATGGATCTTTCTTACATATATGTCTATAAGCTGGTACTTTTTCCACATTAACCATAATCTACTTTTCTAGGATAGGCTACACCACCTCAGAACTATTGTAACACCTGTTTCAATCTCTATTTTCATGTGGTAATTTCTCATTTGCCATAAGAGGTGGTGTGTGGACAGTGGTTTCTATTTTTCCAGCATCCAGGCAGTTACCTTTCCCACCGTGAGCAGCTTTGGTAGGACTTTCAGTCAAGGTGCCCTGCCCTCCTCTAACCAAAGATAGGCTTGAGACCCAAATGGCCCATTAGGACTCCTTTCCCGCAATTTCACATCTGGAATATCATGACTCATGGACAGAAATTTAGTGAGAGTTGATTTGTACCTGCATCAGTGCCCTTCCAAGACTCTTCATTCCTGCTGCTCTGCAAATTGTCCTTTCCAAGCCTCGTTCTTCAGATGTAAATTCCTTTTTAAATTAAGTTGGCCAGATCAGTGTGTCACTTGTAAGCAGACCCAGCTGATACAATAGGTCCATAAAAACCTGCAGGGTAGGAGAATTTGTCTCTAAGGAATCTGATTCCTTCTGAAGAAAATAGTACTAGGGGAGAAAGGTCTTGATTTGAATGTATAAAACCTTAGAAGAGGGCTTCCCTGGTGGCGCAGTGGTTGAGAGTCCGCCTGCCAATGCAGGGGACATGGGTTTGTGTCCCGGTCCGGGAAGATCCCACATGCCGCAGAGCGGCTGGGCCCGTGAGCCATGGCCGCTGAGCCTGCGCATCCGGAGCCTGTGCTCCGCAACGGGAGAGGCCACAGCAGTGAGAGGCCAGCGTACCGCAAAAAAAAAAGTTATTTTTAATTCAATTATCAAATGCAGAAACATATAAAGGAATATGAACACCATTTCACATATATTAAATTAGTCCCAATAGTTAATGACAGTGATTTCCTATTGTTGACGTAATTTTAATTCTTTAGGACTAGCAGCTGATTTCTTTGTGACAACATAGTACACCATTAGTATTAAGCATCAGAGACTACCTCTCCATGGCTTCCACTTGGGGACATCTGCTCATCTGTGATGGCAAAGGCACAGGTGAGGGTTTTTAATGCCTTTAACATGTAACTGACAAGATAACAAAGCAGAGCCCACTACATCTGATTCTTGACATTCACACCAGAGGGTGTTTGGGGATGCTAGGAAGGTCCCCAAAGGAGAGAAGAAATGAAAATTTCCTCTGCGAAGGCAATTCCTGCATCACTTGAACTGTAGGAAAGAACTCTCCAGATCATTCAGCCCACCGACTATCTGAGGAAGGAATCCCCTTCAGAAAAACCCCTGAAATATCACGTGTCACTAGAGCTGTCCAGGTGAATACCATCAATGATGGTGAGCTCATTACCTTTAAGGCAGCTTGATTGATTTTTAGATAGCACAAATTGTTAGAAACTTCTAACAACTCTGAATTGAATAAAACCACACACACAGAAAACGCTACTCCCTCTTCCTTGTGGCCATCCTTCACACCTACCTTGATCATACTTTTCATAGCCCACTAAATCTTCTCAACTCCTAACCTCACACCACAGAAGCTCCAAATCATTTTTAATGTGGATGCATTGAGTTTTTACTTTCCTACCTGTAGAGGTCAATCAGGTCCTATCAGGAAAGGTATGGCTCACTGAAATTTAGTAACTTGAGGACAGTTTAACAAAGGGACCATTTACAAAAGTGTGAGCACAGGGTAGGGAAACTAAAAGGGATTGTACAATACCCCAGGGTATTACCACTCCAGGCTTGAACGAACAAGGAAAGCAGTTAGCAGAACTGGATACAGGGCCAGCCAAGTAAAGAGGATTGCCTGGCAGGAGCTGTAACCTTCAGCTTCAGAGGGCAGCCTCACAGGGCAGGGCTTGGTGGAATAAATACCCCTCCCTCACTCTTCTCCTTGACTCTAATCTCCTGCCAGAGGTTTTCACTGGCTAAACGTAATTGGAAACTTGAGGGAAAGGGAGCGCATCAAAGCACTTTATACAAGTTAGATTCCTGGGGCACAGAGCAGAGCGGTGAGCAGACCTGAGGGGCAAATGGAAAATATCTAGCACAGAAGACATCTCATGTCTTGTCTGCCCAACATGCATTCACTTTTATTCTGGTAACAATACCTCTATTTTCTTCTAGGGAACCGCTTCCCACCCACTCTCCTGTCACATGATTTAAGCCCAGTTGATCACACCTCGAACAGCAGGAGAGGTCATGTGACTCAGGACTCAGGTCTGTCCAATCAGCATCACAACCCTCTTAATAATAGTGATTGACTCAGAGATAAACATTAACTCAATGAAGGACAATGCAAAGCAAACACTGTTCTTCTGCAGGAGACGAATGTTCTCCTTTCCCCCAGATTGGTGGATATTAGTCTGGAGCTACTGGAAGCCACAGTGCTCCCCAAAAGAAGAGCCTGGATAAAGAGAAAGTTAACTCAGAGGAAGGCAGAGCCAAGAGCAAGACTCAGCCCTGATAACATTGTTTGAGTTCCTGAATCCAATTGTGCCTGAAATCTACCCTGATTATCCCAGCCTGAAATTTAAATGATATTGAAAAGTTCCTATAGTATAAAGACACTGTTGGGACATAAGTTCAAAGTCTGGCTCCATCACCTTCTAGCTAGGCGACATTGGGAAAACACTTCACTTTATGATCTTCAAGTTCCTTGACTTTAAAACAGGAAATTATAACGCCCTGCCACACTCCTAGGCTTATTGTGAGTACTAAACAAGACCACAGATTTAAAGGTCCCTTGTAAACTGCACGGCACTGTACAAATGTCACAGATTCTTCTTCAGGTCACCCCCACCTTCAGATGTGCCACACTCGGGACCTTGGTAATGCGGTGTTCCACAGTCAGGGGCACACAACATTCTAAAATTACTTCCAAGGCTGAGTAATGACATATTGGAAAGCAGCTGTCAAGAGCAGTGGCAATCTCCACATTGCCAAATAGAAAAAAAAAAAAAGAAAGAAAGAAATTAACAGAATCGGCTTTATTTTAAAGAGACAGACTGGAATCAGCAACTAAGAAATAAAATAATGAGAAAAATTCCACCGAATTAAAAACTATGTCTGAAACAATGTCAGGGCAGAGAAGATGAGAAACAGGCAAACTGAAGAAAAGTGGTCCATGCTCTGGGGTGCTGTGATTCAAGCTGCAATAGTCACAGCTGGGTAGCAACAGAGTCAAAATCAAAAACCATGGAACAGACAAGACGGAGTGCTTCCCTGAGGACAGAGAACTGTTGAAAGGAAAAGCCCATATGTTACAACTATAAAATACTGGGAAAGAAATAAAGCCAGAGGCCAGCAAGTGCGGCAGTAAACCCAAGCTCAGAAAAACAGAAAGATATCAAAGGTTTCACTGCTGAAGCCAACCTGATGGTGAGCAGGGAAGCTGAGAGCACTTCACCAAGTGGCTAAACCCCATGTGGAAATTTCAAAACTGAAATGGGAAAAATCCAAAGCACAGCTAGGAAAATGTGTTACCACAGAGGCAAAAGAGAAAAACATATGTGCAAAATGCTTCAATGTGCTTCTCAGTAGCTCACCTCACAAATACAAATACCAGGCTTGGATAAAGCACTTGGCTTTTTGCTGGTCCAGCAACTCGATTCTACTGTAGATTAAAAGCAAAGAGCAGAGGAAAAATTAACTTGAATTTATAATCCATATGCCACGTGCACCATAGTTTACCAATGGACTAGAAACTGAAAGAAGGGTTAAGTCCAAAGGAAAGTGAAATCTTTCTTGTCCAACTGAAGAAACATAAAGTGCTCAAAAGAAATGTATATTTCAAAAATGATTTTCAGCATCTGAGCAAAGGACTGTGCTAAGTGCTACATAGGATGGGAGATGAAAGCAACATAGTCCTTCCCCCTGCCCTGCCTCACCCCCAAACAGCTAGTAATCCAGTTGAGAATGAAAATCCCACTAGACAAGACAGAATGTAGAATGGAACACAGTGAGTAAGACAAACCAGACTTAGGTGGCTATAGAGCAGGTTTCTGCTCAGTGAAAATCATGAAAAAAGAGACTCACATGACAATTTTCTTCCCTTGTTTGAGTGGGCAGAGGAAGTGAATAAATCAGCTTGAAAGCATTGGTTGATACTTTCCTCTGCCTCCCAACTACCCCTCCCCCAAACACAGCATCAAGTCCTGCCCCTTCCACATCCAGACTGTACCTCGAGTCCTTCTTCCCTCAATCCCTGTTGCTCCTACCCTTGTTCAGGCCACTGTACTCTCTTGCCCGGACCACCCAGATTATCAGCTTATTCCCATTCTCTTTCCCTTATTATCAGTCTTCTACCCAGCATCCAGAGTAATGTTTTTAAATGTAAACTAGAGCAAAACCCTTCCATGGCTGCCAAAACTACAATGAAGTATCAACTCCTTCAAGACCCTGTATCTTCCAGCCTCTGACCACTCCTTCAGGTTCATTTCCTCACTCACTCCAGCTTCACTGACTGCTCAGTTCTCTGAATGCCCCACACTCTTTGCCACCAAAATACTTTAGCATATGCTGTTCGCTGTCTGTGATGCTGTTCCCTCCCACTCTTCCCATAAGTCTTATTTGCCTGGAAGTCTCAATTTAAAAGTCACTCCCTCAGACAAGTCTTTCTGAGCCCCCACCATAAACTAGGTCTCAGAGCACCATGTACTTTTCTTTATCATAGTTGGTAATTACGTATTTATTCTGTGTCTGACTCCTCACAATACTAAAAAGCGAGGAAATTTTCTTCTTGCTCCCCACTATACACCCAGGTCCTAGAATAGTTTGTGGCACCCAGCAGGGGATCAGAAAATATTTGCTGAATGAACATACATGCTCAGCACTAACATGGTGTACAAGAGTAGAAATTATGTCCTCTTTATTCAAAGTGATTCCAATCTAATATATGCAAAACAAATGGAAGCAGAAAAAAATAGAAGAAAATCACATGGAGATCAGATTATATGGAAAGTGCCACAGAGGTGCATAGGCAGTCCATGTATCTTTTTTTTTTTTTTTACGGTACGCGGGCCTCTCACTGTTGTGGCCTCTCCCGTTGCGGAGCACAGGCTCTGGACACGCAGGCTCAGCAGCCATGGCTCATGGGCCCAGCCGCTCTGCAGCATGTGGGATCTTCCCGGACCGGGGCACCAACCCGTGTCCCCTGCATCGGCAGGCGGACTCTCAACCACTGCACCACCAGGGAAGCCCCCATGTATCTTAGAAAACAGAAAACACTAAATAAAGAAAAGGTATTCTTTTAGGTCATTTCTATCTTCAGGGAAATCCCCATGGAGTCATTGGTAACCACAATTTTCTACAAAGGTAGAACCAAGAATAAAGAAAAAAAAAAGCAAAATAAAACCCACCTACCTGTCCATAAGCAGAGACCAAAGGATCTCGGCTTACTAACCCAGGATTGCAACACACGGATAGCCAACTGTGCCAGCAGCACTGAAGCTGTGCTGGCCGCCAGTGCAGGTCCCAAATCTGCACCACCTGAGCAGTACAGAAATCAGAAGAAGAAAGTAACGCCAAAATTGGTTCCACTTGGAGACATAGCATTGGAAAGCATCACACCCACACTTACAACAAGGAACAAGCTAGACAAACGGCAAATTAACAATTTTTCATGAACTCATCAGAAAGCGGAGGTCACGGAGCCAATAACCAACCCAGAATCTGAGGAAAAACAGGCATCCACAGGAAGAAACAGGACCCAGGCCTTTGCCTGGCTGGGACAAACACCTCTGGACACCATATAAGCCATTAGGAAGAATTGAGCTAGAAATGTTTAACAAATTGCTGAAGGCCAATCGTAGGCTTGCTAAGGGCTGCAGTAATAGGAAAAGCTGGGTATGTGGGAGCTTCCTGTACTATCTTTGCAACTCTTCTGTTAAGTCTAAAATTATTTAAAACAAAAACTGATGGGGGACTCATGAACACTACTGAGTGTGGACAGAGGCAAACAGAAAAAAACATCTCATGGGAGGTCTCGCATCCCAGGCATGCATGCTACTCTCAAAAGAATATCCATGTAGATGACCTCACTCACCTAAATTATGGAAAAAAAAAACAGGAATTCTAATGACTCAGCCCACAGAACCAACAACTAGAAGTTCTTCACCCCTGAAAAACTACAGATATATTTATTTTGCATTCCTAGAAATTATAATAAAGGTTCACATCACATTAATGGAAATAAATTCAGAAGGGAGGTATGGGATGCATGGAGCAATGGGACGCAAAAAACCAGAACACCCGTTGGTAAATTTAAGTAAGAACTGACTATAAAAATAATGAGGATGGGGGCAAGGGGTATATGAGAACTCTCAATACTTTCCACTCAATTTTGCCATGAACCTAAAACGGCTCTAAAAAATAGTCTACTTTTTAAAAAAATACATAAATGATAACTTTTTTGTACTGAGAAACAAAATGGAATTAAAATACTAGATAAAAATGGCACAGAAGATGGAAAAGCCTCTCACAGCAGACCATGGGAGGAGTATTTAAACGAAGTTAAAGCATTCTAAAAATACTAATCTTGTTCAGGAGGAAGACAGAAATATTGATTTACTATAGACTTTGTTAAAAACTATATGATTAAGTACTTCCGTTTAAAACTCAGGTTCAAGATGGCAACACACACACTGAATCTACAGATACAAATAGAACAACTTCCTCTGAAAAAACCTAAAAACTGAGCAACTTCTATAAATGGGGCCAAGGAGAAGGCCCACAGGCAGCACGTGAGAAGGGCTGGGACTCAGTCTCGGCATAAACGCCACCCCTACTCCTCCCCCACGCCCCCTCCCCGCCCCAGTCAGGAGGGAACTCAACAGCCAGAGTGTCTCCGAGGAGCAAAGGATCTGAACCCCACACCAGGCACCCCAACTTCCAAGACCTGCACCTGAGAGGCGAGCCCCCAAACGTCTAGCTTTGAAAACCAAGGGGCTCTTATGCCCAAGACCCACAAGGCTGTAGCGACGTGAGAAACAGCTTTTCCGGGCCTGGTGCTGGGACTCACCTGCTCCAGGGCCCTGTGTGGAGCAGCCGCTGGGCGCCCAGACTTTGTGGTCGGGAGGCTCGTCTGCTTGTCCTGCAGCTTCGGCCTGAGGTCAGGCCTCTGATTTGACACACATCTGGGGCCTTAAGGGAGTGCTCTCTGCCTGGGAGACTGGCGGGCGCTGTCTCCGGACCCGTCCTCCGCCTAGCCCAGCCGGACACCAGCTTAGCGCCTGAGAACATCCACCGCCTCCCAGAAGGGAGCTCCTACGCGCCTCTGCTGCCCAGGGCGGTCTTTGCAGAGGCGGCCAAAAGATGCCCCGTGATCACCTGGCTCTGGGAGCAATTCCCCATTGGTCAGAAAAGTAGCCAGACCTTAGAAAGGTACTAAGCCTGCCAGGTCTCAGAGTTCGTAATGGTGGACAGTGGTGGAAACTCAGGATGCCAGAGCTCAGGCTTCCCTAGGTAAACACTTGCTTTCTGCATTTGTCAGCTTGAGTGAAAGGCCCTGCATGCTTTTTGCTTTGCAAACTTTCCCTCATCTCTCAAGTTGCACCCCTTCAAGAAGTGTTCCCTGGCCCCTCCGTCTGGGCTTCCACAGGACACAAGGCACACCTGAATCTTAGCCCTTTACCACAGTGGATGTGTTACTTTACCTGATTCCCAATTAGACTGAAAGACCCCTGAGGGTAGAGGCTAATTCTTTTTTTTTCTTTCTGTTTTTAACTTATAGTTGATTTATAAGTTTCAGGTGTACAACATAGTAATTCACAATTTTTAAAGGTTGTAATCCATTTATAGTTACTGCAAAATATTGGCTATATTCCCTGTGCTGTATAATATATTCTGTAGCTTATTTATTTTATAAAGAGTAGTTTGTACCTCTTAATCCTCTACCCTATCTTATGCCTCCCCCCAACCCTCTCCCAACTGGTAACTACTAGTTTGTTCTCTGTAAATCGGTTTTATTTTTTAGACTCCACATATAAGTGATATCATACAGTATTTATCTTTCTCTGTCAAACTTATTCCACTAAGTGAGATACCCTCCAAGTCCATCTATGTTGTTGCAAATGGCAGAATTTCATTCTTTTTTATGGCTGAGTAATATTCCATTGTGTATATCTACCACCTCTTCTTTATCCATTCATCAGTTGATGGACACTTAGGGTGCTACCACCATATCTTGGCTATTGTAAACAATGCCACTATGAATGTTGGGATGCATATATCATTTTGAATTAATGTTTTTGTTTTCTTCAGATATACAACCAGGAGTGGAATTGCTAGGTCATATGGCAGTTCTATTTTTAGATTTTTGAGAAACTGCCATACTGTTTTCCACAGTGGCTGCACCAATTTACATTCCCACCAACAGTGTAGAAGCATTCCCGTTTCTCCACATCCTCACTCGTATTTGTTATTTGTGGTCTTTTTGATGATAGCTATTCTGACAAGTGTGAGGTGATACCTCATTGTGATTTTGATTTGCATTCTCTGATGATTAGTGATTTTGAGCATCTTTTCATGTGCCTGTTAGCCATCTGTATGTCTTCTTTAGAAAAATGTCTGTTCAGTTCTTCTGCCCATTTTTTAATCAGGTTTTTTTTTTTTTTTTGATGTTGAGTTGTATGAACTGTTAGTATATTTTGGATATTAACCCCTTAAGGGTCATATCATTTGCAAATATTTACCTCCATGCAGTAGGTCATCTTTTTGTTATGTTGATGGTTTCCTTTGCTGTGCAAAAGCTTTTAAGTTTAAGTAGGCCCCATTTGTTTATTTTTGCTTTTGTTTCCTTTGCCTTAGTCAACAGATCCAAAAAAATATTGCTACAATTTATGCAGAGGCTAATTCTTAATAGACTTTTTATTCCCAGGTCCTGGCACAGCTTGTTTGTGAATGAAAAAGAATTAGACACTCCTTATGAATCAACAGAAGATAACTCTATTTCTTAATAAGGCTCCGCACCCAATTTGTGTGGGTTTTTTCCCCACACCAAGCAGTCTTCCAACAGCAGCTGGGTGTCCTACAATTTAACTCAGTCCTAACACTATCTACCTGGAGATAACATCAGATCCCACAAGTTAAGTGCTCAGTCCTACAAGAGTGCTGCCCCCCGCCCCGCACTTCAGATGCAAGTTCAGTTTGTCACTAGTGCTTCCGACAAACCAGCTATAAATTGGATGTTCCAACAAACCCCTCTCTGGGTTCAATTAATTTGCTGGAGCGGCTCACAGAATTCAGAGAAATGTTTTACTTACCAGATTACTGATTTATTATAAAAGGGTGTAACTCGGGAACAGCCAGATGGAAGAGATACATAGATAGGGCAAGGTATACGGAAAGGGCCTGGAGCTTCCATGCTCTCGCCAAGCACATCACTCTCCCCAAGTCTCCCCATGTTCACCAAACCAAAAGCACTCCAAACGTCACTCTTTTGGGTTTTTATGGAGGCTTCATTACATAGGCATGATTGATTAAATTATTGACAACGGATGATTCAACTCAGTCTCCAGACCCTTTCTCCTCTCAGGAGGTTGAGGGGCAGGGCTGAAAGTTTCCACCCTCTGTTCACACAGCTGCCTCCACTGGCAGCCAGCCCCCATCCTTAGGAGCTTTTCAAAAGCAACCTCATTAACATAACAAAAGACACCTTTATTGCTCTCTTCACAGAAAATTCCGAGGATTTTAGGAGCTCTGTGCCAGGAATAGGACAATGACCAAATATATATTTCTTATTATAAAGCACATTATCACACTTAATAATTACCATTACCACAAACAACATAAATTAAATGTTCTTAAGTCTTCATGGTCAAATTTTTAAAGCTGTTCTGAATTGCAGATCATTTGTAAATGAATTTCTTTTAAATTAAGAGGGTATTGACATTTCCTGAAAGGAAATTGACATTTCCTGAGAGGGTATTGACATTTAAATTAAGAGGGTATTGACATTTCCTGAAAAATGTTTTCAAAAATTTATCTGTATGTGTCCTAGTTGCATTCATTGTGCTAACAGAAATACCCTACATTAATTCTGTTTCCAAAGTTAATTTGGCAAACATCTGCTACAAGAAAATGGTCCAGCTGGTTTTTGACATGTAGTGACAATAAATAAGTGGTCCTTTTCACATATTGCATGGTGTTTGCTGCAGTTTTCTATTAAAGGGATGTGGTTTTTAAAAGAGAAAAAAGACCACTTAATTTCATGGCCACCCAAGGCACATGGAAACATATGTGACTCATGTGTCTAAACGCCAGACCACTCTTCATAGATTCAAATGGGGTCACATTGCCAGTAATATCTCATATGTTACTGACCCATGTCTCTTATAATTTAACATCACTTACCACATGCCTTACATGTATTAATCTTTTCAACAACCCTATATAGTAAGTATTATCTCGATTTCCAGAGAAATAGTCCACAATTATTAGTTAAGTGGTAGAGCATCTGACACCAAAGTCCATGTTCCTACTGTCCACACACTCTCCACACCAGTGGTTTCTCCACTACCAGGTTTCATGCCCAGTGGACAAGGCCTTCTCTGTGCAAACTTGCATGAGGGCACCTTGTCATGCCTCTGAAGCCCATTGTCAGTCCCCTCCCATCAGACAGAGTGGCACATTTGTACCCACCCTGCAAGCTCTCAGGCACAGAAGAACCATCCAGAAGTGCAGAGGATGCCTCTCTCACCCAATCCAGTGTCCCTCTTTTATATCCAAACAGCAGTTTACCATAGTATCTCTCAGAGCATCTTCTGAAACACTTTCAACTCTGCCTCAGATCCCTCTCTCCCTATGCCAGACCAGAGGACTAAATCTAAGACAGACACTGCAATTCTCCTTCCCAAGGAGCAAAGGTTTTTATCCAAAACCCAATAGCAACCTGATCAGTGCACACTGAGCTGGGTTAAGAGGCAGGCAAGCGCTGAGTTATCATAGGAAATGTAACCAGACAGAAAACGCTGTATTCATCGAAACTCCTTCCATGAAGAATGTGACATGTGGTTGAGAGGAATAGGTTAAAAAGTCACTTGGAGATGGTAAGATCCCACAAGGGTGTGTAAAGGTGGTAGTTAAATGCCTGGTAAGAAGGGGTGGTGGTGGTGGGGCGTCTGGTTAGCCTCTGAGTTTGACTTGTTGGGGGAGGTGAACAAGCTTGGGGCTAGACGGGAAGTGTTCTTGTCAAGGGCTAAGAGCTGAGGGGGGTGGGTCTGCCTCTCCCACAAGGAGCGCTTAACCTTTCCCCAGCTGAACAGGAATTTGAAGAGGCACCATACTGAGAGCCTGAGAATGCCATACAAGCCTGCCCTATAGTTTCCAGCAGTAGGTGTGGCCTGGGCTGCTGCTATGATTCCTACCTTCCATATAACTATTTCTGGAAATGTTTAGCTTTCTTAAATTTAACTCATTTTGTACTTTCAATATTTATAGCACCTGCTTTAAATAGAGCCCTAGGCTATTGTTGTGAGAACACAAGAAAAACATTAGCATCTGGGAAGCTTCAAATGAAGGAACAAAACTATTACATACCAAACACTTAAACAACATAAATGCTTAACTTAAGTAACATTAAATAACACTAGTGAGCACTTAGTATATCTGACACTGTGCTGAGTGCTTTATATGCACTATCTTATTTAATGTGTGTGTGTGCACGCGCACGCGCGCACACACGCACGCACACACACACAGAATACCTTGAGGTAGGTACTAGTATTATCTCCATCTTACAGGTGAGAAACCTAAGACTAAGAGATATTAAATAATTTGCCCAAGGTCCTCCAGCTAACAAAGAGCAGAGCCACTAGAAGTCAGTATGTGAAGGAGATCCACCAAAAGGTGTGGGCAGAACTCAATGGAAGGGATAAGAATAGAAGAGCTGTTGAAGAGGGTCAGAGTGAAAGAAAGCCAGGAAGACAAGACATGCAGTGGAAACAACTTGAGTAAGAGTGCAGATGTCAGAATAAAACTCCAGAATCCAAACTACGACCTGCAAGACAAATCCAGCCCACCATCTGTTTTTGTGCAGCTTAGTTTTGCAAATTAAGAATGGCTTTTGGCTTTTTAACTGGTGAGAGGAGAGGGAGGATCAAAACAAGAATAATATTTGTGGTGCTTCCCTGGTGGCGCAGTGGTTGAGAGTCTGCCTGCCGATGCGGGGGACACGGGTTGGTGCCCCGGTCCGGGAAGATCCCACATGCGGCGAAGCGGCTGGGCCCGTGAGCCATGGCCGCTGAGCCTGCGCGTCCGGAGCCTGTGCTCCACAATGGGAGAGGCCACAACAGTGAGAGGCCCATGTACGGCAAAAAAAAAAAAAAAAAAAAAAAAAAAAAAAAAAAAAATTATTAGTACTAAAATTAGAAAAAAGGCCATAGTTTATAAAACAACAAAGAGGGAAAAAAGAAAATATTTACAAAACATATATCTATCCATTAAATAACTTTGATTTAAAGTATATAAACATTTCCCACAATAATAAACAAACAACACAATTTTTTAAATGGGTAAAATATTTCAACAGATATTTCACCAAAGAAGAAATGTGAGTGGCAGATAATTGCCTGAAAATATGCTTAAAATAATTTTACTCATTAAGAAAATTTCCATTGAAACCACAATGAGATACCACTACACAGCTTAAAAAGTAGCTTAAAAAAACAAACACACAAAGGAAAAATAAGTGATACAAAGAGTTTACAAGGTGAAGTGCCACTGGAACACATACATTTCTGGTGGAAATGCAAAATGTAACACTTTGGGAAAGAGTTTGGCTGTTTCTTCTAAAGAGAGACATAGGGAATTCCCGGGAGTTCCAGTGGTTAGGACTTTGCGCTTTCACTGCAAAGGGCGTGGGTTCAAACCCTGGTCGGGGAACTAAGACCCCACAAGCCAAGCAGTGCAGCCATAAATAAATAAATAACAAATAAATAAATAAATAAAAGTTAAACATATGATCCAGCAATCCAAGCCCTGGGTATTTAGCAAAGAAAACTGAAAACACACGTCCCCACAAATGTTTAGAGCAGATTTATTCATAGTAGCTAAAACCTAGAATGAAGCCAAACATCCATCAACAGGTAAATATATAGATAAATAACACATGGCACATCCATACGATAAGATTCTCAGCAATGAGACAGAGTTAAACGAGCAATAAATAGAACCAAACTACTGATATATGCAAAAATATGGATCAACCTCAAAAACACTATTGTAGGTGAGAGAAGCCAGATACAAAAATCTAAGCACTATGTGATTCTATTTGTATGACATTTTATAGAAGGCAAACTACGGTATAGGGGTTGAAATCAGATAAGCGGTTTCCAGGATCTGGGGCTGAAGGAGTCAATCAGCGTTGCCTGGTTTTGAACTTTATATGAATGGAATAATATAGTATATCTTTTTTCAGGTCTGGCTCCTTTTGGTCAGCAGTACATTTGTGATCTTCATCCATATTCTTGTACAGAGATATTATTTGTTCATTCTCATTTTTATAGTATTCTATGCATAACTATGCCATGATTTACTTATCAAATTGACTGCTGGTGTCACACTCACATTTTAAAATTACAACATAATAGCCTAATTGGCTAAAGTTCTTTTTTAGTTAGATTCTTAAAATTCTTAGTTTTAAATTCTTATTTAAGTCTTAGTTAAGCTCTACAAAATCTAAATGGGATTTTCCTTACCAAGTCACCTCTTAAGCAGATATTAAAACTCAGTATATATATCCATACCATGCATTGATTTTTTAATGAAAAATCCCCTTGATCATTTGGTCAGTTTGGGTTTACCCCCAAATATTATCACATCTGATTTGCCAGTACCTACCCACTCCTAGATTTTCCCCCATCAATGGAATTTCTTTCTTCTTCATGGATTTTCCAATTTAGAGCTGGAGATACTATCACCCTTCCCATTTATGACAGTCAATAATTTCAGAATATTTGTCTATTAGATTATGGTAGTCTTGGCCTTCTCCCCAAACATTATCAAGATACTCCCTGAAGGAAAATAAAGAGGAGTGTTGGTTGTCAGTTCACACACAGTTTAGATGATAAGGGATTCTGCCCCAAACAATGACCATAATTAACTAGGGTAGCTGAGATAGAAGGCAAAACCTGTGAGTACATTACCTTCAATTACTGTGGTAGATGGAGCCACAGGTATATGAGTTAATTTTAAATGAAGAGGTTCTGGCAGGAGTGTGTTTCTGAGTCTCCGAAACCTGCACACATCAAGGTAACAAGGATAGGTTTAAACTTGGTTGAGTATTGAGTTTTTGCATTTTATTGTTGCAGTGAAAATCATGTCATGAACACTCCATTTATTTCTCTACATAAGGATGTTCCTAATTAATCTGTTATTCAAAAGCCACCAGTATTATATTAGTAGCTGCAATATTTCATGACACTGACTAAAGCCCAGAAGCAGGTTCCTGTGGCCCAATTAAGTTTTTTAAAACCTTTTACTCAGCGGGATGCTGCCTACCTGGATCTTTGAATGAAAGGAGATTAATGAAGCTGCAATGCAGATGATTATATTGAAAGTGATGAAGAATTTATTAGAAAGACAATCATCACAGGCTGTACAGTATACGAGGCATAAAACTGCTAAAAGTAATGACAGAGTATAGTTTAGGCAAGTAATGGGCAGTAGTGCTACAAAAGGAGAGCATGGAGATATATTATTTAGTAATAAAGTTCTCATAAAAATTGAAATATGAGGTGGAAAGATTAACACGGTCATACAAGTCATCTTTAATGTTCATAGCCAAGTTCTGGCTTTTAGAAAGAGTAAACTGAATTTATGCTTGTGACAACATGTAAGTCAAAATGCTTATTTATACATTACATGCAAATGACTGCAGACCTTTGGTTTGCAGTTACCAAAGTAATGTTTAGTAGCATTTAAATTTATTACATTAACATTGGATCAGGAGCCGTATTTCTACCTGCCAAATGACTAACATTTGTAGGTCCTATCATCAATAAATAGACTATAGTTCACAGACCCCTGCACTGCTAGTCCCAAATCAATGAACAAAAGATTTCACTTTTTGTTTTTCCACCTTAAACTGAATATAGATGTGTTCTCGTTTACTCCATCCTAATATTCTAATATTATTGACACAAACCTTTCGGTCTTCTGGTATGTTTGCTTCCACGAAGGGGATGCATAGTGCTCTATTTAAGAGCAAGGGCTTTTGATGGAAGTAGACCTAAGTGAAAACCCTAATAGCCAATTACCAGCTGGGTGACCTTAGTTCAATGACTTGATAACTCTGGTCTAATTTTTCTCATCTGTAATAGGGACATAATAATACCAGTCTCATGGTATTATTACAACAATTCAATAAAGTATATAAAAATGTATCTAGCCTATGGTAACTAACTCAATTATTATCATCATAATTATCAGTATCAATACATTCTGGGAGTTTCCATAATAGAAAGTGGCATCAAAATTCTTGAAGGAGAGGCAAAACATACCTTATTCTTCACATAGTCTCATCTCAGCTTCATTTCTAAAGTTAAAGGTCTGAAGGTTAACTTGTGTCTAATGAGGTATGTAAGTAAATTGACAGCCATTTGGATTTAACACAAATGTTTTATAAAAATGCTTGTCTTTTACGATTTCTTAGAAGTGGGTATAAAATTGGAGCTGTAGAATAAAACCAATCTGAATTTTGAGAAAACATAAATATTTACAAAACATTTTATTCTGAATTTGAAACCTTTCCTATTTCATGTCAATCACGTAAAGAATGGGAATAAGATTTCCATTTTAAACACAGTAGTAACAGAGGCCTTAATAAGAAAATGGCATCTGAGTAAACGCCTGATAAAAGTGAATATATAAGCCATATGAAACTCAGAGGAGAGATTTCAGGTAAAGGGAATACCAGTGCAAACACCCTAAAATGCAAAGGAGGGCGTGGTCAGTGGAAGTAGTTCACCATGGTTGTAGTCAATAAGTTGTGCATTGTATACAGAACATCTTAAATCAATAATAAGACTGATTAAATGTTTATTATCTTCATGAACTGACAAGTGTAAACAATATCAGTGATAAAATACTCCTCCCTAAAAAAAAAAAATAGTCTATTGATCTAAGATCTAAACAACTGCTGTGGTTTCTATCGAGCTCAATGGCCTGCTGCCACTGGCCCATCTTTGGAAACATACCAAGAAGGAACAGCACAGGACAAGTGTGTCTGGATCAGATTGAATGGGAACAGGAGCTGTAGATGAGTGGGTCAATGATCAATAGCGTGCTTAGAATATGTACGGCTTTGTAAGCTCTGTTTGGACTTGAGCTTTTACTCTACAAGATGGAAAGCCATTGGATGGGTTAGAGTAGAGGGTTTTCAAGATATTACTCATACGGGCTTCCCTGGTGGCGCAGTGGCTGGGAGTCCGCCTGACGATGCAGGGGACACGGGTTCGTGCCCCGGTCCGGGAAGATCCCACATGCCGCGGAGCGGCTGGGCCCGTGAGCCATGGCCGCTGAGCCTGCGCATCCGGAGCCTGTGCTCCGCAATGGGAGAGGCCACAACAGTGAGAGGCCCGTGTACTGCAAAAAAAAAAAAAAAAAAAAACATATTACTCATGTTTTCAACACACTGATTGCAGTATTGAAAATAGACTTCGGGAGGGGAATGTGATAGTTATGAAAGAGAAAACTGAACTAGATGGTGATTGTTCTCACTACATCCTATTCACGCCACCAGTGAAGGATGAGTCCCATACCCTAAATAGTACAAAATGGCTGAAGATATGACATTCAACTTTGAACAGATGAGATTGACGGCAGTTTATTAGTCAAACATACTCATAACCTGGGAGAGGAGGACTCCACACACTATGCAGGGCAACACAAGAGTTACAAGAATCAGCAGGGGCTGTTGAAGGCAGACTTTGTAGTAACCAGAGACAAGTGGACCACCCCCATTCCAGTTCACATCTTGAGGATGTGATTGGTTTGTCTGAATAATTTTGCAGACTGACAGAGGAGTAAAATATATTAGGTTCAGATCCAGATGGGGTACAGCTGGTCTGGTTAACAGGGGAACTACCTGGGTGTGAAGTCTTTCCCACTGAGCATGGAGCATATTAGCAAAAGCAGAGGAACTCACAGATAAGCTTCTGGGGCTCTGTGATACTCAAAGATGTCAAGGAATACAGTGATAGCTTGGGATAGAAGTAGAATTGGTGAAATTAGTAAGAAAAGAATTGATGCAGAATATATTTTGAAGGTAGAGCCAACAAGAATTGTGGAAGAACTGGATGTGGAATTTGAAAGAGAAGAGTCAAATATGACACTAAAGTGTCTGACTCTAGCAAATGAAAAGATAGTGTCGATTACTGAGAAGGAAAACTATAGGAGTAGTAGTTCACGCTTTATCCACACAATTAAAAACTATGTAGATGTACAAAACATAAACTTTTAATGTACTTATATGGAAATATCTCAAAATATAGTAAGTGAAAAAGCAAGGTACGTGGTATCCAATATAGCATTTAGGATTCATGTTTTAAAAGGGAGAGAAAAAAATAGATATTTGAACTTGCCAGGACACACATTTTAAAAATTTATATGAAGTGTGTAGGAAGCAAAAAACAAGTAATAATAAGAATTACCTGTTAGAAGGAGAGGATAGAAGTTAATTGGGCAGAGATTGGGAGCAAAAGAGGAATATATTCACTATAGTTTATGGTTTCTGATGTTTGTACAATGTGAATGTATTTTTTAGATAAAAATAAATGCTTAAAAAGATATAGGGAGAAATTCTGTTTGAAAAATGTATATAGCTGACAGTCCCTGATACAGTGTCTCCACATATATACCACTGTCTCTTGAAGAAACAATAATAAAAGGGAAAGACAAAAATAAGAAAGAGATGAAGGAGGAGGAAAATAAGAAAAGCAATTACAATAATTATAACAAAAACAATAACATATTAAAACTTAAGACTAAGGAAAAAGGCAGAAACTAATTACTGAATTATAAATATGGCAACCCATTACCTATTGCCATAATTTGGAGATGGAGTCCCAGGAACAGGACTGATAAAATCAGACTTTGAAGTAAAATTATCAGCTCATCATGTTTTGTCCTGAAAGATGATCACCTTTTAAAAAAAAGAAATAAGGCTGATATCACATGGGGGGTTGGTAAAAGTTTAACAAACTATTTGGGAATGTTAATTGCAGCTGTATGGCTGATTAGTAACATGCAAATGTACATACTTCCATTGTGGCTGATTTCAAATTACCAACATGACCTCATATTTCTTCGCTGCTCTTTCTTTCTTTATGTAGATACAAGTTTCAGACCTTTATCATTTTCCTTCTTTCTGAAGAACTTCTTTTACCATTTCTTTCAAGGCAGGTCTATTGGCTACAAATTTCCCCAATTTTTGTTTGTCTGTGAAAATTAATTCTCTTTCATTTTTGTAGGATAATTTTTCTGGGTACAGAATTCTAGATCTTTGGGTTCTTTCTCTCAAAGTTTAAATATTTCACTCCAGTCTCTTCTTGCTTGCATGGTTTCTGAATAAAAGTTCTATATAAGTCTTATCTTGTCCTTCTATAGGTAAGGTGTTTTTCTCTTTTAAGATTTGCTCTGTCTTTAATTTTATGAAGTTTGAATATGATATGCCTAGCTTTTTTTTTTTTCTTTTTAATTTATTCTTCCCTCTGTTCTGAGTTTCCTGGATTTGTGGTGTGGAGTCTGTCATTAATGTCAGGAAGTTCTCAGTCATTATTATTTCAAACATTTCTTCCATTCCTTTCTTCCTCTGCCATCTGGTATTCCCATTATGCATTATGCATTACACCTTTTGTAATTGTCCCTCAGCTTTTGCATATTCTGTTCTTTTTCATTATTATTTCTCTTTGCATTTAAATTTTGAAAGTTTCTATTGACATTTCTTCAAACTTGCTGATACTTTCCTCAGCTGTGTCCAGTCTATTGATGAGTCTATCAAAGGCACACTTCATTTCTGTTACAGTGTTTTTGACTTCTAGGATTTCCTTTTGATTCTTCCTTAGAGTTTCCCTCTGTCTGCTTACATTATGCATCCATCTTTGCATGTTGTCCACTTTTCCCATTAGAGCCCTTACCGTATTTATTAGTTATTTTAAATTCCCTGTCTGATAATACCAACATCTCTGCCAAATATGAGTCCAGTTCTGATATTTGCTCATCTTATCATGCTGTCTTTTTTGTTGTTGTTGTTTGTTTGTTTTTTGTCTTGTAGTCCTTCTTGTAATTTTTGTTAAAGGCTGGAAATGATGTACTGGGTAAAAGGAACTGAGATAAATTGGCCTCTAGTGTGAGGTTTTAAGTTTACCTGACTGGGATTTAGGTTGTGCTTACTGCTTGCTCTAGCTGTAGGAGTGAGAGGTTAAAATTTCCTCTGATATCCTTGTTTTTGTCACTCCTGTAATCTTCAGGTTTCCTTAGATACTTCTTAAATGAGGTCTGAGACATGCAGTTCTTTCACTTGTATTTCCTGTTATTATACAGGAGTTTAAATGATGTGGTGGTAAGGTATGTGGGAGAGGAAGTTTTCTATGGCTGTATGGTAAGGTCTTGGTCTTTTGGTGAGTCTGTATCCCTGCCTATGACTTTCAGTGGTATTTCTCAATTTTCTCCCTCTTAGGTCAAACAGGAAGCCTAGAGAGGGCTGCAGGTGGGTGTTCTCTATTTGGTCACACGTTCTCATTCTTTCCTTTAATTCTTTATATATGCTTTCCCTTTAGTTCTTTTTTTTAAACATATATATTATACCTTCTTGTTGACTACTTTTTTCCTGTGTGAGCACCATACTTTCTCATTATTTTACATGTCTCATAATTTGTATTGAAACCTTTAGAGTTTCCTTAATGTATCAGTTTTGGAAATCAGAACTCCCACTCAAAGTTTGTTGTTACAGCTGTTTGTTTTTTAGTGACTTTCTTGTACTAATTCTATAATGTATATATTACTTTCCTGTTTGGTCACTGAAGTCACCACTCAATTAGCTTGATGGTCAGCTAATGACTGAACAGATTTCTTTAAATATCTTTAAATATCCCAACTTTCGCCAAGGGTCTCTCTATGTGTATGGGGCATACCTTTAACTCTTAGGCAGACATTTTCTAACTCCACCTTAGACTTCACTTCTGCTTTTGCAGAATTACCAGGTCAGATGAAAGGAGAGCTTAGGGCCTTCTGGGGCCTTTCCCAGGAATGTACACAGCCTTTGTGTGCACAGGCCTATGCATACAAAGTGATCTTCTCATTTTCCCAAAATATGCTGAAGTTTTTCAAAGCCTCTGGTTGTTAGGAGATCACCGACTGAAACCCCCCCACTTTGACCAGGGCCAGTTACCTGAGTTGTGTCACAGCAGGAAGTCCAGATAAGGAACATGGTGCTGAAAATTAACCGGGAGAATTCGGGAGAGCTCAAAAGAGGGAGGAGACAGCCAACCTCCCAGAATACTTCATGCTGGAATCCATCTTGGCTGAGAGACGCACGTGCCACCAGGTAGGACCCTGAGTCACACTATGGGCTAAGCAAGATGATTGGCCAGAGGCAACCCAGAAAGTAACCCTCCTACCATAAAACCTGAGACTGCAAGCCACATGGCAGAGCAGTTCTCCTAGTTTCCCCTACCCTGCTGCTCTCTGCCTGGTGCCCCTTTCCTATACTAAAGTCTCTTGTTTTGTCAGCACGTGTGTCTCCTCAGACAATTAATTTCTGAGTGTTAGACAAGAGCCCACTCTCAGGCCCTGGAAGGGGTTCCCCTTCCTGCAACATTTTGACATCTTATTCCCCAGTTTTTCCTTTTAGGTTGTTTGGTGAACTTCTTATTAGTCCCAATGTTACTTCAGACAGATTGACATTAAACAATTGTCATTAATTTTCCTTGAAACTTTCCCTGTAGATAGGCTTGTTCATACAAGGTAAGGACTCTGTCAGATCATATCAAGACATGAGAATAGAGCTTTTCATAGACCTGCCAGGTAAGTCAAATAGTAATAATTCTATGTGTGGGGGGCTTTTGGGATACTTCAAATTGATTCTGCTCCCTCAAAAGTTGCTGCTAGATTGGTGGCTTTCCAGCTATAGTAGTTGTAAGGCTGTTCCATTTTCAGGACTACCACAGAGTTAAGGACAGGGGGATAGAGCAGGTTAAAGCCCTACAAGGCTTGTTCTTCATTTAAAGATTCAACCATTTTTCTTGGATAATCATTCCCTGGATTGTTGAAAATCATTGGTTAATTTTCAGGGTTCTGAAAATATTGATTTTGACAGTTTTTGCCAGTGTTCTCATTACTTCTATGGAGGAGTATATATTTGGAGGTCCTTACTTGACATACCTTTCATTAGTCAATATATACAAGAGTGTGTCCCCTGCCAGTGAAGATGATATAGGTAATAGAGCTGTTTGAAGATGGAGAATAGAGTATTGTTTTCCGAGGAGAGAAATATCTCCATAGCCACTCTCTTGTGGCCCGAATTCCATGAAGTTTATTTTATTTTATTTTTTAACACCTTTATGGGAGTGTAATTGCTTTACAATGGTGCGTTAGTTTCTACTTTATAACAAAGTGAGTCAGCTATACATATACATATATCCCCATATCTCCTCCCTCTTGCTTCTCCCTCCCACCCCTCTAATTACAATAGCCAGGACATGGAAGCAACCTAAGTGTCCATCGACAGATGAATGGATAAAGAGGATGTGACACATATAGACAACGGAATATTACTCATACGTGAAGTTTATGAAACACGGTATGCTCTGCAGCTTCTGATGCCCAGCTATACTTTGCTATTTTGCTTGAGTAAGGAGGATAGCTTTCACTCTACTCTGACAGAAAAAAGAAGTACAGCTTCCTTGTTTCTTTATGCACTAGAGAAACCCAGGTTATAAAGAACACACACACACACTTGCTTTCATTTCAACATTGTAAATATAAAATTGTATCATAACAATGGGAATATGTTATTTTAAAAGCAACAGGTATGAACATATCATTGTCCCAGGGAGTATAATAGAAAGGAGAATTTTCCAGGGATCTTTGTTTTGAAAAATATAGTGATACTAGGAAAGAGTTCAAAAGTCAGGGAAAGAGAGAAAGGAGACTTCCCGGTTGGCTTCATGATTAAATATATTTATCTCCTCTCATCAACCCTGAGGCAGCGAAGAATGAAAATTAAACTCTGCCTTTACACTTTACTTCTGTTACAACACTCCTCAACCCAACCCTTCTTGCTCTGTTCATCCAAATCCTGCCCATTTTTCAAAGTGCAGCTCAAATCCTGCTTCTCTTGTAAAGTATTCCCTGACAATTTCATCTGGAAGCAATTTTTCCATCTTCTAAACTTCCACAAGACTTATTTTCCATACCACTCATTCATTACTTATTATTTACTGACTGGTACAGATGTAATATTTTCTGAATTGCTGCAGCTATTGTAGAGACTTTTTTTTATCCTTTTGTATACACTACATACATAACTTAAAGGAAGCACATCTGTAATGCTTACAGTATGCCAGATACTGTTTTGAGAGCCTTAGAGATATTAAAAGCTCTAACTACTTTACGAATATTAGGTAGCTAATAATAGATATTTTACGTGTGTATATATATTTTTGTGTGTACCCAAGTAAAATATATGTATGTATATGTATATGTGTGAGGTATATGTATATATGTATGTGCATATATGCATATACTATATATGTATATATGTGTGTGTGATTATATATGTATATATGTATGTGTTTATACTTATACATACACGTATTAAATCTTGTTTTTCTCATATGAATATCATATTGTAAAATTGAAATAAAACAATATTTATTCAGGAGTCTACTAAAAGACATCAATAAATTGTTAATAATTACAAATTTATTATTGAATTTATGTTATTTTTCTCACTTCTATAATAGATAAAGGTACAGACTGATAAATAAGAAACACAGTATATCTTAGTATTTTCCATCTTTGATGAAAATTTTAGAAGGGGAAAAACCCCATTTATTATATTTAGAGTAATACAAAATTGGATTTTGTTTCTGAAATTAGGATCCTCTTATTTTTATTCGGCAGACAAAACGTGTTGGTTTTATTTCTCTGAAGGAAAAAAATGTGTACACAAACAAAAACTACTTGACAATTACCTAAGAGTCCTCCTAGATTCTAGTCCAGCATCACCGTCAACTAGCTCTAAGTATTAACCTTTCTGTTCCTTGGTTTCTTCATCTGGAGATGAGGGGCATCAGTTCAATTAACAGTATTATCTCCATTTCAAATTTCAAAATCCATGTATGATTTTGTCCATATAGAAGACAGTCTATTCAAAAGGATTTTGAACCATATCTATCATTAGTTTCTACAGTTATACAACTTAATGTAATCCAGGCAAAAATTTCCATTTCCAGAAGCTGATAAAGATGAAGTGATTAAAATAAAATTATAGGAATCTATCTATACCTACATTACCCTTTTGTAGGTGTAAATATTTCCTGAATTGACATCATGCTGAAGATAATGCAAATTATTTAGAGCAGACAAGCAGGAAAATGTCTTTTAAAGTGCTTGCCTCTGTGCTAGGTATATCCTTGGAAAAATCCCACATTTATTCTGGACTAATGGATACTCTAACATTTTTAGGTGCCTTTTCAACATCCAACAGTGAACGTATTGCTTTCTGTGCAGTTCAGTCAAATACAATCATACTTATACCACTATTATTCCATACTTCTGGATTATGTGGCTTTGAATTTGAAAGATATTTGTTAAAAACGTGTTATGAAACAAAGAGATGGCAAGAACATATCTCCATGCCTATATCAAAAGTCAGCCCACAGCAAAGAAGTCTTCAAACTCATTTTTCTTTTTTACATTTTTTGTTAAAAAAACAGTGACTTTGAAAAAGGAACTAATTTTTTAAATTAGTAATGTTCTGTGTTGTGTTATTAACTAATCATCTGGAACTATAGATTATTTCCAACGAAACAGAAAATCCAGAGTGAGGGTCTAAGCTAGATGAACACTCTAAGAATATATATATATTATATATATATAATGCATACATAAATACATACATATGTATGCACATACATATATATTCTTAGTGTAATATATATAGTAGGATATATTATATTTCATTATATATTATACTCTTAGAATTTTGAATATATATATATATATATACATACACACACACAGACACCTCCAGACTTAATGATGATTCAACTTAAAATTTTTTGACTACTATGGTACAAAAGCAATACACATTCATTAGAAACTTTAATTCGAATTTTGATGTTTTCTCAGCTATCATGCAATATGATATTCTTCTTCTAATGCTGGGCTGCCACAGGGAACCGCAGCTGTCAGTCAGCGAGAGGATCACAAGGGTAAACAACCAATACACTTAAAAACATTCTGTACCCATACAACCATTCTACTTTTCACTTTCAGTACACTGAAACTGTTTGCTACACTACCTCCTAATTTTGGAACTGCTAAACACAGAGTTGGGAACTCTTCCTAGATTAAAAGTACTGCCTTGGTCTTGTGCAATTATACTGTTTAGGTTGCTGGACAAATCCAAGGATAAAACTGGCCTGGACCTAGTGATGGGCAATTCCAAAAGCAAGCTGAATGTGAAGTGCACTCACAGAGAACCTTAGTGTTAAAGAGCCTCTCTACTTGGGAATGGCTCAACACTGGGAAAATAAACCCTGGTTCAGCTGTAAAGAGAGCACATCCTTGGCCGTTTTTCCCCCTTAAGTCCGGAAACTGATGATCTGGTCAGCTTAGGAGAGGGAGGGAGGGAAGGAGGGAGGGAGGAAGATGAGAGAGAGAGAGAGAAACCTGTTAATAGCTGGTGCCAATTTAAAGAGAGAAGGAAAGGGCTTATTATATACGTATACACTAATATTATTCTTAAAGCCAATTCTGATAAATCCTTCGGGAAAGAAAGAGATGCAGCCATCTGTTAATGTGGCTTCAGCTTCTTGGTTTCCAAATGTTACAGCTGTCATCAGACCAGCCATTCCACCTGGGGCGGGGCCAGGAGGTTAGAGGTTAGAGTTGGGTTAGGGTTAGATCTGTCCACTAAGGACACAACTAAACAGCAACAAAATCTTGGGGCGACCCCTCTCTCTTTCCTCGAGTGCTTTCGCTAGCCGGTCCTACTTCCCCACTCCTTTGGGAGTTTCCTTTTCCATTACATAGGCAAGAGGGCGAGAGGTCCCAGCTTTCATCATTGTGAGTGGTTTGGCTGGGTGTGTACGTGCGAGTAACTCTGTGTGTGCGTGTGCGTGTGTGTGTGTGTGTGTATGTGTGTTGGGGGAAAGTGGAGCTTGCTACAAGGGGCTTAGAAAAACTAGTTGCCAATTTAAAATATTTTCGGAGTGTTTGAATGATATCTTAAAAGCTAATCCCACTCTCAAATTCAGCGAAATGAACAGCACAGATAAGGAAGATGAAGAGGGTGGAAAACCCAAACAGCGGAATGGAGCTGTCCATGCCGCGGGAGTGACAGGGGAGCGCTCAGAGGAAAGCAGCTCTGCAGAGAAAGTCACTCTGGCTCTTCTCTCTCGGTCCACCAGCCGGCGACGCTTCTTCTATAAAAGCATTCCTAGAAAATAACCCTAAAACCGGGAAGGGTAGCGATCGTTGAGCGCAGTTTCCAGGAGCCGGTCCCCGAAGCCGGTAGAGGTCCCTCTCCCCCCGCGGCTGGCGCGGAATGTGGCGATCCGGCCCGGCGCGGGGGATGACTTCTTGCGGCCGGAGCTCGGCGGCGGAAGCAGCTGCTGCAGCTTGCAGGTGTGGTGGGGCCGGCCGAGCTGACCACGCACAGACCCGGCGCTGCGGCACTGCGGCCCCGGGGCAGCCGGCGCCGGGGACATGCGCTGATTCGATCCCTCCGGAGAAGGTAAGCAGCCCGGCTATTATTAGCGTCGGCCACACTGCGCGGTGCTTTCTGCTTGGTGAGTAATGGGGTTTGCAATACAGAGGGAAGACGGGGAATATCCCTGCCGCCTTCTGCAATGGGAAAAGGAGCAACAACTGGAATTGAAATTGAAATGTTAATCAGCCAAGTGCTTGAGATTATTGGAGGAGCGGTGTTACTGGGCAAACAAAGCAGGCGGTCAGCCTCTGTAATCTTAAGATAATCAACCATTGCTATGCCACACTCGCTTAGATATTGAAGAGGATTCAGAATGTAAAATAATTTGAGTTGCACTTTTACGTTGCTACCTTCAACCTTCGCTTGGTTAATTTCTGGTTTGCGAGCAGCAGGTTCTTGTCAGCAGCCTGGAGAAGTAATCGGAAATCTTCCCTCTCCTTTTGCCTTCCTCAGTCTTCTCCCTTTCCAGTTATCAGAATGGGTCTGCACATCTCAACGTCAAACACCCACTTCAATACCGAACCTTTAGAAAGAATCTCAAATTAGAGGAGAAACTTACCTCCTGGAGTTCAGCTTGGGTTGAGCAGCACTTGTCCCCACTTCTCCGTTCATTTACCATCTTCTCTTGTCAATCATTTCATTGATTTCCCCCCCACCCCGCTCCGGGGATGCTGTGCCCATTAACAAGCCAGCTCTTGTCAGCTCCTGTCCACCACCTCTGTTCCGTGACTGATTTTTCAAGGACCCAGAAAGGGCATTGCCTTATACCACGTTTGGACTATTATCTGTGTCCTTCCCCCAAATGCATGGCATGAAAAATCCTTTAAGCCCAGTACCAACATGGTTTCCGATAACTCCCTTCATTGTAGTCACTGCAGCTACCAGATGGGTTTGGAGGACAGCAGAATCTCTTGGGGTGTGAGAAAGAGGGCTATACCTACATATTTTGCTCCACGTGCATAAGAATAGGTGGAAGTAGAAATGCAAATGTCAGTCTATCCCGTTTTTCTTGAAGCTTTTTTAGTCCAGCTAGGTTGTGAGATACCTAGCTGGGTAGGGTATGGGGCAAGTCCTCCTGCAAAAGCAAGCAGTGTGTTTGTCCTAGGATTCCCCCAATAACCTCAAAAGAGTTTCCAGAGAGGCTTTTCCCACAGACAGTCAGAAAGCCAGGGGAGGTGGCCAAGGTAAACCTCAGGTTATTTGGGCATCCTCATGTTAGTCTCCCCTTTTAGGGGTTCTGACCTAGGATTTCCCCACAAACACCTTGCTGCTGAGCTCAAGTGCCCATTCTTGTTGCCCACCTAGGGATGTACAATTGAATGATATTCTGTGTAATGGTGAAGATTGCTATGGTGGGGATAGCAAATGTGCCACTTCACCAACAGAGAACAGTTGCAATAAGCCAGACTGCGTGGTGTCTGTGTGCCAATATTCCATTTAAAAAGAGATTTGTTATCTTTAAATCTGAAATTAAAGATACAGTTTGACTCAAAAGGCCATGGATTTTATTTTAACAAATTAAAATAGGAGATCAATGAAAAAGAGGGCCAGGGTTTATAGCTAACCTTCTTACCTTCTTTTTATTTATTTATTTATTTATTTTAGGCTGTGTTGGGTCTTCATTTCTGTGCAAGGGCTTTCTCTAGTTGTGGCAAGTGGGGGCCACTCTTCATCGCAGTGCGCAGGCCTCTCACTATTGGCGGCCTCTCTTGTTGCGGAGCACAGGCTCCAGACGCGCAGGCTCAGTAGTTGTGGCTCACAGGCCTAGTAGCTCCGCGGCATGTGGGGTCCTCCCAGACCAGGACTCGAACCTGTGTCCCCTGCATTAGCAGGCAGATTCTCAACCACTGCGCCACCAGGGAAGCCCCTTACCTTCTTTTTTAAATATTGCTTTTAGGACAAGATACTGGTTCTGAAAAATCATGTTACTTCTATTATATATCATTATTGTTTTTTTGATTATAAATTCTATATTTATAAATACACTTTGGAAAGATTTGAGTTGGTTTCTTTGTCTCTATCTTCAGTACATGAGGCAGAAGGAGTGGAGGGGGGTGGGCAAATCCCACTCCAAATGGCCCACTCAAAGAACTGTTCCCCGGACCATGCAAACCTCTGGACCGAAATTTTTTTGGCTGGTTGTTTTTATTATCTTTAAATGTGGTTTGGGTTTGAAATATTGAATTTTCAGTATTCTAAAATTTTGACTCAGGCACACCAACTAGAAGAGAGAACAAAGAACAAGAATAGCAAGACTATTTTCCACCTTTCTTACCTAATTGTAAAATATTTAATTATATGAATAATTATTCTGAATAATAAGTGAAAAACATATTAAAATAATAATTCATTTTTAAGAAAGTAGCCCAAGGTTTATGAAATACAGGTTAGCGCAATTGATCTTAAGTACAGTAAAAATTTCTGTAATTTTAAAAGGTGTTTTTATGTTGAGTATTAGTACATGAAAATATACTAATGATGGTTAGAAATTGAAATGTCTGTTAGTTGGTTTCTGAAGAAACTGAATTCTTTGGCAAGAAATGGGACAGGATTAAGGGACTGGAGCCGCCAAAGCTGGCATCATACCTGCCAGTGATTTTATAGGTGAGATGGATGCATTAAGTTATGGATTAGGGTTGGAGAAACCTTCTGGGGAAGAAAGAAAACAAGATAGAAAATATAATTTGTTATTTTAGTGCAACTAAGATAATTAAATTTAAGGTATTTCTGAATTTGGACTTCCTTATATTTAAACAATTTCTGAGGAAAGTTTCTAAATTCAAAGCCCTAGGTAGAAATAGTTGATTTCCTAACCGAAACTGGTTTATGACTCTATTTCCTCTTTTAAAAACATTTCCCAGAGAAAGGAAAAATTAATTGCCCCGTGTTAAGGAGGAGTAATACCAAATAGAAGGATGTACGCTATTAGATGCTAAATGAACTGTAGGAACTTTTTTGTCGATTTCACAAGACAGAATTGAAATCAATCTGTTGCTTTCCAATCACGTAAAAAACAACATTTAGTCTGGTGGGTGGTCAGTGTTATCAGAAATTTAAGACTTGAGTACCGATTTAGGATTCAAAGTTGCCCTCTCCTTACAAAAGGCATTTTCTGGTGCTGCATTACTGCCCTTAGCTACAATTGAAATAGACTTATCCTGAGATTTTGAAAAACAGAAAAAGAAATAGTAGGATTAATAAGGCTTTGCCTCCACTGAGAATGGGTAGAAAAAGTGCTATTTTGAAAGTTATCAATGGCCTCTTAATTGCCAGATTTCTGCGCTGTTTCAAACTGTTTTTATTGTTTGTTTTTTTTTTTTGCGGCACGTGGGCCTCTCACTGCTGAGGCCCCTCCCGCCACGGAGCACAGGCCCCGGACGCGCAGGCCCACCGGCCACAGTTCACGGGCCCAGCCGCTCCACGGCACGTGGGATCCCCCCGGACCGGGGCACGAACCCGCGCCCCCTGCCTCGGCAGGCGGACCCCCAACCACTGCGCCACCAGGGAAGCCCTCAACCTGTTTTTTATGTCTTTATTTTTAAGTTCTCTTCTAAGTTCTGTTTTAAAAATTTTACTGCTTAGTGTTTTATTCACTAAAATAGCATTTTTAATTGAAGTATAGTTGATGTGTAATATTATATAAGTTACAGGTGTAAAATATAGTGACTCAATTTTTAAAGGTTATACTCCATTTATAGTTATTATAAAATATTGGCTATATTTTCTGTGCTATGCAATATATCCTTATAGCTCATTTTATAATAATAGTTTGTACCTCCTAATCTCCTATCCCTATACTGTTCTTTTTTTTTAATTAAATACTTGTGTTCAGAAGTATTATAATAAGTAATATATAAAGAGATATCTCTTTATCTAGTTTCTCACTAATCCCCTTAAATTACCTCATGACCAGCCTAGAACAAGTGATATTTATTTGTAGTTTGTGCCTCATGATATCACGACTATATGTCTTCATTTGTTCCTTTCACTCACCCTGCTGCACGTTGAAACCTTGCTCACATCATACACTGCCTCTTCCATGAGCCCTTCCCCATACCCACCTTCTTTCTCATTTCAGATGTGTTTCTCCCTTGTCTAAATTCCTATGGCACTTTCTATTTTGGTCTGTCCTTTAGTTTGAACATGATTTGCTGTTCTAAAATAACCCTAGAGAGCAGAGTCTTTGACTAACAACTTTTTATTACCTGCAACTCATAATACAGTGCCTAGCTCTGTATGTTCCAAGTAGTTGTTCAGCAATTTGATTTTAGTGAAGAAATTAGCTATTATTTTCCGGGGGTGTATATCCACCTACTCTAATATCCAAGTTAGGCTCTAAATAATGTGTGCAAGTACATTTTAGTTTTAAATCCCTATATAATAATATAGTGAAAGTACATTCAAACAGTTTTGTTCAACAAAAGTTATTGTGAGCTTACATGCCCTTAAGTGGATATTGGCTCATCCGCATCAAACAGCATAGTAAGCATTACAAAACAAAACATTAAAGAAGACATTGTACCAGCTTTCAGTATGCTTTCATTCTACTGAAAACAAGTAAGCAGGGGAAGATGTCTTGCATAAATAAGTACTAGTTTTAAAGCACTCTGCTAGGTACTTTCATCTATGGTATATAATTTCATCCTTCTACTATATGCTAATTTTACACTGAGACTCAGAGATCTTACCTAAATGGCAGAGATTCTTTCCACATTAACATGCTGTTCTTTGAAGTGTTAACGAGTGAAGGAAAACTATAAAAACATAATCAGAGTAGTTTAAAATTGTTTTGTGATCAGGCTTTCCAGCACTTTTTAAACTTTTGGGTCTTAACATCCCCTTGAATAATTCAATAAAGGCTATGCATCCACTCCCCTAGTACATACAAAACACACACACATAGAATTTTGCCTGTAAGTGCAGGTGTTTACAGACCTAATAAAGCCCTCCTTTGCAAATGCTTTAAGGACATCTACGCTGGGCTCAGTTTTTCTTTTTGCTTGTTCTATGCTTAATATTTATTTTTGTACCTATTAAAATTAAACAAATTGTTATCTGTTATAGATTGAGATATAAACCTAAGCAGCTTCGTACTTTACAACTTTTCTTTTTGCATTTTTGTATTCTGTTCTTCTGTCTCACACAAATATAAAAATTTATATAAATGAGATCAAATAATACTTTTTTGTGAAGAGAATGCTTAGAATTTATTCTTAACGATTTTTCTATATATATCACACGTCAGTGTTAGCTATAGTCATCGTGTTGTACATTATGTCCATAGTATGTATTTATCTTACAATTGGAAGCTTGTACCTTTGACCATCTTCCTACAATTTCCCCTCCCCTGACCCTCTGTCTCCTGTAACCACAGGTCTGATCTCTTTTTCTACGATTGTTTTCTTTTTTTTTTTAGGTTCCACATATAAGTGAGATCATATAGTGTTTGTCTTTCTTTCTCTGACTTATTTAACTTAGCATAAAGCCTTCAAGGTCCATTTCTGTTGTCTCAAATGGTAGCATTTCTTTGTTTTCTTATAGATGAATAATATTTCAGTGTGTGTGTGTGTATGTATATATGATATGTGTATATCTATAAATATATAAAACAACCTCTTTACCCATTTGTCCATCAATGGGCACTTAGGTTGTTTCCATGTCTTAGCTATTATAAATAATGCTGCTATGAACACGGGGGTGCAGATATTTTTTGAGTTAGTGTTTTCATTTTCTTTGGATATATTCCCAGAAGTGGAGTTGCTAGATATATGTAGTTCTAGTATTAATTTTTGAGGATCCTCCATACTGATTTCCATATTGGCTTTACCAGTTTACAATCCCACCAACAGCGCAAGCGTTCCCTTTTCTCCACATCCTCACGAGCATTTGTTATCTATTGACTTTTTGAGGATGACTGTTCTAACAAGTGTGAGGTAATATCTCAGTGTGGTTTCAATGTGCATTTCCCTAATGACTAGTGGTAATGAGCATCTTTTCATTTACCTGTTGGCTTTTTGTGTGTCTTCTTTGGAGAAATGTCTATTCAGGTCCTTTGCTCATTTTTTAATTGGGTATTTTTTTTTTGCTGTTGATTTGTTTGAATATTTAATTTATTGTGGATATTAACCCTTAT
This sequence comes from Lagenorhynchus albirostris, assembly GCF_949774975.1. Classification (NCBI taxonomy): domain Eukaryota; kingdom Metazoa; phylum Chordata; class Mammalia; order Artiodactyla; family Delphinidae; genus Lagenorhynchus; species Lagenorhynchus albirostris. Next base: position 32,600,934 of record NC_083111.1, read on the forward strand.
CAGATATATGGTTTACAAATATTTTTTTCCCATTCTATAGGTTGTCTTTTCAATCACTTTGTTGATTTTGTTTTTGTTTTTCTTTGCTGTGCAGAAGCTTTTTAGTTTGATGTAGTTCCATTTGTTTATTTTTTATTTTGTCATTTGTGTTTTCAGTGTCATATCCAAAAAGTCATTACCAAAGCCATGTAATGAGCTTTATTCCTGTTTTCTTCTGGCAGTTGCATAGTTTCAGGTCTTATATTTGAGTCTTTAATCCAATTCAAGTTAGTTTTGTGAGTGGTATAAGATATTGGTCCAATGTCATTCTTTTACATGTGAGTATCCAAGCATCCCAGGGTTCCCTTGTATGTAACTTCTCTCTTTTCTCTTGCTGGTCTTAAAATTCTTTCTTTGTTTTTGACTTTTGATGATTTAATTGCAATGTGTCTCAGTGCAGCCCTATTTGAGTTCAACCTATTTGGGCTTGATTGGGCTTCATGGATCTGGATGTCCATTTCTCATCCTAGGTTTGGGAAGGTTTCATCCATTATTGCTTTAAATATACTTTTTTTCCCTTTCTCTCTCTCTTTTTTTCTTCTGGAATTCCCATAACATGAACATTGTTTAGTTTATTGTGTGCCATAATTTCCATAGGCTTTCTTCACTCTTTTTATTCTTTTCCTTTTTGTTCCTTTCACTGGGTAGTTTCTAATGTCCTATCCTCCAGTTTGCTGATTCTTTCTTCTGCATGGTCGAATCCACCTTTGAAACTTTCTATTGAATTCTTCAGTTATTGTATTTTTAAAATCTAGTGTTCCTGTTTTTTTGATGTTGCTATTTCCTTGTCAAACTTCTTGTCTTGTTCATGCATTGTTTTCCTAATTTCACTTAGTTGTCTGCGCTTTCTTGTAGTTTACTAACCTTCCTTAGGAGGATTATTCTGAATTCTTTGATAGTTCATAGATCTTCATTTTTTTAAGGTCAGGTATTGGAGTTTTATGACTTTCCTTTGGTGGTGTCATATTTGCCTAATTTTTGTGATCCTTGATTCTACATTGGTATCTGCATATTTGAGTAATTGGGCTCTTCCTCCAGACTTTACTGGGTATTATATTCAGTAGTAGTAGTAGATGGGGCTACGAATTAGTTTCGTGGCAGAGAATCAGAGCCTGTATAGGACCTGGCTCTGGCCAGGACCCAGAGCCTGTATAGTTCATTGTTTGGGAACCCATATCAGGCCAGAGTGTGCACTTAATTCCCTGGTCAGGTGAGGACACTGGTTTTGCCCTGCAGATGGGGGAGGCCACAGGCTGTGCTGTCTGTTCAAGTGCCACTGTATCTAGGGCTGTTTAATGGGCTGTACAACTTCCCATGCTCTCTGGTTAGGTTCCCCAGTTGGACATGCTGAAGGCTGTATTCAGTGATGAGTAGGGCTATGAATTAGATTTCCTGCCTGGGTGCAGCAGGAGAAGCAGCTCTAAAGCCAGTAAAGCTCTTTGTTGTCTTAACTCAAGCTGATCCACACCCCACGTTCTGTGGCTGAACAAGGCCACTGGCTTTGCTTTGCAGACTATCAGCTCTGCCTACCCTTCTCTAGGCTTGAGCACTGCTGGGCCGCACAGTTTTTAGGAGTTGTCACCAATCCTTCTAGTCAGATGGGCCGCAGCACATCCACAGCAGATGGGATGGGGCTAGTCCCAGTTCCTTTGCCTGGGTGGGATGAGGAGGGGCCACTGCAGGCTACTCTTAATTTCTCAAACAGGCTCCCCAGTTGGGAGGAGCTGGGAGCTACTCTCAGCCTTGGATATGAATTAATCTCCCTGCCTGTGCATGATACAGGATCCCTCCACACCTGGTACTGGCTCTGCTTTGTACCAGAGCCAGTGATGAGCTCTGGCTGCCTGCCACTTGGCTGGAGCGGCTGGACCACGACCGGGCCAAATAGCTTCCAGGATTTATTGCCAGCCCTTTCGGTCAGATGGCCAGAAGACACTCTCCACAGTGGGTGGGCTGTGACTCTGCTCTTTCCCTGGGTATGGGCAAACCAGGCTCAAGGGCCAGATGCATATCAGGTGGATCTGTACCCTGCTGAGTTCCCTGGTTGTAGTGCCCTGCCAACCTGGCTCTGTAGATAAGCAAAGATGCCAGCTGTGATCACTACTTGGGCACTGCAGGTATGAATTCCATCTGTCACAATCCATGTGCTGGCTGTTGCATGCCCCTTCCCCCTTCATCACAGTCCAACTTTTAGTGGTCAAACCCTGCAGGTTTCCCTGCAATCCCAGTGGAGCAGATTAGAGCAGTGGCTCCCACAAAGCAACCCCAATGCTAGTGGTGGTGCTTCCTGTCCCCCAGTTCTCTTCTCCTACTGGAGGAACCAGAGGTTCAGGGGAGACCTCACCCATGGTGCTCCACTGGCCTGGGGGAGGGGCAATGTGGTCAACGTGTAGCTCCTTCTCTCACCCTTCTAATGCAGTCTGTCTTGGTCTCTGTAGTGCACGGGGGTGCTTCAGCCTCACCTCCATGTTCTAGGATCCTCTCAAATAGTGTCCTGTTTCCAAATAATTGTTAGTTGTTCCTCCTTGGGGGGGGGTGCGGAGCCAGGAATGACCTTGGTGATGTCACCCCACTCAGGGCTTACTTTGACAATATGTGTGTCCTTTATAGCCCAGACATTTCTGGTACTTGAAATGAGGTTCTCCTTTTATTGTTCTCCCTGCTTTTGGACCTAAAATGGGAGCTCTTCATTAGCACTGGCACAAAGGCTGCTGAGATGACTAGGAAGCAAGTGCCAAGGAGAAGAGTGAATCAAAGAACGTTGATTCATGGAAAAGGAATCCCAGAAGGAGCTCTAAACGTTACACATGCCAAATGATTTATTCAGGGTTTTCCAATCAAAACCATTTTTACAAAAAAGAAACAGTTCTCAGACTTAGAGTACTATACTGCCAAGTATGTAGAAGAACATTGCCAGCAGTTGAGTGGTGTGGTCTATTGTGAAATATATTCAGTTTTCTTAGGATGGACATATGTCTACTTCAAAGTTACTATTTCTTTCTAGTAATGCTGTCTACAGTAATATATTTGTTTTTGCCAAGTTAAGAAAACAATGACATCCCTCCCAGGTTCTAAAACAATTACCAGCATAAAAATACATTAAAATTTTTAGCTGATACTTAAGGAAACCAGCACTAGCTAGCATTCCTACTGATGCTAGTATTCAAAGAGAGGCGTGACAAAACCATTAATCTAGAAAAAACTGGGTTGGAAAGATGGAGAGAAAGAACTCAAGAGGACTACTTAAGCTGTTGATTTCTTTACATGTCCCCAAATATGGTAATAACCATATAAACTCCTAAAATAAGTGCAATTTTATGCAAACTTCATAATACGCCTAGTAAGAGGTAAATTTTTACTTTATTTTATAGTATATTTTTATTTTGGTAAAATGTCCCATAACATAAAATTTACCATTTTATCCATTTTAAGTGTATCATTTATTGGTATTAAGTACATTCACAATGTTGAGCAACCATTACCATTATCCATTTTAAGACCTTTCTTATTATCCCAAGCAGAAACTGTACTCACTAAACAATAACCCCTTATTTCTCCCCTCCCCTTAGCCTCTGGTTAACTCTATTCTATTTTCTGGGTTTATAATTTGCCTATTCTGACTACCTCATATAAGTGGAATCATACAATATTTGTCCTTTTGTGTCTGGCTTCTTTCACTTAACATAATGTTTTCAAAGTCCATCCATGTTATAGCATGTATCAGCATTTCATTGCTTTGTAAAACCACACAATGTATAGTGGTTTTTAGTTGCAAAACACTTTTAGTACATTGTGTTTCTATTATATTAATGATATCTAGCATATATCACTACCATATTACCTTTAGTAGATGCTCAGTTATGTGTACTATGAGTGAGCCATAATTTCATTCAGTCAAAACCCATTGATAAACATTTATTAAATTCCAAACAGTTTTATGATTTCAAGAAATGTGGTAATGGACATAGAGGTTCATGTCTTTATGTGCTGGAGCTTTTACTTTTGATGGAAGAATTCTTGGAGTGGCGTGGAATGGTATTGTTGGGTCAGAGATTATGCAGAAACATTTATAATTGGAATACATACATTGACTATAAAAACCATAAACTTCTTCAACAGATAGTATTCCTGTATTTTATGTAACCATTTATGACTATCTTAAAAATGAATGCAAGTAATATAAGGGAATCCATTTAATGTGATTTGAGCAAGGAAACATTCTCACTTTTTTCATTTCTAGTTCATGGAAGAAAATTCCTATACACAAGTATTGAAATATTTCAAGTCTCTGGATCACACATTTCATCATTTCAAAAATGTTACAGAGTACATCACGGATGTCAGTCAAGTCTTGTAACAACACTGTAGAAAACTAGTAACATTTATAGCTAGTTTTTTTTTTAAGCTTCAGCAATGGATCATTTCCATCCAGCCTAATTGAAATTTTAATTCGATTAACTTTTAAAATAAAAAAGATTAATTTTTAATCTAAAACTATTTTTAGTTAATATTTATGTACCTGCATTATGGTAAATATTTTATTTTATTTTATTTCTTAGTTTCTCTTTAGAGTATCTTTTAAAATTTATTTTGAAACAGAATAATTTGAGCCCAAAGATGAGAATGTCTCATTTCAGCTAAACTAAAGAATGTTGGAATAGCTGAAGTATGAACACAATTGGCAAAACTTTTCACTACCCTCCTTAGAAGAAGACTGTTTTGATTTGCATGGTCCCAAAAAGCAGAAAGAGATAACTTGCTGGGGATTGCATCCTGCTTTACTTAAATTAGACATTAACAGGCTAAAAGGGCAAGGGTGAAGCAACATGTTTATAACATATTTTTGAAAAGCTACTTAAAGGTGAAGGGTTGCAAGAACACAGACAGACACACCCTAGACATTTCACAACAATATTTTAAGGTATGCCTTTTCTTTGGTTGATAGGGATGGAGGGACCTATTAATAAACATTTCTCCTATTTTCTTTTGTCTTTATTGCTGTCTAATCAAACCCTCATTAAAAAGCAGACATAAAACAAATAAGCATTCTGACTTTTGCCTGAATAAGCAACAACAAGCTCACATCTTAAACAATAGACTGCAATGGCTATGAGACTGAGGATCCTTGGTCATTGCAACAGTAGCGGCAACACAACCTGTTTTGTTCCTTCTGTTGTATACTGCAGAATCTGAGTAAATAGAGAGAAGTCAGTGATACCTTTAGTGCCATTTCTTACACTCCTCTCCATGATCTTTGACACTCAGGTTCTCTGGTAATCTCAATGTAGTGAAAAACAACCAGGATGCTAATACCCTCTATCCATTCACAAAACTTAATGCTTCTGAGACTTGCAGAAATAATGTTGAATCTGAATTGGTGGTACCCAATAGAGTCACTAAGAATAATCCGTCAGACTCAGCAAATCCAAATTCAGATTTAAAGGCGTCAAATTTTAAAGATTACGAAGATGTTAAGATTTCATTATTTGTTATATATGGTCATATGTAAAAATTTAGAAAAGTAAAATTATATGTATAGATTTTTAATTATAAGCTATATTCACTGGAGAATTAATGCATTTTTAAAAGGATTCATTCTGAAAAGATTACATTAGCACTTTTTTTAAACCACTACCCTCAAAAATAAATTGTGACAAATCATTGTTCATCCAAGTTTATCTCTCATCTCAAGGAAGTGAGTTGTTCTTGGCGAAATTGCTTTCATCTAATTTGTGCTTTCCTGCAGTGGATCAAGCTGAAATGAAATGGAGCTGACATTCTTAACTATTATTACGCGCCCACATTTACCAGAATTACCTAATGATCAGTACCGAAGAGTTTTATAATAAATAAATATGTATGTCCTGAGAGTCTCCACTGATAAAAGTTAGTTGAGACATGGCTGGTGATCCCGTAGAAGAGATATCTAGATTATATTTCTTACATCATCTCCATATTAGAAAGCAATCCAGGATTGCAAAGCAAGACATGGAACGGTAGCATTTGGTGTATTTTATAAATGTTTAGATTTCTAGGGAGCTTATTGGTATCATATATTATGGTAAGCACTCAAATGTAAACTGTTACTTTAAAATAGTAAAATATCAAGAACGTAAAAATCTCTGCAACTTAAATGGTCAGTTTAGTATTTGGCTTTATTACAGGCATTTGCAAGATATTTATTAAACACCCAAATGAACCAATACCATTTAATTTTGAAAACTGCCTTCCTAATACAAAAGAATTGGTATTCTACACAAGCTCCTTGTGATTATTTTTGTAGGTGTGGTGGGAGTGAATTATGGATGGCACTACCCTTTCTCCTGTTTCTTGTCTGAGGTTTTGGTAAGGTGGAAATTAGAGGTGATGGACCTTAAAGTTTGAGCAGTTCAGGACACTCAACCAGTAAGTCAGAAAGAGAAAGACAAATACCGTATGCTAACACATATACATGGAATCTAAGAAAAAAAGAAAATGTCATGAAGAACCTAGGGTTAAGACGGGAATAAAGACACAGACCCACTAGAGAATGGACTTGAGGATATGGGGAGGGGGAAGGGTAAGCTGTGACAAAGTGAGAGAGTGGCATGGACATATATACACTACCAAATGCAAAATAGATAGCTAGTGGGAAGCAGCCGCATAGCACTGGGAGATCAGCTCGGTGCTTTGTGACCACCTAGAGGGGTGGATGAGGGAGGGTGGGAGGGAGGGAGACACGAGGGAAGAGATATGGGAACATATGTATATGTGTAACTGATCCACTTTGTTATAAAGCAGAAACTAACACAGCATTGTAAAGCAATTGTATTCCAATAAAGATGAAAAACAACAACAACAGTGAGTAGAATTCAAATAAGTACTAGTAGATATAAAAATAATAAAAAAGAAATTTTGGCACTAAAAAAAAAAAAAAAAAAGACACTCAACCAAGCACAGTCCATTTACCCAGGACAAGAAAACATATGATATTACTCTTATTTTTTCAACCACAATGGATTTGAACTTTTAGAAAATTGAAAATGCAAGATACAGATTTTTTTTTTAAGTTATTTATTTATTTATTTCTGGCGGCGTTGTTTCTTCGTTGCTGTGCATGGGCTTTGTCTAGTTGCGGGGAGCGGGGGCTACTCTTCGTTGTGGCGCGCAGGCTTCTCATTGCGGTGTCTTCTCTTGTTGCAGAGCACAGGCTCTAGGGCATGCCGGCTTCAGTAGTTTCGGTGCACGGGCTCAGTAGTTGTGGCTCGCGGGCTCTAGAGTGTAGGCTCAGTAGTTGCGGCGCATGGGCTTAGTTGCTTTGTGGCATGTGGGATCTTCCCAGACCAGGGTTCGAACCCATGTCTCCTGCATTGGCAGGCGGATTCTTAACCACTGCGCCACCAGTGAAGCCCAAGATACAGATTTTAATAAGAAAATATTAGGCAACAGTTCTCTTATCTCTATGTCTTTTTCTATCTCATTGATTGTGAAGAATACAATCATAGAGAAAGCAAAATCTACATCAGTTGAAAATTTTTTCCACCTGCATGCATATTAGAGTGGATGTGTAACATCTTCACAGGGTTTGTGAAATCACTATTTCACCACAGAAATTAAATATGACACTAAAATGATCTGACACTAATTAGTCCATTGAATAAGGGGAGGAGGATTGGCATTTGGTCATCGTTTAGAAGAAAAAAAAATCATTAACCTGTTAGGCAAAATACTTGTCTTTAAATTATCCCGTAATAAATATACTAGAAAATAAAAACAAATGGCAGTACAGTGTTATGAAAGGAAAGCAATTGGGTTGATCTCAAAGTGAGTGAGTATAAAAATCAATGTTTTTTGTTTAGTTTGTTAATAATTTTATTCTTAGAGCTCCAAGGCAGCTAGCTTTTGGTCATTTTTAAGATCAATCAAAAAGTTCTAAACATTATTTTTAAGGTATGCAGATCACTAGGCCCTCCCCACCTCCTTTCTCTCTTTCTTTTAATTTTTAAATTTATTTTGGGGAGTTTTGGCTACCATTTATGTTCTAATCATGTTTTTCAGGAAGTGAATTTGAACTTTGAACCTCACCTAGTTTGAATCCTACCTCTATTGTTTTCTATCTCTATGACTTAGGGTAAGTTACTTAACCACTGTGAATTGTTTCTGGATATTTAAAACAGGGAAATCACAGGGTTGTTGTGAAGATGAAAGAAGATAACATAAAAGGGAACTTATTGCAGTGTTTGAGACATAGTAAGGGTTAGTAAATATTTCCAATTTTTATCTTTCTAATTCTCGTGAGCAGTTTACAATGAGATCTCATTACCACAGATTTTCCCTAAAATTATGAACCTTTTCCTACCCCTCTCCATTTTAAACCAAACCTTGAAATGACTGAACCTCATAGGAAGATGTCTCAATGCAGGTAATCCCAGTAGCAGGAGAGGTTGAAGCTACCACAATGCAAAGTTGTCAGGCTCTGATCTGGCAGTAGCTGTGGGAATTAGTCTTAGCTTCTATTTTTAACTCTGCAAGGAGTTGATTGGATGACCTGGGAAAACTCAGTTGGCATCTTATTTTCTTTCTGAATTTCTTTCTGCGTCTTATTTTCTTTCTGAATTGTACCATTTGTCTAATCACTCTTTTCACTGACTCATTATCAGAAATGATATGAAGGTTGTTGAATTAGGGTGTTGATTTCAGAAGTAATGTTATAGAAAATGGGAATTGTTCCCTTTCTTTTTTTTTTTTTTTTTTTTTTTTTTTTTTTTTTTTTTGCGGTACGTGGGCCTCTCACTGTTGTGGCCTCTCCTGTTGCAGAGCACAGGCTCCGGACGTGTAGGCTCAGCGGCCATGGCTCACGGGCCCAGCCGCTCTGCAGCATGTGGGATCTTCCCAGACCGGGGCACGAACCCGAGTCCCCTGCATCGGCAGGCGGACTCTCAACCACTGCGCCACCAGGGAAGCCCTGTTCCCTTTCTTAAAAGCAATAGTTGACAATTTTATTTTATTTTTTTCTGATACAGTGTTGAAGTTCCTGGGAGAGGGCAACTTTAATTTATAAAGAGTCGTTAACATTCACTTCCTCTAACAAAAGCCTTTAAAGGTAATACTACTAATTATCTGCCTTGTACCCCAATCTTTTTTTTTCATGTGTAACTGTTGAAGTTTTTTAATGTTAATCAATATCATTAAGTTGTCCAAAAAGGAAAATTAATCTGTTACTCCATTGTACACCATATACAAAGGAATCTTCTTGGTATATGATATCTTTCTATTTTACTGAATCTCAATGAATTTAGAGAGTACATGTAAGAATATTAATATTCAGAGTCTTATTCATAAATGTGCACTACTGAGTAGATTCAATCACTAGCAACACCTTTAAACTGAAAGCAAAAATAGAGCCTCAATTAACGTGAAAACTTTAGTACCAGAAACACCTGCCTCTAAAAACTACACTGTTAGTATACAGACGAGCTTTAGTATGATAACCATTTTGTTGGGCTTTAAAAGCACATAATTTTACATTTTTTTCTTATTTGACTTTTTATCATTATGTGGACCATTTAGGTCTAAGGAAAAAAGTACAAAAACTGCCTAGAGCCTTCCATTTAATATGTAAGCCATAGTTGTCCACAAGAGAGAATTTTGTGGTAATCAACAACTCTAGCCAAATCAGCAATAATTTATTTCAGTCGGTAGAGTCTAATCATGTGTACCTAACTATGTTCTTTTAAGTAAAAAGTGTAAAACATTTTTAGTAGTAAGTTTGTCCTGAATTTCCAAATCAATATTTTTAATCCCTGTTTGAATACTGAATTCATTAGCTATTCACCAAAGGCTTGAGGCATAGATTTTGGGCATAGTCTGCTTCTAAGATGAGTTGTAGCAAACAGTCTAAATTCCTGTTTTAAATATACATGTGCATACACGTATATTATGCAAAAATTTATATACAGACATTCCCCGAATTATAACGGTTCGACTTACCGATTTTTCTTCTTTACCATGGTGCGAAAGTGATACTCGTTTAGTAGAAAGTATAGTTTGAATTTTTTCAAAGTATACTTCGAATTTAGAGTAGAAACTATACTTTTCCCAGACTACTGATAAGCAGCATGATGCTCTCTTGTGATGCTGGGCAGCAGCAGCAAGCCACGCCTCCCACTCAGCGACTGGATCACAACTGACACACTTAACAGCCGTTCTGGTTTTCACTTTCAGTACAGTATTCAATAAAACAAATGAGATAGTCAACAGATTATTATAAAATAGGCTTTATGTTAGATGATTTTGCCCAACTTTAGGCTAATGTGAGTGTCCTGAGCACCTTTAAGGTAGACTAGGCTAAACTATGACGGTTGGTAGATTGGGTGCAGTATAAGCATTTACAATTTATGATATTTTCAATTGATGTTGGGTTTATCAGGATGCAATGCCAGAGTAAGTTAAGGAAGATCTGTACTTTATGTGTATTATATGTATTAATTATATTTAGCCAATTATGTGTGTAAATATATATATGCATATATATGCATGTATATATGTCTGTTTTCATGAACATTTGCCTTCTATTTCAAATATTTGATTATATTTATTTATTTTTATTTTTTTATTTGATTATATTTAAAATAAACAGACAAGTTCTTGGAGAAGCATTTGAAGAATCTGTGTTTCCAGAATCAACTTTTGCAAAGAACACTTAGTTTTTCACTAGGTGTTTATTTTTCAATAGTTAAAAAAATATTTTTAAAATTTCAAAGTGATTCTTTAATATATGAATACGAATATGTATTTACTTCAGGCACTATATATGTGATTTATACATATGTGTATTTATATATATTTAAATGTTTTTAAACCTGATCTTACTGGGTTATAACTACTATCCAATTATGTGAGAATAGTGATATTGTTGCCTTTCAGCTTGGAACATGCTTCTGTTTCATTTGATTATATTTTATCCATTAAGTGCTCTGGCCTTCCATTAGCTCTTTTGCTTTGAGGAATACATTTTATAGTGCATTAGAAATAGTCTTCTATTTTTCATGCCATAATTTTCCAGTGTCTTACAAAATCCTAATTTGGAATGTTCTGACTTGAATTGTGTCTCAGAATAGAGACTTTTCCCTTTTGGAATCATCAGATCTGTTGGTTAGGTACAGTATTTCTTATTTTTTCTGTTGGAGAAAGGGAGGAAGGAAACTGCCCTATGGAACTTTCCAGTTTTTTTTGTTTTCTTACGCTTATACCAAAAAAATGCACTCTTCTAGTAAAACTAGAAACATGAGTGTGGCAGCTACATAGTTCCAAATGAGGACAACCTAATATACTGTAATTTTTTCAAGTAAGAGAATAACCCAGGTAGTATACTATTAACTAGATTTTTTAAAATAGCCATTTGTTGATTAATAATTCTATTCTTTTTCCATTCTTAGTTTCATAACAATTTTACACAAAGGCTTATATTAACAAATGCCATCAGTTGTATTGTTGGTTTCCTCCTGCTTTCTGATTAGTTCTATAATTTAAAAATGCTTAAAGTCCAGACTTCTCAACTAGAAAACATAAGCACAGTAAAAGCAGTGTTTTTAAAATTAATTCTGGAATATATTTCTTTTGATGGTAAAGGCATATAAGATTACAGATGTGTATGTTTGGATGCTATATAAATAAAAGTAATATGATTAATCATGTATTAATTTATACTACCAGAAATTCCCTCTAAATCCTTTGTAGGACACAAATATTTATGACATTTCTATATTGTTCTCAGTTTATTATTTTAATGAAATATTATACAGGTAGTATTTCATAAAAAACACTGCATCAATTGTAATACTAGTTTAGGAATTTTAATTTGGTATGTAAATATACTAACTTCTGTTGAGATTGCTATAGCTTAGGGTCAAAATGAATTTGAAGGTTATTAGTGTTATTATTCTGGTTTTTATTAGCTGCTGTCTCAAATTAATTATAAAGACAAAAATATCCCTGGCTTTCTGCACTATTAATGACATACTGAGATGTCTCTTGGGTATCAGTAAATGATATATTTTAGAGCATAACTTATGAAATGACTTGCCAGTTGTCAGACCACCTTTGACAATAAAATATATTTGATAGTCTACCTTTGCAAATTCATTGCACCACACAAATGTGATCTTGGTAATTGACATATGACTATCAAGCTTCAATCATTCTCCATAATATTCCTATTACCAATTATTAACAGAATAAAGGGGAGATAACAATTCTATAGTATTTATTCAGATTTTTATTTAAACTCAAGTATAATCTATATTTCTATAGTGCATTTTTTATCTAACACCTCACTTAAGCAGAAGGAAGTGTTCTAGAGGTTTGTTATCAGCTTTTAAATGAAGTAATCTTTAACTATCTTTTATTTAAAAATACTAAAAAAAGTTTCATGGTCTTTAATTAAATATAAATATTGGAATTGTCTATGAAACTTTTGAAATGGTCAATCACATAAAAACATAGGGATATTCTTTAAAGCAGGGGTCCACAACCCCCTGGCTGTGTTAGGAACCCGGCCGACCAGCAGGAGGTGGGCAGCGGGCGAGCTAGCGAAGTTTCATTTGCTGCTCCCCATGGTTCGCCATCGCTGGCATTACAGCCTGAACCAACTATCCTCCCCCGCTCACCCTGTTGGTGGAAAAATTGTCTTCCACGAAACCGGCCCCTAGCTCCAGAACTGTTGGGGATCACTGCTTTCAAGCATATGAATTTCTAATATATTTATTTAGGTTATATATGCTGAACTACTTTTTACATAATAGCTCATAGGTAACCTTCACTATTAAGTATTTTATGATGCTTAGAATCGGAAACAATACAGAAACTAACAAATTAAAATTGTTTTTTGTAAAATGTCAAGTGAGAGGAGAAGAACGTTAAATAATAAATACAGCATATTCACAACTTGGTTTTGAATATCACACACATAGAGAAAAAAGACCCAAAGAAAATTTAAAAATTACTTATCAATGGTTAACTCAAGAAATAAGAGAGTCAGATCAGGGTGACCTTTACTTTCTCCTGTTCTTATTCTGTATTCCCAAATTCATTGCAATATGTATGTACTACTTTCAGAACTGTTTAAGAAGAAATGTGCCAGTTTGGATAATTTTTTTTTTAACATCTAAACATTGCCGAGTGTTGTTAAAATGTTCAGGTTTTATGTAGCTTTCTGGAAGATCTAGCTGGCCATAAAAAACTGAATATATTAGAGGAGGGGGAGTTTTCCCATCTTGAAATAATGATAAATAATATTTTTAAAGCATTAAATAATTTTCAAAGCATTTTTGTATACATTTTCTCCTCAGACCATCCTAACTCTCTAGAGTTGGTAGAAAAAGGATTATACTCATTTTGCCCAGGGTGGGGAGTTTGAGGGTGGGAATTGAAATTCATGAAGTTTAGCAAATTGCCCATTTAAGCCGTGCACAGTTATTAAGTGGCAGGGCCAGAATTCTAACCTGTTTCATGCCATGGCCAATCTAGTGCTTTCCTCTATGCTGTAGGAACTGGACATATTTAAGAGGTAAGCACAAAAATGGAAATAGGTCTGAATCTTGCTTTAGTTACAAATTTGCCTATAGTCCTCACTGGAGCCTGAACCAGGAAAATCTATATGAATTTCTTTCTTCAACCCAAAGAAATGGCCATGTTAAATAATTCCTAGGTTTAATTTTAAAATATCTATACTGTCTGTTTTTTCACCATATTCCAGTTTGTGTATTTTGTGTCTATCAACTACTCCAAAGAACCATGCTTCCTACCTAAAGGGTTGCATTGCTTAATAAACAAACATTGACAATTCTGATGCTAACCTGAATTAAATAATATACCAATCATTTATGAGATCTGCCTTAGTATTTTTACACTCCTGAAATATCATCTCTATAACCTGCTTTTTAAAATAGTCTGACACCTACCGAGTACTCTTTCACTTCCTACAAGAAATCAAGAAAAAGAAAGCATTTGTGTTTTTAATTTTAGTGAAGGGTTCTTGATTTACGAATTAGTCATTTAGTGTCATTTGAATTTCAAGTGTGTCTCAAGTAGTGGAGGTTCTTTCTGTATGACTTCTCCAGAGTTTTCACATATATATCATCATTAATTTCATCTTTCACTTGGGATTAGTAAAAGAAAAGGTTTATTTACTACTATTTCTTAGTTTTCTTCATTTCAAATATTCAGTGCCTTATCAAAAATAATACTATAGTCTTATTACTGTTCATTGATAACAGATAATACCAAGAAATTGTGATTCTGGTTTTCAGTTAAAAAAACAAAACGAGAAACTAAAGAAATAATTACTATAACAATTTTTTCTTCATTTAGCTAATCAGATATTCACATCAGTGAGTGTTAGATTTTGAGACTATGAATCCCAATACTAAATGTTTTATATATTCAGAGAAGTGAAAAATAATAATTATTATGCTTCCTCTGTGCTAAATACTGTTTTAAAACCAATTGGAATCCCCCCTCACAACAATCCTAAGATGTAGGTACTCTTTGCACCTATTTTACAGCCGGACAAACTGAGGCACAGAATGATTAAATTATTCATGGTCACACAGCTAGTAAGGCACAAATACAATATTTAAAATCAAGTCTGTTTTTGTGAGAGTCCACATTCCCAACCCCTGTAATGAAAGCGTGTGATCCCTACTATTTGCTATATACCCATTTACTTGCTTTGTGGAAAGAAAGGGAGTGAGGGAAGAGGAGGGAAAGGGAGGGAGGGAAAGAGGAAAAGAAGGTGGAATGGAGGGAGGCAGGAGAATTGTCAAAATTCTGCCAGTTTGTTGATACTGTGTGTTATTTCTTATAATAAGGTTGAAATTAAGGACTTGTAGAGATTTACCTGGAATAAATAATTTTAAATTTCCTTAAGGGAAGTCTCTGGTAATATTATCAGATGGAGACAGCAAGTGAATTTCTGTTTAATTCTATTCATAATTAAAATGCTATATCAGGCTCATATTTGGAACAAACACAGTTCTGGTAATTCTCATAGTAATAATTCTACATTTTCTTAAATTTGTTATCATTTTTTTCATCCTCAACACTCTCGGCTTATTTAATTTTAGTACCTACTCTTTTTCAAAAATCCATAAATTTTAGTTAGGCTTAAATCATAGGAAAATTGAAGAAAGTTTAGAGCCTGTAACAGAAGGAAACCCCCCCCTTCCCACCCTGAGAGCCCAGCTCTGTCCATTTCTATTAGAGCTACACCACCAAGAAAGGAGGAATTATTCTGATTGGTCAGATTTATGACACATTCTATTACATAGGGTGACTGTATTTGTTTAGAGGTACACAGCAACAGTTCCACATTTCTTCTTGTCCGTTGCCTGGTTCTGTGAAAGCAGGTAAGTGGAGTGAAGATCCTCAAAACCTAGACCTCAGTCTCTTGTTTCTGTTCCATTCCATTCACCAGGGTGAGCTTAATCCAGCAGAAGAGTGAGCTCTTCTGTGTTTCGCTGGATGTTTCCATGCAGATGAGTCAAGTTCCATTTTGAGCCTGGAAAATCTTGCATGCTCTCTCATCAACTTCTTCCTTTTCTGAGTATGTACTCAGAAAATGGTAACATGCCCCCAGTAAGCCTTTACCACAGCTCTGACTCAGGGTTATTAGGAAGTAATTCCAAATCTCAGACATGTTCTGTATTTTAATCAACAGATAATTTGTACTTTTAGTTAACATTTACTCTCGATTATTCACGTGTTCTTATGCAGTTGGAACCTATTTCTGTCTTCATGTGCTTAAAGCTAGGATGAGTACGGATTTTAATCAAGATAATTTAGAAACTTTATTAAGTGTTTCTTATGTGGCAGGCACTGTTCTAGGTACTGGTGATAGAGTTTTAAACAGAGTGGTTACAATCCACACTCTAAGAAAGGGTACTTAACATTAAAATTCAAAGAGGAAAGATGTACAGAAATCATACGCAAAAAACAAGAGTCAGTTTAATATGCATGGTTGGCATCTTGGGGACAGAAGAAGTCTAACACAAGGAGTTTTACAAGACTGATGATATATAGTCACTTCAGTTGAACTTTGTTTTATTTAAAACAAGCAACTTTTTTCAAACCAAGTAAAAAAATTATTGACAGTAATTGTGCAACTTTATAGCTCCTTATTTTAGTAAAGAGAGGGTGCTTTGACTTATGATATGAGGCAATTTCAGTATTTTGATAAACTAACCTTCAGCATTTTAGAAATTAAGCTTTTACATTGATGGAAATTCTGATAATTGCCCATCAGTTTTATTTCATGCTTCCAAAATTATATTTTCCAATTTTAAATGAAAAACTGGCATATTATCTGTTGACACTACAGTTCCAAGTTTTATCATAGGAAAAGGTGGGTGAGAGGAATCCCCAGCTCAAAATCCTATCCAAATTTGAATTCTGAAAGTCTTTTTTTCATTGATTAGTAGATGTTGGTATCACATTATTTGCAATGACAGAGGATATTGTCAGGTGGTTATTAGCATTCATTGCAGCACCGGCTTCTGAGAATGTAGTAGTTTTTTTTTTAAACCACGTTGTCTCCTCTTGATCCATGACTCCAACTCTAAAAATATCTTGACTCATTCATACATCATACATTCAAGAAATAATTACTGATCGCATATACTATTCCAGATACCAGGCTGGTCACTAGGGAGTCAAAATGACTAAGACACAGGCTTGGCTGTCAAGGAGACCCCAATGTAGTGAATCTTTGCTTCTTACTCTTCAAGTGGCATTGATCCTGTGTAATCAGAAGTAATAGGGAATTAAGTAGCATTCATATTGTAATTAAATGTAGATAGAGCCAGATGATTTTCCAAAATCAGGCTTAATCAGAGATAGGGCAAGAATGTTCTTTGGGATTTTTCCTTGATGAGCATTGTTAACTATCCTTGAGATGCAATAATAGAAGTCACTGAGTAATTTATCAATTTGGTTTCCTATGGGAACCAGGATGAAGGACGTTTCCTCCTTTAGTCATTGACTTTCTACAGAGATAGCGAAGGCGCTTCAACTTCCCCAGAAAAGAAATCACCAGTAAACAGCAGTGATGGTAGAGGTGGGTTATTTACTACCATGGGGTTGAGAATATTAGTGAGCTGCATTTTGACCACTTGTCAAACATTTTGACATCTTGGAACAGAAAGTGTTATTTAAATATAAAAAGCATTTTCTGTTGAATTGTTGTTAGTCATCCCTATGAGGAAATGACCTATTAACTAATAGATGGGGAATAAGATTGATTTCTGCTAGAGTCCTTAAAGTAGCTACATGTTTCAATTTGTGGGTGTTTTTCAACCATTTGTAAGTTACCACAGTAAAAACCCCATGTAAAAAGCTATCTGAATTTACTTTCCAGCATTCTTTCCTGGGCTTTCTCTATCTTTCCCCCTTTCCCTCTGTCTCAGATCAGGAGAGCAATGGGTCTGA
The DNA here is from genome assembly GCF_949774975.1 of Lagenorhynchus albirostris. Classification (NCBI taxonomy): domain Eukaryota; kingdom Metazoa; phylum Chordata; class Mammalia; order Artiodactyla; family Delphinidae; genus Lagenorhynchus; species Lagenorhynchus albirostris. The sequence goes on from NC_083111.1 coordinate 32,618,436, forward strand.
AGCTTTAGCGAGAATCAGAAGGCTTGTCAAAACAATGATTTCCGGAGCCTCAGCTGGGAATTTGCATTTCCAACAAGTTTCTAGGAGAAACTTCTGCTGCTGTTACTTATTTGATGAACCACTGCTCAAGTAAAAGGAATGGGAATTTAGGAAGTAGAAAGATGGAGAGCTATGAAAAGCTGAATGAAGTCAGCCTCTGATCTTCTTCACCAAGCTGCCCAAGCTATTGGGAAGATCATCACTAGTGCCCCAGGGAAGCGTATTGAAAGTCACACCAATTAGAATGGGCATCATCAGAAAATCTACAAGCAACAAATGTTGGAGAGGGTGTGGAGAAAAGGGAACCCTCTTGCACTGTTGGTGGGAATGTAAATTGATACAACCACTATGGAGAACAGTATGGAGGTTCCTTAAAAAACTAAAGTAGAATTACCATATGACCCAGCAATCCCACTACTGGCACATACCCAGAGAAAACCATAATTCAAAAAGACACATGCACCCCAATGTTCATTGCAGCACTATTTACAATAACCAGGTCACGGAAGCAACGTAAATGCCCATTGACAGACGAATGGATAAAAAAGACGTAGTACATACATAAAATGGAATGAACTTGGGTCATTTGTAGAGACGTGGATGGACCTAGAGACTGTCATACAGAGTGAAGTAAGTCAGAAAGAGAAAAACAAATATCGTATATTAACACATATATGTAGAATCTAGAAAAATGTTACAGATGAACCGGTTTTCAAGGCAGAAATAGAGACATAGATGTAGAGAAGAAACGTATGGACACCACCGGGGGAAAGCAGGGCAAGGGTGGTGGTGGTGGGATGAATTGGGAGATTGGGATTGACATGTATACAGTAATATGTATAAAATAGATAACTAATAAGAACTTGCTGTATAAATAAATAAATTCATTTAATTTAATTAAGAAAAAAAGTAATTGGCCCTCCTCTGAGTAAGTGATTGGCCGAGGGCATCACGTAGAACACTCTTGACTGTCCTACTCTTAAGCCCAGCTTTGCAGTGAATGAGCCATTTAACCTCTCTTTACCCCAGTCTTTCTCAGATTCAAAATAGTAACAGTAATTTCCCTTCCCTCTTGTTAAAAAACAAGACAAAACAAAAATGCAAATCCTGATGGTGATTTCCCTTTGTGGAAAATTCTTTGGATTTATCCATCTATTTCTCTGATGTAGTAAAGAAGAAATTTAGCAAAATTTCTCTCTGTCCATAAAGATTTTAGGCTTTTAAGCTTAACTCTTTAGTGAAAACTCCCAAATGCCTATTCTCCACTGCCTGGGGCTAGACATTTCCTTGATTCTGTCTAAGAGGTGGGGAGCCACAAGGGAACAAGTACTTAAAGAGACTCTAAAAAGCCCTATCTATTCTGCACCCCCTTCACCACCACCAGCTCTCCAGTTTATCCACTGCTCTTCTCACTCTTTCCACACCAGCAACACCAGCCTCTTACCTTGTACTTTCAACACTCAATGTTCTCCCATCCAAAGGCCCTTGCATTTACGATTTCATCTTCTGGAAATGTTCTAGAAAAGTAGTCCATACACATATAAATAGAATATGATACTAGAGGTTATGAGAATAGATAGGATATGACTACCTTCCAGTTTCTGGTCAAATGTCACCACATCAGTGAGACCTTGATCATCCTATAAAAAACAACTGTTGTGCATCCCCATGCAGGTGCACACATTAACCTACACATGCTCTATTCCATCTCTGATATATTTTTCTCCATATGTTTGTTCCCATCTGCCAAACAATACATCAGTATTTTGGTATTGGTTTATTTTCTGTCTCTTCCCTAGGTAGAATGCAAATTCCGTGCAGGTAGAGTCATGGTTTTTTCCCTGCAGAACCTACAACCATCATTGACACATAAGAGTCGCTCAGTAAATATTTCTAGAGTGAAAAAGAGAAAGGTGATATATCCTTACGTTAGATTATCCAGTGCAAATTTTGGTATCTTTTGCATTACTTGCTCAAATGATCTTATACTCCAGTCATACTTACCTATTGGCAGTTCTTTAGAACCACCATTGCTCTTTATGCCCTCTTGTCTTTTTTAAAATTTAATTTTATTTTTTTAACATCTTTATTGGAGTATAATTGGTTTACAATGGTGTGTTAGTTTCTGCTTTATAACAAAGTGAATCAGCTATACATATGCATATATCCCCATATCTCTTCCCTCTTGCGTCTCCCTCCCACCCTCCCTATCCCACCCCTCTAGGTGGTCACAGGACATATATACACTCACTACCAAATGTGAAATAGATAGCTAGTGGGAAGCAGCCACATAGCACAGGGAGATCAGCTCTGTGGTTTGTGCCCTCTTACTTTTTAAATCTTGCTGTAGCCTCTGCCTAGAATGTTCATTTCTGAAACCTTTTTGTTGTCTTTGACACTTCTACATTTCCTTCAAAACACAAATCAGGTGTCCTGTTCTTCAAAAATATTTCATGATAAACTCGTTCTTTCTCTGTGTCCTCCTTCCCACCCTGGCACCCTATCCTGGCACTTATCCACTCATTATGTTATACTATTCTGTCCAGTTGAAACCCCTCCCAGCTTTACCAGAGACCACTTGAAAGCAGGGACTGCTTCTGACATCAAAAGCACAATGCCCCAATGCCTGGCATATGACAGCTACTCATAAATGATCAATAAATGAACAACAATCCACCTTATTCTTTTTTCTTATCATAAGAAGCTACCCTTCATTGCTTTAAACTTCTAAAATTGCCCTGAGGGATATAATAGTAATGAGTGTTCCTGAAAATCAAGAGAATGGGCACTTATGATACGTAGCTTGAAGATCAGCCAAGTGAAAACTGGAATAGCTCTCAAACAAGGGAGAGGAGTGAGGCATTCAAGCTTCTTTAGGAGTAGCAAGTAGCAGTGATGCTGGTGTTCACACTGCCATGAAGAAAACCACTGCCATGTGAAGCTCCTAACACGAGTAAATATGTAGTATCTCTGAGGTATGTGATAGTATGTGATAGTAGATCATGACAAAACTCTTCAGCAACCTTGTTTCTGGATTTCACCTCATCCAGCATCACTTGGTGTATGTTGAGGTAATGCAGAAATTTTACTAGGTAATTAGTCTAGGAATTATTCCTCTAGGGTAGAAAGATGCTATGTTACTCCAATCGTGTTGCTATAACAAAATACCACCAACTGGGTAGATTATAAGAACAGCAATTATGGCTCACAGTTCTGGAGGCTGGGAAGTCCAAGACTGAGGTGCTAGCATGTTTGCCTTCTGGTGAGGACCTTCTTCCTGGTTCATAAGCTGACACCAACTCCCTGTGTCCTCACATGGTAGAAAGGGCAGGGGATCTCTCTGGAGCCTCTTTTATAAGGCATTAATTTCATTCATGATGGTTCCACTGTTACGACTCAAGCACTTCCCAAAGGTCCACCTACTAATACTATCACATTGGGCATTAGGGTTTCAACATAGGAATTTCAACATAGGAATTCAATGTATAAAACATTCAGACCATAGCAGATACTTGGGACTCGAAACTTGTTCTAAACTTTATAGCTGGGAAGACTCTGTGAAGCTAGTATGTGTGGCTGAGTCATGAATGTTTGAAGATGATAAAAGACCCATCCCAGCAGAAAAATCCTACACACAACTGAGAAACCACTGGGCATTGTGAATGAGTGTATGCCTTGGCAGAAAGATTTTACAGCTCTTCCTCCTCACATATGTGAATTATGCATGATATTGCAAGAGGACTTTTTAAATATGAGCAATTTGGAGCAAAAATGACAGAAAAGAGAAATGCAAAGAAACAAGGTGAGTGAGTATTGAAAGGCAGAAGTGTATATTGGTAGGCCTGGAAATCAACTGTGAGTAATTTAAATCGATTAAATGTAGCATAGAAAATGTACAAGAAAAGGTTGAGGGGATCAAATTAACAGGCAAAAGAAACAATTTTCTCAACAGTAACATTTTTGCCAGATCAAAGTGAAAGCAGTCCATAAGAGATTGAGAAAATGAGTATATTTTCTCATTCCTTTGTCATGTGACCAAGGAATAAAGTAATTCCTTGGTCACATGACTAGATCTAAGGTGAAAATTAGAACTTTATCTCCATATAAGGAGGCAGTCATTCTTAGGAAATAACATTTAATTTGAACAAAAAAGAGGAGATCAGAGGCATGAACCAAGAGATAAGAACTTGTCTCCCTTATTCGTAAACTATGGGGCCCAACTGTCGAACAATAATCAGTATCGAGGCTGCAGAGAACAAAGTTGTATTTGGGGTCTTAATAATTGCAATCCTGGACACACAGATCCAGGTAAAACCCAAAGATGTTTTATGGAAGAGAAAGAGTCAGGGACTTATAAAGATGAAAGGTACAAGGTTGTTAAAGCTGTCTGGCAGGCATTATGATTGACTCTGATGCAGGAAAGGAAATATTTGTCTTTAAGGGATTCTCTGTCACAAGTTATTTTAGGGTAAGGGTCCGATAAGTATCTTGAGTTTCTGGAACGTGGGCAGATGCTCTGGATGCCTATGTCAAAGCAATAGGTAGTCAAAGTTCAGATTCCATCTCGGCTGAGATGTGCCTAAGTCACTTCCGCAGTGGCTTCCTCAGAGGCTCCATTTGAGAGAGCGCTCCCTACCAATAATGACTCCATTTCTGTTTTCCTTTCACACAACTTACCTTCACTCCTCAGATTTGTTGGGAACTGGTAAGCATATTCTCACCATAGTACTTGTTGTCGCTCACTTGCATTAGAGTGTACCATATCCAACATCAATAACTGATAATATTGAGTTTTGTTGTATTTTTCTCAAATTCAGAGTTATTTATTTTAAAGCATCAGTAAGCAAACTATGGCCTACAGGTCAAATCTATTCTTGGGCTAAGAATGGTTACTGCATTTTGAAAAGGTTGTAAGAAAAGAAAAAGAAAAAAAGGAGGAAAGTGGAAAGTAGTAATGTATGTCCCTGCAGGTATTTGTAGATTGTCTTACACTCTGAGATTTCTCTGCTGCTGCCCCTCCCCTAAACAACTGTCAGAGAGGATTGGAGCTCTAGCTTCACAGCGCTTGCTGACTTTTCAAGAGAAACTTTGTACAGATAGACCCACAGACATACTTAAATAGATATCCACAGCTCTGTTGGATGTGTAGTATTTAGCTTCTTCGGTCTGTGAGTGAAACACTTCTAACATGCTTCCCCTACTCCAATGGCCACAGGGCCACCAGTTTTCAACCTGTTTTCTCTGTCCTGTTAAACACACCTCTTTTTCTAGCAGCTGAATGGGAAGGAAGACCCCCCCCTTCAGTTGTTATCTTCCTCGAAACTGTTCATTCTAAACGAATTCTCACATTTCCCTTCCTAATCTATCTACCATCTCCCTCTATGTCCAAACTCCTCCTGATAGCCAAATTTATTGAGCGCTTAAATGTACACCAATTACCGTTTGTCAGTGGCATTTAACCCTCACACATATTATCCACATTACACAGGTAAATATTGAGACTTAGAGAAAGTAAGAAACTTGCCAAAAGTTGCACACTTAACAAGTGACATGTCTAGGATTCAGGCACAGAAGATTTGAGCCCAGAGGCCATGCTCTTTACCGTGAAGTTAAACCCTCTGGGAAGAAGTTAACACCTGTTCAAGGGAAATGGAGGGTCCATACCAGCTCCCTTATTTATACCAGCCGCCAGAGGGGAAAGTTTAACAGAAAAGTGTTCCCATTTAATTTTTCTATTTCTTTAACCATTGAATTAAACAATAACACATCCTTCTTAAATGTAATCTCTCTTTGATTCAAGCTTTCTGATTATTTCAGAAACTTCAGTGAATAGTTTATATCTTCATAATATTTTTCTTTAATTTCAGAACTTTGTGAGAAGGAAAATACTATTTTCTTTTAAGTGATTAGATAATTTTGTAATATTCTATGCTAAAAAGTATACTTATAGATATAGTATAGTACATATAAAATTCTATGTATTTAATGTGTACTTTTGTTAAAGCATTGTAAAATAACAACTGAATTGTACTCAAATAAATACATCATTATTCCTCAACATTGACTTAATGTGCACTATAGTTCATATTTTTTTCTGATTAGTTCAGAATTATCAAATTAGAGAATTACCATTTTGAGACTGGTTTTTACTAACTCTAACTTCCATGTTCCTAATGAATAAACTAAGCTTTATTTATCCTTAATATTTTCTGACCTCTTCACTTCAACTGAAATCTCGATTGTTTCAAATGATTCCCTTACCATCTCCACCACAAATTTAGCTTTTTCTTTCTCTAGTGTAAGAAGAGCCAGCCTGCTTCTTACATTTATGCCACTTTCTGATTATTATTCTATAATCTCTGTATTCCCCTAATTTTAACTTACTGTTAGGAAGTAAAGTTGGCCCTCTCTCTATTCAAACCACTCCTGTATCCTCCAGAACCAGTGCCCACTTATACTTTGCTGAACGAGGTCAACTACAGTTCACCAAGCTTACCATTTTTTAATTTTAATTAATTAATTTTAAAATAATTTTATTGAAGTATAGTTGATTTACAGTGTGTTAGTTTTACGTGTACAGCAGAGTGATTCAGTTATACATATACATATATCTATTCTTTTTCAGATTCTTTGCTCATATAGGTTCTCATAGACCAAGCTTACCAATTTTATAGTTTCATTGCCTGTCTTCATCTGTGCCATGACCTCATTTCTCATTCACATCTCAAAATTAAACTTTCAGAACTCTATTGCAACAACGATCAGTGGTCTAATGAACTTGTATAAGATGACCAGAAGTTGAAATATTGTAAGCATTAGTAATATAAAAGTCCAACTATTGTCTGTTCTGCAAATGAATATATGTTTAATACTAAATATATGTTTAATACGAAAAGTTTCACCATGGTAGTGTGAGTCTTTCCAAAATTTATTACATTCCTATTATATGCCAAGCACTGACTTACTCTTTGATTTCATTTTTCCCCCCATTTTGTTTTCCAAACACAGAATGACAACTTGGTGAAAAAAACCCTGTGGTATATACCAAATACCAAGATATGCATCCTCTGCCCATCCTCATTTGTGTATTCCCACTCATCCCATCATAATTAGATTCTGCCACTTTTCTCCTCAGCCCTGTAACAGTCTCATGTCTACTCACTTCCCATCTCTTCCCCATCTTTTAGTCTCAAATACAGTTCATACATACGGAACGTCACCTGAATGATGTTCATTACTGATGGCTGCTTGCTTTCTTAAGAATGCTTAAAAGATGCAGTGTTGGAAGAGAAAACTGTCACCACCTGCTGACTTGTGCCCAAAGTCTCAGAGGCTGAAACTTCTGCTTTCATAAATGGGGAGGCCCAGCACAGAAGTGAAATGAAAAAGTGCCATAAAAGAGCTTATGAGCCTTTTAAAGATGGCCCAGGAAATATACACACACACATGCATGTACACAAGATGTGCAGTGTGATTTCAGAGAAATTCTCAGACACCTCATATGTCTTGAACACTGGGTAAGACCTCTGCTTCCAGACATTCTAAAATTTACTCTTGAATATTGCAACCCAGAGAGCTGTGTACTTGGACCAAATTACTTATATTCCTTATAGTATTATTTCTGGCAAATTACCCCATCCGCTTTTGGCTTGCATAAGAGACAATTACAAGAATTTCTTTTCTATCTATTCGTAGAGGTCCTCTTCCATCACATCCTTTATACAAAGACTATATAAATGCACATAATGTCTTACATATTATTTCACAGGGTTAACAGATACTTGGTGTCCAATGTAGAATAACATGGACTATGGGCTAATAATGTTCTATAAAGAATAAAGTAGTTCTTTGTAAACTAGACTGTTTATATATTTCATACACACTCTGTTTCCCAGTTATTCTCTCTTATCACTTAATAAATTCTTTTGATGTCTTTTCTATATCATTTGTACTAAAGCAAAACAAAGCAAGATGTTTCTGATTGCTCCATACCTGGACAAAAGTGTTAGAATGGAAGCCTAGAGGCTGTTATGGTGGTAGCAGTCATAATGAAAATGAGAGAACCCCTAAATGGATGTGGTTTTCCTGCTTCAATTACCTGGAGATTGTTTTCCAGTGCTGACACCAGGATGTTCTGAATTTTGCTTTAGTGAAAGGAATTAGTGTTTCCTCTACAGTTTTAATTATAATTTTGTTTCCTCTAAAATTGCTATGTAATTTCATTGACCATTGAATTAATACAAAGTGAACTCCTTGGCCTGGCCCTCCAGGCACTTTAACTATTCTAACCTATCACTGCGGCTCCATCACCTCCCCTTATCCTACGCATGGGCCTGTGCTGCCATCAAACTGCACAAACCTCTCTTCTCTCAAGTGCTGGGGAGTTTTCTAATCTCTGTGTCACTTTTCATTCTGCTGATTACGTCAGGAATTGGATTTTTTTAGATGCGATGCATATTAAATCTACTTTACATGTATAACATGCTTATATAGTTAATAAATTTGACAAAAAATTATTAAATGATACCTAATGATGACTATGTCATAAAATCACATATATATATGCTTTTTCATATATATTTATGTCTTTCAACACTAACCTCACCCTCTACATCCTCATAATACTTAAAATATGCTTGCATTATGTTTTCCAGGCCATTGCATGTGGTACTCTCTTTGCCTGGAGTTCTCTCCTTCCTCCGTTCTTCTACCTGCCACCACTTCCCCATGTAATGACCCGATTTGGAGAAGACTTGTTTCTGCCCCTCTTATGGGTTCCCTTATTACCCTATTCTAAGCTCTATTAATTCACACTGCATTGTAACTCCCTGTGCATTGTCTTACTTCATCATTGTGTCCCCAATGCCTATACAGCACCTAACGTTTGGAAAGTACTCCAATAAATGAAAGTTGGTGACATTGAAATACATGTATAACTGGTTTAGAAGAGTTAAATGATAATTGTTATTGAAAGTCATAAAGATACTTACACCTTTGACCCAGTAATCCAGGAGTCAAAAATTCAAATGCTTTGAGGGTCAAGCAAGTAATCTAAATGTGCAATGTTGGCCTGGGGGAAGGCAATGGGGAATACAGGTTACTGTACTTGCCTCACCTAAACACATTCAGATTTACACTTTTATAAATACTGTCGACACAAGCCAAACAAACCATAACCCCTGTCTCATTCTAAAGGAACAATTCTGTAGAGGAAAAAAAATATTCGTAATAATGTTTTTTGTGAATCTGTCTGTAATAAGGAAAAAAATGAAGACAAATAGCTAGTAATAGGGATCTGACTAAATTAAATGTAGATTGTATCCATTAAATATCATGTATTCTTTAACATGAAAATAATCCCCCAATCGTAATACATGAATAATGCTTTCGTTATTGGAAATAGTGAAGGAATAACACAAAACCCTGTGTTTCCTATAATTGCAACCATGTAAAAATGTACATCCTTGTTTAAAAAAAAGTATTATGCAAAATGAAGATAACTATGTTAGGGTGCTCAGAATAGAAATGATTTTTTTAAAGTTCAGCATTTACTAATGCCATCATTTTTCTAATCCCAGTCTCTGGAGAAAACTTTGGCAATATCTCTTGGAGTCTTAGAAGATGATACCTAGCAAGCAGAACCAGGTTACTTTGGGTAAAAGCTGAAGAATATGAATTGTGGGCTGAGCTACAAATAACCTTGTCATAGCAACCTCCAAAGATTTCATAGAAAAGGCATGACTTGGATTTCTCTGTTGTTTTTTTTTTTTAAGGAAAATGACTAACAAGATCCCTTTTGAAACAGTTCTGATACAGTGAGGGATAAGATACAATAAGTTTGATAAAGAGTTTTGTTGAGAAATTGGGATAAACTGGCATAACCTTGAGATCAGAAGTGAGACTCCCTAGTGTAGCCTTAACACATTTTTTTGTGTGTGTGTATTGATTAGTTTTCAGTGACGTAACACTTATGTGATGCCAATCTGCCTTCCCTGCAGATAATAATTATTTATTTAATAATAAAATATTAAGAACAATATAATATTCTATAATGATAATAATGGTTATTATAAGTAAAAAAGTTCAATTCTCCTTGTTAAGAGACATTTAATATATTTCTCTGATTCTTTATAAAGGCTTGATTATCTGTTCTCAGGGTTCTTCTGTGATACTATATATAACCTCCTGGAAACAGAGGACTGTGGAAATACTGATAGTATCAATAGAAATCATTGTAACTCTTTCCTTGGAAAGGGCGTATTCCATCAGTCTCATTGCCTCATTTGTTAAGCTGAATCACCATCCTAAGTGACAGATCTTTTCAGTGTCCAAACTTCCTGCAAGGATTTATGTATTAACCCCATTCTGTTTGAGTTTAGATCAGGAGTGTCCCTTAGGTTATTTTATGAACCCATTTCCTGTAGTTTGCAAAAGCTGGCCCAGCCCACTGGCAGAAAATCTACTTCTGATAGCATAGTCCTGTGGTAACAACTTTGGTATCTTGCACAAATAAGCAGCCTTGATATAGGTCCATGTGGTTAAGGAGGAAGACATTGTCAGTAATTACTTTTATGGGGGAAATTCTAGTTAGCAATTTTTTTCCAGTTCGAGGTAAACATGTAAATCTGGGCTTATCAAAAATAGCAATATATCCAAAGTATCATTCTCAGACTACACACAAATTTTTGACTCTAGCTTTCTGTGTAACATTAGAAAAACAAACAAATAAAAAAGCGTAGTCAAATCACCTGTTACCTCAAAATAAGGAGCTGTGTGGCAGCATCAGGAAGCATAATGAGTTAAGCCAGAATTAACAAGTAGCAGGGCTGAGTGTGAAACCCCTGCAGTTCAGGCCTTATCATTGAAACTGGCACCTCATTGCCCTTACAAGTAATACCTGTTCACTCAGTTCTTGAAACAATCAAATATATACCATAAATATCATGTTTCTGCTAACACCTTTTGATGTTTTTTGAAGCCACTGGTAGAACTAACCTTTTTAACCATCTGCTGAGGACAGAAGTCATGTTATAAGTCAAATGGAACTTTGAGTTCTATTTACATTTCTGAACATTTGACCACAAAATTAAACCTCAGATTCTTAAAAGAGGAATTCAGTCTTCTGTGTAAGTGGAATCTGTCCACTCGTTCATTCAACATTTACTGAGCTGCTGCTTCATGTAGAATGTACAAGTGGGTTAAAAAATGTTTGAGGAGATTACTGTCTGGGTAGCCATCCAACTAATCATCATTCATGCTGAAGTTTTGAATCAGAAAAAAAAAAGATTTGAACCAATGTTTGTTAAATTTTGCACACAAATAGCCCTAGGGAGCACAAAAGGGAAGACTTTTTCCATTGAAAAAATGTATGACTTTTCTGAATAAATTAATATGTATCTTAATCATCTGTGTTTCAAATGAGGAAAATGTTAATTTAACAGAATCATTCTGTAAAACCCCTACTGCTTTGAATCATATGAAAACTTGTTGCTAATTTGAGGCTTTCAAATTTAAAGTCATAAGATAAGTTGATCAGTCAATTACCTTGAAATTTAGGAAAGTGACTGACATGGACTAGCCAGGACGTTTTTTGCAGTAATTTGATTTATAACTCTGCCCTAATCACTCTTAAAAATCAGCTAGACAGTAAAAAGTTGTCTACCTTCAAACCTCTTGATGAAGTTTTGCAGATTAATCTGAATGAGTTTAAAATGTGATGAAAGGATGGAGAGCATCTAAATTTAGTTTCTGTGGATAGCCACATGCAAAAGAATGAGACTAGACCACTATCTTATACCATACATAGATATCAACTCAAAATGGATTAGAGACTCCAATGTAAGACCTGAAACAATAAAACTCCTAGAAGAAAACATAGGCAGTATTCGCTTTGACTTTGGTTTTAGCAATATCTTTCTGCATATGTCTCCTCAGGCAAGGAGACAAAAGCATAGCTAAACAAATGGGACTATTATCAAGCTAAAAAACTTCTGTACAACAAAGGAAACATCAACAAAATGAAAACCTACCAAATGGGAGAAGATATTTGCAAATCATGTATTTAATATCCAAAATATATAAAGAATTCATGCAACTCAACAACAGAAAAGCTAACAATCCAATAAAAAAATGAGCAGAGAAACTGAATAGATATTTTTCCAAAGAAGGTATATAGATGTCCAACAAGCACGTGAAAAATGTTCAACATCACTAATTATCAGGGAAATGTAAATTAAAAACACAGGGCGATATCACTTCACACCCATTAGAATAGCTATTATCAAAAAGACAAGAAATAACAAGTGTTGGAGAGGAAGTGAAGAAAGTGGAACCCTTGTGCACTTTTGGTGGGAATGTAAATTAGTGCAGCCACTATGGTAAATGAGATGGAGATACCTCAAAAAATTAAGAATAGAACCATCATATGATCTAGCTATTCCCCTTGTGGGTATTTATCCAAGGAATACAAAAACACTAATCTGAAAAGATATATGCACCCCTGTGTTCATCACAGCATTATTTAGAATAGACAAGATATGGAGACAGCCTAAGTGTCCACTAATGGATGAATGGATAAAGAAGATACACACACACTTACAATGGAATAATAGCAATAAAAAGATGAAATCTTGGCATTTGGGACAACATGGATGGACCTTGTGGGTATTATGTTAAGTGAAATAAATCAGATAGAGAAAGACCAATACCATATGATTTAACTCATATGTGGCATATAAAAACAAGCAAAACAAAATGAATGAACAAACCAAACTGAAACAAATAGATACAGAGGACAGAGTAGTGGTTACCAGAGGAGAAGGGGGTGGAGGGAGGGCAAGATGAGTAAAGGGGTCAACAATATGGTGACAGATGACAACTAACCTTTTGGTGGTGAGCACACCATAGTGTACATAAATGTCAAAATATAATATTATACACATGAAACTTATGTGTTATAAACCCATGAAAATATAAAAAACTAAAAATTTAATAAATAAATATACTTTAATTAACTTATGAAACAGCAACATACTTTGCCCAATTTACTTAGCTTCAGAATTTTCATTTGTACAATTTGAACTAGAAGTACCATTATTCGTCTTTTTTTCCCTAAAATTCTAAGACTAAATTGTTATTACAATGTCTTCATAAAATTATTAATAGAATGCTTTCATAATTATCTCATATAAATATTTAGATAAATAGCTATGTAATAGCTGAATTTTCTCAAACTGTTAAAGTATTATTTCTAAAGGTATTTCAAGTTAAGAAGGATTAAGCTGCACAGATATAATGTTTAATGATATTTCTCAAGTGATAAGAACTTACTATCAGAAGCATGTAATATATTAGTACCCTCATTATGGAGTTCAGATTCTCTCTTCAGCAGAAAATGCTCAGGGCATATGTGAGTGATGATTTATTTTTTTTTTCTATGCCTATATTCTTACAGCATTTCTTATCATGATCTCATTGTGTAACTGCATTTAAAGTGTGCTCTTAGGGACTTCCCTGGTGGCGAGTGGTTAAGAATCCACCTGCCAATGCAGGGGACACGGGCTCGAGCCCTGGTCTGGGAGGATCCCACATGCCGCGGAGTAGCTAAGCCCGTGCGCCACAATTATTGAGCCTGCGCTCTCTAGAGCCCACGAGCCACAACTACTGAGCCCGTGTGCTACAACTACTGAATCCCACGCACTAGAGCCGGTGCTCTGCAACAAGAGAAGGCACCACAATGAGAAGCCCGCACACCGCAACGAAGAGTAGCCCCCGCTCCCTGCAACTAGAGAAAGTCCGCTTGCAGCAATGAAGACCCAACGCAGCCAAAAATAAATAAATTAAAAAAAAAGATGATTCTTTAATAAATAAATAAATAAATAAAGTGTGCTCTTAAGCATTTGCCAATTAAAGAAACTCAACATAAAGACCCAAAGACCCCATCTGAGTTTGCTAAGTGATGCAGTGTTAATAAAACTGGCTCATTGGAATCTAGTGTGTTACAGGAATTTTTGCACACTTAGCTCTTCAACTGATTTGGTTTGGATTCTAGTCAAATTACTTGGCACCTTGGTTAAGTGGGCTTGTGAAAAATACCTGATGTATACAACCACTTCATATGGAGCTAATAGCTATGTGTTTGCTAAGTATTTTGTGAGAAGAAAAGATCAGAGAGCAAAGAAAGCTGGATTTCCTTAAAAGCCCTGAACTGTAACATGTATGTAAAGACTGGGTAATTACTGGGCAGAAACAGGCCTGCCAGTAAAAGCCAAATATATGCAGCTCCCTTCTTTTGCTGAAAATCTGTCCTAGTTTCATGTTAAATTATATATTAAAAGAATACTGCATTTTTCTATAATGAAACTATAGAAATTTTTTTAATAATATAGACGGTATGTTTCTGACCAAAGACTCTACATCCACAATATATGATAAAAGCAAAGGTGTAATTACAAAATATCATACTCAACTCATTTAAGTAGTAAAGTATATTCTAAACCTCATAATGGACAAATATAGGCACTGTGAGGTGGTTATATAAGTCTCCAATATATTTTAAAAAGGTATATATCATGTTCAAACCAATTTCTACTATATCTTAAATTATAAGTATATGAAATGAACACATTAACTTTAATTACCACTTATTTACACTAATATAAGTCTGTTCCCCAACAAGAAAGATGTACATATGTATATGGGTGTTTGTATGAGTTAGATAACTGGCATCTTTTTAAAAACTGTCCAAGAAAGTTTGAAGTAATGAATTTTCATGTAGCATGAGGAGGTAATCAAAATCATTCTCCCATATTTCCTTAATTCTAAGGTGCCATATGTTGTATATGACCTTAAGTTAGTGAAACCTTTTTTGGAAAGAAAAAGCAAGTACACCAAATGTGCACATTAGAAGGAAAATTCTGGTTTTATACATTTTATAATGAAAAAAATGAAAATGGAATACATATTTTTATTTACCTTAGAATTAAATTTGAATTTAAGCTTCATTTCTACAGTAACCTTTAGAAATTTTTATTATGCAGTCTTTCTTGATGATAATTTGTAATTTGTTATGATTGATTTAGAATTTCCAAATTTCCATCCATTTTTAGAATTCAAAATTTTGGCTAAAACCATCAATTATTTGAAATCCTCTCTCAATCTAGACTGCGCATGAGGCCAGTACCTGAGCTGATCCTCTAGAGAGCTTCATGGAGAGTATAATAAGGGGAGCCCTTGTTGAGTAATTTATAGTTGATTAACATCCTCATGAATTGCTCCCAACTTTATTCATGATTCTGAACACTTGAGATAATTGAAATACCAAAAGAATGAGTATAAAGCTTTTAGGACGAATGGATACTTGAGCCTACTCACAGTCTCTTTGAGGCAGAGGCTCATTTTGTGCATAAGTGTAAAGAAATATATTTTTGGAAAAATAATTCTAGTTCCAGTTAGAAGATGATGAACTCAGAGATTTCATTTATCACTGCTCAAAGTGTTTAGAGCCATTGAAAACATTTCCCCCTAGACCTTGACATGATGGACTTATTTTAATCAGCAATTACAAAAGTTGACCAAGTGCCAGGCATCAGTGAGTAGATTATTGGGCAAAAATCAGTTTTTTCCCCTTGTACAAAACCTGGATGCATCCTGTCCAAGGACAGACTTAAACAGGCAAGGGAAAGTTTATTCAAAACTATTGCAATTGGAGAGAGAGATTAGACTAAACTCTGCTGAAACAAAAGGTGGGAGAGTTTATCAGTTCTGGAGTGAGCTAGTGGACTGGTACTGGAGGACATTAGGAGGAGACTGGTTAATGTGATTAGGCCATCTGTGTTTGCTAATCAGCACTTATTGAAGTTAGACTCTTGCCCTCCCACAGAGGATGCGGTGCTATCTTTCTTGATG